>NC_090735.1:57322831-57405331 GCF_036898095.1 Palaemon carinicauda
TTTTGGAGTGTCCTTCTCCTAGAAGAGCTGCTTACCATAGCTAAAGAGTCTCTTCTACCCTTACCAAGAGGAAAGTAGCCACTGAACAATTACATTGCCGTAGTTAACCCCTTGGGTGAAGAAGAATTGTTTGGTAATCTCAGTGTTGTCAGGTATATGAAGACAGAGGAGAATCTGTAAAGAATAGGCCAGACTATTCGGTGTCTGTGTAGGCAAAGGGAAAGAACCGTAACCAGAGAGAGGGATCCAATATGGCACTGTCTGGCCAGTCAAAGGACCCCTAACTCTCTAGCGGTAGTATCTCAACGGGTGGCTGGTGCCCTGGCCAACCTACTACCAACAAAGATGGATTAGTTCATTCTTATAATGCTTGAAGTTTGGTTAAATTTTGTCCCGTTCCTAACTTTAGGTGGTTTAGCATAACTCTATCCGGTTGCTAAAGCTTGGTAATTTACGAGTGGCGTAACTTTATCCAGTTGCTAAAGCATGGTACTTTAGCATAACTTTATCCAGTTGGTAAAGAATGGTAATTTACGAGTAGTGTATCTTTATCCAGTTACTTAAACTGTTTGTAGTTTAATGTAATATCACCTGCATGTCTCTGCCAAAGCTGTTATTGAATCGTTATCAACTAATGTTAATAAGATATGCCGATTTAATTGTGGTTATTGTCAGAATAGTTTTGTATCCTACAAACTTGTGCCCCATTACACATTTACGAGAGAGAGAGAGAGAGAGAGAGAGAGAGAGAGAGAGAGAGAGAGAGAGAGAGAGAGAGAGAGAGTTGTTATAGACTGTGGCTAAATAATGTTTTAATGCTATGAATTCATAAATTTTCCTACGTTGTCTGAGGAATTTAGTTATATTCATATCTGTACAATTATCTAAGTCTGTAGAAATCACCATTCTGATATGGTCTTCCCTATCTATAGCACAACAAATAGGGATAACTTCTATAGTGTGCCTTGAATAGCCCACCGTAGACAGTGCCCTGAATTAGTCGCTTTCATTAATTATACATTTGCTTGTGCACGTGGCCGTCCTCTTAGTTAACTGTCCAACATCCATATCTGTCAAACTTCTTGAATTTTGTTAAATTCTAGTTTTATTAATTAATCTTCCCAGCAAATTAAAAATACTTGAATGCCTTTCTAAGACAAGAGGTAAAGCCCGATTGAACTATGCTTGCATAATTACTGTTATTACAACTACTACTGCTATTACTACTGCAACTACTACTATTGCTACTACTATAACTACTACTGTTAATACTACTACTATGAATATTTTACCTTTTCCTGTTTTTTTTACACCTGTCCCGTAAATGACACCTAACGAAGACTGCTGTAGGAGCAGCTCTTTTGTTTCCAACAAATGTATACTACTACTACTACTACTGAGTTTGTAGGCTAAGCAGGATATGTTACCAGGGATGAAGTTTCGATCGAGAATTATTTAATGATGTTGGACAACTCCGTAGAGACGATTTCGGAGAGCCTGTCTCCCAGTACCAGCAGTGTTGCTTGGACCCAGGCACACCGCATGCCAAGGTACACACACTTCTGACGGGAATCATTTCTACGCAAGTCTTTTGTACGTGCGTTTTAGTTTACGTTTAACGTACGCACGCTTCCGTTAGCAGCCGGTTTTACTTGTGAATAGGTACTCTACTGCGTGGTCGAACGTTGGAGCCAAACAATCATACCCAAAACAGTTAAAGACCTCTCGATAAACATATTTGTGACGCTTCTCTACTTCTCAGGTCGCGTCATGAAGCAGAACATCATCCTGAAGGCGATGAGGCACCGAGGAGTCATAGAGATAAAGTGGCACACGGCGTTCATCACCGCAGATGACCGGATGCTCTCCGGGTATTACGTGTACTACAAGGCGTCCAAGAACAACGAAACTTACTTGGGTGGACGAGATGCCTGCGACGAGTAAGTGGAGGAGGAGGAGGAGAAAGAATGAGAGGATAGTGAGACCGAATGGAGATTGAGGGGCGAAAGGGAAGTAGGATTTTAAAGTGAATAGTTTACTTTTAAGCAAGCCGATTAAGTCTCTCTCTCTCTCTCTCTCTCTCTCTCTCTCTCTCTCTCTGCACTAGTCAACAGTAATTAAAGTGGTCCAGCTCTAATAACTTAATGATTAACCAAGTTGTCATTACATATACCCAAGTGTCTTTTTTATGGGAGTCATTAAATTCCATTATTATCGTATATAAAATTCTGAGAAATATAGCACTTGGATGATGTTAATGAACTTAATATGCTTTTATATCTACCAGTTGGCTATTAGTGTTTCACGGATAACGGTGTTTTAAAGATTTTCCTTTATCTTGCTCCCAAGTGATCGAGTCACTGTAAAATTATACTTTCTACTTGAAAAATACTTAATTAGATTACCCGGGTCATAACCCCCAAAGTGTATATTAATTTAGGAAATATTAGTTTATTATCTCTGATCTTTGTTTCAGTGACTGGACCATGAAGTACGTGGAGATAAACAAATTCGACACCTGGATCGTCAGGTATTTGAAATATCTAGAGCCTGACACCAGATACGCCATTTACGTGGAAACAGACACGGTGGTAGACCACGATAGTGGGGCAAGAGCCAGGTCTAACATAGACTACACGAAAACATTGCCCTATAGTAAGTCGAAGAAAGAAAATTCTGCTTATCTGATCTGGATAAATTTTATTTTGGTTACCCTAAAAACTTGGTCCGCCAGCAAGTCCATATATATATATATATATATATATATATATATATATATATATATATATATATATATATATATATATATATATATATATATATATATATATGTGTGTGTGTGTGTGTGTGTGTATTAGATAATGTAAAATGTCTTCTTTTTTCTATATGGAAATATTACATTGTAGGAAGTTTTTGGATAAATATAGTTTATTAAAATGACAAAACATTGACTCTTAGGCCAAGAACCTTTATTTATTTTTCTTGAGTGAATGCCTTCTATTAAAATCTGGAATCTATTGACCTTTTGAGATTTTCGGAGAAAAAAATATTTTGATTATTCTTAAATGCACACCTTGCTAATTAGATTACATAACCATTTATTCTTTGAGAAGATAAAACAATGAAAATTTAATCTCTTAGTAGAAAACCAATGAAAATTGGCTCTCTTAGTAGATACCGCAATAAACTTTTTTTTTTAGTAGATAACTCATTGAAAAATTATTCTTTATTAGATAACACATTGAAAAATTATTCTTTATTAGATAACACATTGAAATTTTTTTTTTTTAGTAGACCACACACTGGAATTTTTTCTAGCTGATAACACATTGAAAATTTATCTTTTAGTAGATAACACAATGAAATTTATTTTTAGTGGATAACACAATGAAAGTTTATTCTCCTAGTTGATTAGTCAACGGATATTGAATTCCAGTTCTATTTTTGAGACTTCAATCTAGAGTAACTGACCCCAATTTTCATACAGAAATATCGATGAAGATTTTTCTGCTCGTTAAGGTCATTAAACCAAACATTAGAAACTGGATTAATTCAATCTTCCTGTGTTTTCAGATCCAGACAGCCCAAAGAACCTGAAAATCCTGAAGATAACGGAAGACAGCGTAACCATGGGCTGGTCTCCACCTCGCCAGGCCAACGGAGTAATCGACCATTACGTCGTTAGGGTGAAGCCATTTCCTTTTCCGAGCAAGAAAGGCTGTCCTGAATTTACTGCTTCGGTTCTTGCCAGCGAAGACATCCTTCAAGAAAAAGTGTTGAAGGTTCGTTAAGTTTCCTGAAGTATCATGATTTAAATTTATGATTATTGTTATAGTTATCATTCAAGCCTAATGCGTTTCGAGTATCTAGATGAGTTTACCCAACTACCAGTAATACCGATCTTAAAATTTGTATTTAAAGGCACGTATAATCAGGACGCTCTTGTGTGAGAAAAATAGGAAAGTAAATTTGTAAACTTTATATTTACAATCCTTACCTTTTCAATATCAATATTGGTAGCAAATTGCACTGGTAATAATATCGATCAAATAAATACTCGTTCAAGTCAGGCAAAGAATCTTGCCTACGGTTAAGAATAACACATGGCCTATGGTGAATCCTATTTTACAATTTTCTAAGGATTTTCATAGTTGGACTTTGTAATAATCATACATAAGATACGCATTCATATATAAACTCGAAGCACTTCATATAAAACATAACAAAGCAATAATACCATTATAATTATTTTTGTTTGCGCCCAAAGACCCACGGAGCTAATGTATAGAAAATATATATTTAAAACTATACATTTTTTACAATGAATCAAGAACTTCACGTACCAAGTATCACGGCATTACAAATTTTCTTATCATTTTCACATTACAAAAGTTCTTGAATCTGCTATCATGAAATTAAAAAAATTAGGCCAGACGCTCCATTTACTCACTAGAAATTAGATATATGTTAATGGTATGTTATTTAAGTAAAATATATCATACGAACCCAATTCCTCCCACCATCGAGTAAGTAACATAATTCCCTCTTGCTAAGTTACCCCATCCCCTGTTACTGTCATAACTCGATGACATGCTTACCTTTCCACAGGATGATGTGAGTAGCACGACACCTCCTCCAGTAAGTCCTGACGGCGAGGCAGAAACTCAGCAGAATTTTTTAAAGGAGTGCTGCCTTTGTCCTTTGGAAACCCGGAGGCAGCAGCTGAAGAAGGATATAACTTTCAAGGATGCTCTATTTTATTCGGTGTACACGTGAGTGATAGGTTTGCTGCATTTCCTGAAGAGGTGGGGTGAATAAGAGCTTGAGAGGATGCGCCAGTTCCTTGGAGAGGTCTTTGGTTGAGGCACGAGGGAGAGGTCTTTGGTTGAGGCCCGAGGGAGAGGTCTTTGGTTGAGGCCCGAGGGAGAGGTCTTTGGTTGAGGCTCGAGGGAGAGGTCTTTGGTTGAGGCTCGAGGGAGAGGTCTTTGGTTGAGGCTCCAGGGAGAGGTCTTTGGTTGAGGCTCAAGGGAGTGGTCTTTGGTTGAGGCTCGAGGGAAAAGTCTTTGGTTGAAGTACGAGGGAGAGGTCTTTGGTTGAGGCTCAAGGGAGTGGTTTTTGGTTGAGGTTCGAGGGAAAAGTCTTTGGTTGAAGTACGAGGGAGAGGTCTTTGGTTGAGGCTCGAGGGAGAGGTCTTCGGGAGAGTTCGATATGGAGGGGGGTCTTCGGGTGAGGTTCGATGGGGGGGGGTTAGGTTGAGGTTTAAGAGGGTAATCTCCGGCTGGGGTTCGATGGGGAGGTCTTAGATTGAGGTTTAACAGGATAATCTCCGGCTGGGGTTCGATGGGGAGGTCTTAGGTTGAGGTTTAAGAGGGTAATCTCCGGCTGGGGTTCGACTTGAGGACCCGGCCTGTGTTGAAGGGTGAAGGTTCTGACTTACGTCTTTATATGAGGATCCTGACTGGCCTCAAAGGTAGACTTCGACTAGGCTCATGAGGGGAGGTTCTTTGCTGAAGTTCTAAGATGAAGTCAAGAGGGTAACATCCCTGGTTAGGGTCCAAGAGTGAGGTTTCCGGCGTGGGTTCGACGGTGAAGTTGCCATCTAGATACGGATTCTTAGCTTAAGTTAAAGTAAGATACAATATAACATTAGGAGTAGCATCTATACAGTCATTCCTGAAATGCACGTGACCCTTTTAATACATTTCAATTATTTAAATTATGTATAGAAAGGAAGCATGGAAAACATTTGTATAAATTAAAGAGCAATTATAATTTCATGTAATATATTAATTTAATCCACTTGAATTTTTCCGGTATTCATATATTGAAACAAAATTTTCTTATTTCTTCAAAGATCTGAAAAAGGAATATGCTTCTTGTGGTTTTTATAAGATTGATAACTATACTTGGTTTTGTTGCACATGGTAATCTCTTTCTGGATAATTATATTCAAGATACTTTAATTACCAAAAGAAGCAAATAAGGATTGCCTTTCATGAAAATAGTTTTGGATTATGGAACAGCCAAGTTACCAATCCTTTCCAGTCGTAAGTTGCGATGATAAGAAAAGAATATCTTGTGAAAACTGGGACATATTTGTTTATTTTATGGCTGTAATCCCACGAACAAATTTACGTACATTGCAGTTAGTTATTTAGTTTGATGTTAGAATAAAAAAAAAGTTTAAATTCAGTTATGATGTTCCACAAGATAAAAATTAACATAAGAGAAACTTTAATACAGTAAGAACTAGTGTATGCTTGAATAAAATTGAATATATATTTTTAGTATTTGATGTGACACTTGTTAAATCTATTAATTACATGTGTTTATTACTTTTTCGTTATACATGTACTCCAGGGGGCATACCTTCCGACAAGTGCGTGACACCCACGAGGAAAGCATTTCTATGTACACCAGTTACACAGACAGCTCTGATATCGATGTAGAAGTTCCTCAAGTAAGTCTCTCTCTCTCTCTCTCTCTCTCTCTCTCTCTCTCTCTCTCTCTCTCTCTCTCTCTCTCTCTCTCGGCGCATACAGTTTAAGGGTAGCGTCATCCGCCATCACATTGTATGTCCTGTACCAATTGACAAGTTGTTTACTGAAATATGTTCTTTTAAATCTATTTTACGTTTTTCCGTGAATTCTTGTATGTGGTATCATTTTTCAATCTGTGAATATGAGTAAAGAGAAAGTTGTATTGTTCATTTATCTACGGTTGACTACCAATTCATCTAATGTGTTCTATTTTAATCTGTTATTTCCCCTCTAGTGTCTTTGGGTTCATCTTGGAATTGACTGAAATGAATAGTGGCATTTGCATTACGTAAATGTTTAATTTCATGTATCCGATTTGATTTCAGGGACAAGAGCCATTCCCATCGGGATACATAAAACCCTCTCCATTCATGTTCCCGAAGAAATATCTGCTGGAAAATAGATTTTCTTGTAAGCACCTCCTTTTCTATTAAATTTGCAAACTAAAAATTAAGGTATTTTGTTGCGACAAAAGTCATTACTGTTTAGAACTGGCATATCATTAATATATAAACTAATAGTATGAGGTCTTTATTCATTATTGTATTAAATCAAATCCGTATATAGGTGGTAATTCAAATTTGTGTTGAGGTTAAACTGCCATATGAAGTGTCCTCAGATGCCATACTTCATGCAACTAATCCTGAACCTTTAGCATAATTGTACCCATCTCGTATGTTGTTCTAAACTTATAAATGCTCCTTTACTTTATTGAATTTGGATTGAGCAATATAAAATTTCCAACCCCAGCCATCATTTCAAATATGATGAGGAGAGGACACTGACATACGTTGTTTTGGATTAAGCAGTGGAGGCTATACAGTTGCTGCAGTAATTTCTGGTATAGTTTGTCAGCAGCTGGTATGGTTTATATAAGATAATGACAATAGTATAAACTATGATTTGTTAATTGTATACCATGCAAATTTATAAACCAGTGATTGAATTTATTTCATGCAAAGTTTCAGAAGAATGGACAACCTCAACGAAAAACACTACTATCTTCATACCAGGCCTCAGTTATTACACCCGGTACAGGGTTGAGGTTAGTGCAGATCTTTCGACCTTTTCTCTTGCTCAGTTCAAGAAGAAAAATAATGTCTCAATGTTCTAAATAGAATGGTTTTGTGGTTATCTTGTTGTCAATCATATTCTGACTTTGGTGAGGTTTTCTTTGAGACATGAAACGTTACCAGAGGCGAAACTAGTTTATTGCAAAGTACTTGGGAATTTATTGTCAAGAGTCTTGTGTATTGAGGGATATTGGTGGCAAGATTAAAGGCATTTTTCCAATACTTCCTCATCCCATAAGAGGAATCTTTTCGTAATATGTAAATTCACATTTCCCTGATTTTTTATTTCCATATTTCGCCATAGATGATACCCTCCGGGTACCAGAACAAACTCATATTTTGTACATAAATATTTTTTGTGTCCATTACGACGCAGCTACAAAAATTGTAGGGTAATGGCAATCTTTGTTTCTTTTAGGTTTCAGCGTGTCATCCACCGTTTTACAACGAAGAGAGAAAGCAAGTCGTTCTCTGTTCACTGCAGCCAGCTACAAAGTTCGTCATTACAATGGAGAAAAGTAAGAAATTAATTTTCGTTCATATTAGCCATGTAGTCTGTGTAATGCCTCCACGATTTGTGATGGAAATTTAGAACTTCGGTGGTATTGAAAAAATCGTTCTTTGCAAATTGTTATCCTTATGAAGTAACTGGAGGCTATAGTAACTGAGGCTTTGGTTAAATAGTATTCTACACATTGATGGTGTTAATGAATTTTTCAATGATAGAAGAATACCAGGCTATAAAAGAACAATAATAAACTATTGATAAAACAGGCACGTTTTTGTAACTTGTGATAAACGCAGATAATATACTTGGATGTCTAGCAATATGTTTGTTTTCATTCAGATTGGCCATACTAAGTTTGTACTATTTATAGAAAAATATATCTTCAATAAAGTGGTTCATCGTTTAGTCTTGACTTTTGTAAAGATGTTAGTATATATCAGCAATATTGTAAATATTTTTATAGAGTTTTGCCTATCAACTTTCTGTCAAATTCTATAAATGTTATTTCTTTTAAGGTTTGCCTTTATACTCTCAATTCTCACTTATTTCAAAGATACCTTTGTTTAAACTGGACATTGCATCTACAACACTCCATTATTTTTAAATAGTCTTTACTACTCGCTACATTATGCAAAAGCACCTGCATGAATTTACATAATGTTTAAGTTATATATACATATGTTTTTCTTTTTATAATTTCATGAAGGTGGGGCCAACCAAGTTACGAATTTTTCGGTGGTGGGCAGCAGCCAGTCTGGTAATCAGGTCATTGGATGGTACCCACCAGAGTATCCTAACGGAGAATTAATTGCCTACGTCATTGTCCTTCAACCACAAACTACGCAAACTAACTGGGCATTGAACAGGGTATGTTGGTAAAACTTATCTTTGCTATTATAATTTAATCTTTAGTACTTAATATTGATGTAGTAACACCCCTCACCCAAGGAAAAAAAATACAGAAGAATAATGTACCTTCCTTATCATTTCAGCTATGATTACATAAATAAGATTTATGAATGGTAGGTGATAGGTACAGGAAGGCCATTAAAGAGTGGTTAGGAAATAGATTTTATTTTAGATTTTCTATAAGGATTATACTCATAAGATTGATTTCTTAACTCTCATAAATATCGAATCCGGGACTCGGGAGTGAGGCAAGCATGTTACCTACATGTGCCATATAAACAGGTGGTGAATGTACCCTTAACAACCTCAACACGTAATTCTTTAGCACTGTGTAAATACTAATACTAACACTTAGACTGCTTAACCATGTAACCAACAGTGTTTAGCATTGACCCTGTTGCCACCAACAGGGTCAAGCAGTGTCTTGACTGACAAGTCCTGGGTTGGAGATTGGTTAGATAAAAAGTAAGTTCAGTTGAACGCGTTTTGTGTTTTGCTTCTCATTCATTGTTAATATCATTATTATCATAATTTTCTTTATCCTGATTTTACAAATTTTGATCATACGTCTGGAAGATGAGCTATTAATGGTTTTATTGTTATATTACTGGCGTTAAGAAATATAACTTATCTATCAAGAGAAATACCAAAGAAACTTTAGAAGTCACTGATTATTATATTCAGCAAAAGTTACATGAAATAGAAGTATTTCTTACGAAAGAATGGGGATCTGCTGGTTTCTGCGAATTTTAATTCTTATTCTCATTCCAGGTTACACGAAATTAGGAACCTGTCTCATAAAAGAGAATCTGGAAATTATCAATCATGTGACCCCATTCCAGGTACCGCAACCCTTTTGCATCACAGCTCAAGAGTTCGAGGAGAAAAATAACACATTCGAGTTGCCCGAGAGTGCAATGGATCCTGGGGTATATACCCTAAGCGTGAAGGCATACACAAACCCACCCTCTTCTCTCAACGAGTCGTATGTAAATATTCCCTTCAAAATAAAGGTAAGACTTCGTTCTTTTTTTTTATAGTAAAAGCTTTAATTATATACAAATATTGTAGAAATGATTTTGATTTGAAAGCTGAAGATTAAGCTCAAAAGTATGGATCTAGTCTTATTACGATCTCAACAACATACTGTATTTCTTCATTCTTAGTTAGTAGTTTAACGAACAAACTCGCATACTGTTGACGCTATGCCAAGAGCATTGTTAATATAATCAAATACTCCTATTAGCTGATAAACTAACATATGCTTTAATTAAAGGTGGGGACATTGGAAAGTGTTACCCCTGGTATCACTGCCTGGGCTTCGATTTTTGGATTCTCTGTTCTGATGGTCCTGGTGGTCATAGCCATCCTCTTCAAACTTCTGTCTAAAAAGTCACTTCCAGTCCAGACGTGGAATGAACAGTATGTCAGTGGTAAGTGCCCTGAAGAAATCACTCTGAAGTTCAAATAGATCGTGTCAAATTTTGGAAGGTATAAATACCTTTTCCCTTAGTTACTTAACTAGACCACTGCGGTATTCTCTCTCTCTCTCTCTCTCTCTCTCTCTCTCTCTCTCTCTCTCTCTCTCTCTCTCTCTCTCTCACAATAAGTTTTCCGAATCAAATAAGCTCACAGTGTAACAAAATTCCTGTGCTTTAGGTTCTGACTTGATTACAGATGGATCAAATTACTTTTAACTAAAATCATCATCTTATCTTAAGCATCGGAAACGCAGTCGTGGAGCCAGAAGATCCAGTGCCTGTTCTCAGAGACCCACATTCTACAAATGCACAACCTCCAGCTGGAAAATGACAGTGAGCTAGGAAAGGGCCATTTTGGGGTTGTGGTCCACGGCAATCTTAGTCTGAATAACGCTTCCGTCCCGATCGCTGCCAAAGTTGTCACAGATTCACAAGCGAAGGATGAGATTCTAGACGAAGCCAAGTTGATGCTGTATGTTAATGTTGGTTGTATCTCTTTTCATGTTTTAGTGTATACGCATAAGCACTAGTATTGCACGTACAGTCTTGATATACGAAGCACTGCTTAAAATGTTTGATTTTGATTAAATGCGGATAATTTCTATTTGCTCCATTAATTTATTATACAGGCATGCACGCATATACAATACTGTTATGAATTTTGTATCCCCCCTGTAACGTTATTCAAATATCTGACATTTTTTTACTGCTTGGGCAGCTACAATGATATGTCTCCAGGAACAACGCAATTTGGACTTTTCTTGTAGGAAGCTCGACTGTTACCACTTGGTGAAGGCCTACGGCGTAGCAGCTGGACCAACTCAAGTGTATCTGGTGATGGAGTATATGGCGAGAGGAGACTTGCTAAAATACCTACGGTCGCTCAGGCCCTCGGATAACGATATATTTTCAGTTCTCAGCGTAGATGTAAGTTATTTCAATCATTTCGTAATTTTTCCTATTGATATAGAATTTTCCTTTTAACATTTTGTAATGGCTAAGTAATTGGTAATTTGATAATTTTAAAATATACAATTGTTCTGATGATTGGAAGATGGCATCGTTGATGGGGAATTTAGTGATAAGTAGTGTATTTCATTTTGCTCAGGTCTTTATTTCTATGGGTAAGTAATTTAATCATTTGAAAGAATTTTTCGACAACTCTAATCCCTTTGGACAACTATGATCCATTGTGATATCTTTAATCACTTATCTCAATAATTTTTCCTCACAATTGAAATCTCCTTTCACAATATGAATCCCCTTTCACGATAGTAATCCCCTTCCACAATAGTTATCCTCTTTCACATTTGTAATCCCCTTTCACAATATTAATTTTTTACAATGTAATACCATTTGACAATGGAATCCCTCTTTGTCAACTATAATCCCCATCTATGATCCAGGAAAAAAATCATGGCATTTCACGTTAACAGAGTAATTCCTAATAACAGATTTCAATATACCAGTAAAGTAAAATTCAAGTGATGTGACACAGATTTTTAGTATGGAACGGATTCCCAGTAACACAATTCAGTAGGGTATACTGCTGTCAGTGCAACCCATTCTGTGCTCTGTAGTGCCCTGGTTTCATCCACTTTTTACACTTCTACTTTACCTCATTTACAGATTTTTCTTCATGCTTTCTTGCTTGTATAACTTCACGGAACATGAGCAAGGGTTTCTCCCCATTGTTACATCAGCGACGCATGCATTGCCCCCTTGAAACCAGCTCATGAACTTCATGGTGCAAATCAGTGAAGCATACATAGCTTCCTTGTCTCAAGCTAATTAACTTCACAACATCAATTATTGTTGCATATATAGTTACCTTGTCCCAGGCTCCTTAACTTCACGGTGCAAATTAATGACACATGCATAGCTTCCCTAACCCCAGTTCTTTAACTTCCTATTGCAAATTGATGATGCATTCATAGTTTCCATGTCCCCAGCTCCTTAATTTCACAGTGAATATAAGTGACACCTGCATAGCTTTCTTGTCCTAAGCTCCTTCACTTCCGGCTGCAAATTAGTGACTTATGCATAGCTTCCCAAACCCTAGTTCCTTAACATCATGGCGCAAACTAGTGATGCATGCATAGCTTCCTAACCCTAGCTCCTTAACTTCACGGCTCAAATTAGTGACGCGTGCATCGCTTTCATGACCAGAAGCTACTTAGCTTCATGTACAAATTAGTGATGCATGCATAGCCTCCCTGACACCTACTTCTTCACCGTGCTTCCCTATTCCCAAGCTCCTTACCTTTATGGTGCAAATTATTGATGCATGCATAGCTTAACTTCATGGTGCAAATAAGTAATACTTGCATAGCCTCCCTGACCCAAGCTCCTTAACCTCACAGTTCAAATTAATGATGCATGCATAGCTTCCATGGCCCAAGCTCATTAATTTCACAGTGCATATTAGTGACGCATGCATAGCTTTCTTGTCCCAAGCTCCTTAACTTCCTGCTGCAAATTAGTGATGCATGCATAGCTTACCTGACTCCAGCTCCTTAATTTCACAGTGCATATAAGTGATGCGTGCATACTTTACCTGACTCCAGCTCCTTAATTTCACAGTGCATATTAGTGATGCGTGCATAGCTTTCTTGTCCTAAGTGCATCAACTTCCTGCTGCAAATTAGTGACTCGTGCATAGCTTCTCTAACCCCCATTCCTTAACATTGTGGTACAAATCAGTGATGCATGCATAACCTCCTAAACCCAGCTCCTTGCTTTGTTGCATAGCTTCCCTAACCCCAGTTCCTCAACGTCATGGTGCAAATTATTGATGCATGCATAGCTTCCTAACCTCAGCTCCTTAACTTCACGGTGTAAATTAGTGAAGCATGCATAGCTTTCATGACTTCAGAGCTCCTTAGCTTCATGGTACAAATTAGTGATGCATGCATAGCTTCCCTTACCCCAACTCTTTCATCGAGCAAATTAGTAATATTTGCATGGCTTTCCCAACCCAAAACTAATTAACTTTTTGGTACAAATTAGGAATGTATGCATAGCTTCCTAACTCCAGCTCCTTAACTTCATGGTGCAAATTAGTGACGCTCTCATATCTTTCATGACCCCAAAGCTCCTTAGCTTCATGATACAAATTAATGATTCA
Source organism: Palaemon carinicauda (assembly GCF_036898095.1). Lineage (NCBI taxonomy): Eukaryota > Metazoa > Arthropoda > Malacostraca > Decapoda > Palaemonidae > Palaemon > Palaemon carinicauda. Next base: position 57,336,469 of record NC_090735.1, read on the forward strand.
TGCATAGCTTACATGTCCTCAGCTCCTTAATTTCTCAGTGCATATTAGTGACACATGCATAGCTTTCTTGTCCTAAGCTCCTTAACATCCTGCTGCAAATTAGTGATGCATGCATAGCTTACCTGACTCCTGTTCCTTAACTTCATAGTGTAAAATAATGATGCATGCATAGGTTCCATGTCCCCAGCTCTAACTTCCTGCTGCAAACTAGTGACTCACGCATAGCTTCCCTAACCCCAGTTCCTTAACTCCATGGTACAAATTAGTGATGCAGCCATAGCTTCCCTAACTCAAGTTCCTTAACTTCACAGTGTAAATTAGTGACGCTTAACTTCACAGTGTAAATTAGTGACGCTTGCATAGCTTCACTGACCACAGCTTACTAACTTCATGATGCGAATTAGTGACGTATGCATAGCATCCCTGACTCCAGCTCCTTAACTCCAGGGTCCAAATTGGTGACACATACATATCTTCCGGGACCCCAGCTCCCAAACATCACTGTGAAAATCAGGGATGCATGCATAGCTTTCCTGACCCTAATTCTCCCCTTTACTGTGCAAATTAGTGACGCATTCATAGCTTCCTTAACCCAAGCCCCCTAGCTTCACAGTGCAAATGTAGTGACGCATACATAGCTTCTCTAACCCCAGCTCCTTAACTTCATGGTGCAAATTAGTGATGCATGCATAGCTTCCGTGACCCTAGCTCCCTAACTTCACGGTGCAAATCAGTGAAGCTTGTGTAGCTTCCCTAACCAATTTCTTAACATAATGGTGCAAGTTACTGACATATGCGTTGCCTCCTTGACCCCAGCTCCTTAACTTTATGGTGCAAATTAGTGATGCATGAATAGGTACCTTGAAGCCAGCTTTTGAACTTCACTGTGTTAATTAGTGATGCATGCATAGCTTCACTGACCCCAACTCCTTAACTTCACGGTTCAAATAAGTGACACATGCCTTGCTTCCCTGACCCCAGTTTTGTAACTTCTTGATGGAAATTAGTGATACATACATAGCTTTCCTGACCCCAATTCTGTAACTTCTTAGTGGAAATTAGCGACGCATGCATAGCTTCCCTGACCCCAGCATCTTAAATTCTTGGTGGAAAATAGTGACACGCATAGTTTCCCTACAACTTTATGGTGCAAATTAATAACACGTGCATATCTTGTTTTACCCCAGCTCCTTAATTTCATGGTGCCAATTAGTGGTGCATGAATAGCTACATTGAGCCCAGCTCTAGGCGAATATTGCCTAAAATCACAAATTCAGAACAATAAATTCCCAGTAACATAAATTGTTATTTCTGCTTTGCGAGCAGCAAGTGTGTGCCATGGCCGTCCAAATAGCTGATGGAATGGCGTACTTGGCCTGTCACAAGATAGTTCACAGGGACTTGGCTGCACGCAATTGCCTTATTGACGATCAGCTCAATATCAAAATTTCCGATTTTGGAATGTCCAGGGTCACGGGCAATGACTATTACATGATACGTGAGTAATAAAAGGTTCTAATCCTCATTTTATATTTTTTGTCTCAGTTTTTTTTTCTTTCCCACCATCCTCCCTGCAATAAGGGCCAGATTGTCTGATTCGCCCTCTTCAAGTAAAAAATTCTCTAAGAAATATGACTGTTCTATGCACAGGCCCAGTTAAAATTAGGAATGCTGTTAGCATTAAGAATATGAATTACTCTTTGAATGGTGTTAAATTGATGCATCTGGCATTCATTCCAGACTGTGATTCATTAAAGTAAATCAATATAACGTATCTTTCGATGATACTTTTAACAAAGTACCCCATTAGATGTCTCCTATCGGTTATGGGGATCTATTTTCAAGTGTTGTAATAAATCTATATCAGTGTTATTTCAACTCAATATTATAACAAAACTATAATTTTATCAATATTATTACTGATATTTTAGCAAATAGTAATATTGATAAATATTTTGTGTAAAAATAATTTGTTATAGCCATACTTGTTGTTTGATTGAATTTTTAATCTCAGCAGATATAGCATCATCATAATCAATATATCTAAGCCGGTATTATTATCACCTCAAATTGTTGATTGTTTTACCAGCATTGACAAATTGATTGCTATAAGTAAATCTCGATCGGTGCTACCTCCCTCAGAGATGATAATATTGTAAAAAAAAAAAAAAAGAAAAAAAAAAAAGAAATGTCTTATTTTCATCAGACATGAAATTATTTACATTAAGATTTTTTTTTTTTTTTTTTTTTTTTTTTTGACAGATAACACAAAATGTTTCCCAGTGCGATGGCTACCACCCGAATATCTAAATCACTCGAGATTTACCAGCCAAAGTGACGTGTGGAGTTACGGCGTTGTGGTGTTCGAAATCCTTACGGGAGGGGCCAGACCATATAAGGTAATAATATAATTATCGTTTGTTAATTTTGATTTAATGAGTTCTATGACTGCTCTGTTTGTTTGTATGAACGTGTATACTTCTCCCATGATGTTTTACCCACATGATCGTAATATACCCTCTTGATTGCCTTAGTCTTAAGTAGGCAGATAATTTGTAATGATAGAATATGGCTATGAGTTTATATACCTGCTTATCTTAATTTAAAGATTGCGTAGTTGATTCATAGTTTATTCACCTGGTAAAATTGGTCGTTACACGTATTTGATATATACATATATCTTTTTCCTTGCGTTTTTTTTTTTTTTTTTTTTTTTTTTTTTTTTTTTTTTTTTTTTTTATTGAGAATTGCAAGTACAAAATTAAGGTTATCGTACAAAACACCTCTCGACTAAATCATCGTCTCCACAGCTCTTAACGGAAGAAATGGTTTGGGAACATGTAGTCCAGGGGCACACTTTGGAATACGAGATTCCAGCCGATACCCCTGGATTCCTTTCAAAGGTCTTGATCAGTTGCTGGAAGTTTCACGATCACCACAGACCCTATTTTCCACAAATCATCGCTGCATTATTTCCGAGCACGTCACATTGCTTTGCGCAACATTTCAGGTAAGAGGGATTATTGTTATTCAATTTTAATCTTTTTGTGTTGAAAAAATTTGCTTTGATCTAAACTAAAATTACTTCAGGAAATTTACATTGACGGTACATCCAGGATGCTTTTGCCAAGTCAAATTCTGCCGAAAATTTATAGGAATTTTGTTTTTATGTAGCACATTTTTCGGGTATACCTACGAAAGTCGTGATTATTCAATACTAATGTTAAGAGAGAATTCAATGATTTAAAAGCTGTTTTTAATTATTAGTAACATACCTTAATTAGACATTTGCAACAGTTCGATAGAAGAAAAGGCCAATTATATTATTTTACTTTTTCATTTTTTAAAGCATATATTGAATTTCAAATATCTATCAACTTTTTATAGTGAGATTCCAGAGGATATCTGTTTATACGGTACATTTATTGGTGGAGGTTTGTAAATAAATCTAAACCACTACCTCCTTAAATGTGATTAAATCTTACCTTCGATGTGGATATTAGTCATTTGTTTACGAGAATTGTTAGATAACAATATGTGAATACCCAAGTTTCATTTTCTTTACACAAATACCGTAACTATATTTTATCCAGCAGAAATTCAACATCATGAACAATAATCTCATTCATAATTTGATTAAATGAGACGATATCCCCAGAATGGTATCCTTCTACCACGCCGATGCCGGACAAGAATACAAGAGCCAGACTGAGACCCTGTTGGTTTTAGAAGCCGAGAGTGACGACACCGCCCCTGTAACGACACCCTCTTCCTCCCAAGCCACCTGCGATGACCCCCAACCACCTCCGCTTCCTTCAAGACCTCTGTTGGGTTTAAAGTGGCCAACCTCATTATCGTTTCGTGCCCAATCGACAACCAAACTCATTGAGTATTCGCTCGAATCTCCTGCAAGTGAACATGAGAGTAATATGACCCAACACATCTTGCACACTGAGAATCGAGGGATTTTGGGAAATGGCTTCGTTGATGAGAAAAAAAGGCAGGGTAAAGGTGGTCAAAGTAACTCGAAATCTACTCTTAAGCTTGAGAAAGATTCAAGGAACTTTGTTCTCTCTAAGAAGTTTGTCAAGCACCGTAGTAGCACTTCCGATTTGGGCTCATACCAAGAAGGACAGCACATATTGGTTAAAATCGGTGAAAAGACTGATGTCCCAGTAAACAATGTTATTGTTAATATTAACAAAAGTGGTGCACCCTCTTCTTCTCTTGCATCTCCAAAGAATTTGACTCTGAATGATTACCGAAATGAAAAGAAATCATTCCTCAATAACCGTTCAGTTAGCTCTCCCAATATTAAAGCTAGTGCTAGTTGAGTTGTATGTTGGAGGTAATGTGTTATTTGATATTTAAGTGTTTTGGTTCCCGGACAAAAATGACTCTACTTAAGCTCTTCTAACACTATTCCCTAGCTTAAGAAAGTGTTGTACAAAAGTATATTTTAATAAATGGTGTGATATATTTCCTATAACATTTTCCTAATATTAAAAGTAAGTAAATTATGTGCATATCCCGGTGGAACATTTCCCAACGTACATATTCAGGAGCAGCATGTTTGCTCAGCATTTTAGTGGAGGTCATAGAGGTAAAATGATTTTCAATCCCTCACCTGAGCTCCACTATGATTATAGGTATCTCCTTGTGGTTTTAGTGGTAGTGGGTGTTTAGATTTCAGCTTCTGATGATTTTTAGATTATTAGTTTTAGAAATGGTCTAATCTAGCTTAGAATGAGATAAATTTGTGGTGCCTTTTTGACGAGAGACACAGGATCTAAATTATTAGGCATGGTAATAACTTTAGGACTGGGGTTCTTAACTGGGAGAATCCATAGCCCTTGGGGGTATGGGAACCAAATGCTGGGGGTAGGGGTTTTAAGCTCTGGGTACTGTACTTTATTTAATGTATTAATTAATTTTGAGTAAAATGTTAGATTAGGCGCTTTCTGTGTAGCACCGTCAGCCCTAACAATCTTAAACACTGATGGAGCTCCTGTCATGTTTGACAAAAAATCTGGATTCGTTGCTATGGTCAAGAGGAAAACTCCACATGTGCTCACTACACACAACATTGCCAAAGAAACTTGAAGAAGTGATGCGAATAGTTGTGCAAACTGTCAAATTTATAAGTGGATATGCACTGAATTATCGGCCGTTTCAGAAATTCTGCGAGGAGATTGGAGAGGAAAAGTGTGTTACTGTACCATGTAGAGGTACTTCTCGAATTTCTCAAGCATCCCCTCTAGCAAATCATCTTGAGGATGAACATTTTATTTTTAACCTGGGATATTTGGCTGATATTTTCAATCTCCTTAATGACTGAGACATATCAATCCAGGGAAGTGATGTGGCCATCATTCAAGCCAGGGGCAAAGTTGTCGAATTCATAATGAAATTACCTATCTGGAATCGCCGTGTTCAAGGCGGAAACCTGGCAAACTTTCCAATCCTTATAGAAATCCTTCAAAAAAAAAAAATTCATTTGGGAGTTCTAAATACAAATTTGGAGAGTTATTTTTCAAATATCGATGAGCTTGGCATAGAATCGGTTTGGATACAAAATCCTTTTTCATTTGATATATCAAGATTGGGTGATAACGATTCAGCAAAAGGAGGAGGACATTGACGTCCAAGAGGAACGCAACTCCCCCAAAATAAAATGATTTTGAAAGGGCTGGGATGGATTTCAAGCAGTTTTGATGTGAAAAAAATCTCGGCCTACCCAAGCCTGGCAATGAGGGTAATGCATGTTTTGGTTTCCTTCACAACTCCATATCTCTGTGAAACTCGATCCACTGCATTATTAAATCGGAAATCAAAGTGGAGACATCGACTTGATGTGTCAGATGACATGCGAGTAATTTTGTCAATAACTACCATGATTCAATGCTTTTGATTTCACAAAAAAAAGAACAAATGTCTCGCTAGGTTAGTAAAAATCTGTTTTATGTTATCAAAATAATGAAAAAATCTTGCACATTTTTATTTCCTTTGTGTAATAAAACATAACTATAAGAAGTACAATGACTGATTTATAATCTAAAACAAGTGAATCAAAGTTATATTGAAAAATTGTTGTAGCTGATTGTATATTTGTTAGTTCAAATTTTTTTTTTTTTTATTTTGCTTTCAGTAAACAAATATGATTAAGTTAGCAATCCTTATGATTTTATTTCATGTTCTATTCCTAGATAACCATATATAAAGTATAGTAAGTTAGTTATATGCATATTCGGGAGACATGCTGACAAATGATATGATTGGTGATAATTATTTCGACAGTCAAGTCAAGGGGGGCGGGTGTTATGGGACCATATTGGGCAATCCATTGAGGGGCTGGAATCATATAAAGGTTAAGAACTCTTGCTTAGGAAGTGATTCAGCAAGAGGATGCTCCATCTCGCTGAAGATTTTTAATGATCTGGCTCAATCATGCTTATCCAAAGAGTCAATTTTTTGTGCTTTAGATTCCATATTCGTTTCGTTTGGATTTTAAATTCGATGCAGTATATTGGTGGTAACGTAATTGATATTAAACAGTTATAATTTTCGCTTGAACGAACGCCTGCCATTTTTAATAAGTTTAAAAAAAAACTTTCATCAGAAGTTTTTTTTTCCCTGTAATTAATTAATCATCTTGAAAAAGTTCGAAAAAATCTTAACGTAAAAATTCACTGTTGTTGACGAGGTTTAGCAAAATTACCATCAAGGTAGTACGTCAAACGTAGGTTTAGAGACATTAAATTTTTCTGGATTTAACCATATGATCAAAATTGATAAGCACTGTAAGAAAATAGCAGAAACGACTAGTTATTTAAAATTACGAGCCCACATCATTATTGGAAGGATTTTTTTTTATAGTTTGAGAGCTAACTTACTCTTAGATTTATGAACTTGAATTATCCAGTAATTTTGTAATTTTGGTTGCTTTTTTTCACCATAAGAGGACATACAGGTCATTTGTACATCTGGAATCTCGTCAGTGTGTTTAAACCGTAAGTTAGGTAAATTGAACATCAATCGGAAATCAATGCCTTGTCTTTGCTGTCACATTTATTACCCTTTCTGTGGATCACCTACAGTATTTCAATGCTCAAGAAGATGGTCTAGACTTGTACTTTTCAACGTTCAGATGCTCAAGAAGATGGCATAGACTCAAGAAGAAGGTATAGACTTGTACTTTTTATCGTTCAAATGCTTAAGAAGACGGTGTAGACTTTACTTTTCAACGTTCAAAAGAGACCTGAAAGGCCTATCCTGGTCATCTCCAACCATTACCACGTGTAAATCAGCATCTACGTATCGGGTAAGCCTATATTGTAGTGTGGAGACCACGAGAGAGGTCCTTTGAGAGCCGAATTGAGAACGCCTTAGCAGTTGACGTAAATCAGGCAGATGCTTGCTTGAAGTAGAAGCGGTAAATCTAAATTACAAGAGGTTATAAGAATTGGTGGTTTTATGATTTTAAATCTCTCTCTCTCTCTCTCTCTCTCTCTCTCTCTCTCTCTCTCTGTTCTACTAGGCCTATCCTATCACCTTAAAGTAACGAATAACTGGCACATTGAACTATTTCTTCGAATCTGCTTCAAGTAATGTGTTCTTCAGTTATTTTTCAGGACGAATAATCCGTATATATGATAGATAAGACTAAATTGGCAGAGATTTGGTAATACTTACAGACCATCCCCATTTTAGTTGTTTTAAGAGTGTTATCTCCTTTGCTCTTAATAGTAGTAGTAGTAGTACCATCACTGCGTAACCAAATCCTAAATCGGAAGTTTTCTTTGGCAAGAGAGAGTTAGTACACCTTTAAACACTGAAAATTATCTTCTTTTTTTTTTTTTGGAAATGATTAATAGATTACCGAAAAAAGTAATTGATATATGTTTCACGAAGTCTATAGTTTAAAAGGCAAACTATTTTTTCTCAATTCCACAAGTTCTCGGTAACCATTGAAGCTAATAATATGCATATCAAAATTTCTTATTCTTAGTTTCAAAATGTGGAAAATACGCAGTAATTTCATAAATAAACGTAAGGCGTCGCTCGTCAGAGTTAATGGCGTATATTGATTTTATATATCGAGTAATGAAATTGTATTTGCTCATAATGCTACATCGTATGTCCAAAATTTCATAAAATCAATTGAATCTGAATTCTCGATTCCATGCATTATCTGCTGAGCTTCGGTGACGACGCTGATTTTTTATGGCCATTCACTTTTTAGGTGAAATAAAAATAAGAGTTGGGAAACTGAAAAATACAGGTTTGGAGGTTTAAAGGTCGCTTATGGATGGCAGAGGCTAGGGACCGCGACATTGCTCTATCGAGCAGGCCAATGCCCTAAATACTAACCATATATACGTAAGATCAGCGCCTAAGCTCCTCTCCACCCAAGCTAGGACCAAGTAGAGCCAGGCACTAGCTGCTGATGACTCGGCAGACAGACCTTTATGCTCCCCCATCCTTAGCTCACACGGATGGTGAGGTTGCAGTGACCAAAGGAACCAACGCGTTTGAGCGGGACTAGAGCCACATCGGCCACCACAACCCAATAGAGAGGGTAAAGAATATCGGAGATTCTTAGTGAATAGGTAGCTCCATAGTTTAGGCAGACGTTGGAGTTGAAAAAAAGGTAATACTGCCTTTTTATGGGGTGACTAAGAATTAAATCTAAATTGATTAGTGTTTTGCACTAGCTTGTCCTCTACTGAAGTGTTGCGCAGAGCTAAAAGTAACCAGGAACAGAAGAAGAATTATACTAAAACCTGCAAAACGATTGAAGGGTTCTACTTAAGAAGCAGCATAACTGAAGCGCGTAAAAACTATAAAATATATCGATATATTATCTTAGAGAAGAGAGATTTAGGATAAGGGAAGAATTTCTGCACTTTACTTGGAAAATTGATATGGGAAATGGCGAACATAATATTACCAGAAGAAAGTCATACGGGGTACCGTTTCAGAGGCTAAAACTCCGCCATGTTTATTTCGGAACTCCTGTCGGAGGACATTAAGAGATAGCAGAATACATGAGAAATAATGTAACTACTAGAAGTGTTTGGGACACCACAACAGGTTGCCAAAACAGAAGAGGTTTTATTTCAACTTTGAGTTTTGGAAGTCAAAAGCCGGGAAGAAAAGTAAAACAAAAATTCTCATTGCTTCTATTAGTAAAAACTAAGGAGTTTTAATTACTTAATGTAAGCTGAAAATCTTTGCACCCATCTATTAGCTGAAGTGCGCATAATTGTTTTGTAGAAACGTTGTTAAAGGATCGAGAAAGCAAGACCTCATTTCTAATTCCAGATTTAATTCTTCACTCCAGATGTACCATCTCTTGAATTTTTACTCCACCCAGCTGTCAAACCACTTGAAATTTCATTCCATCCAGCTGTCGATCCTCTTGAAATTTTACTCCATCCAGCTGTCAAATCTCTTGAAATTTTACTCCATCCAGCTGTCAAATCTCTTGAAATTTCACTCAATCCAGCTGTCAAACCACTTGAAATTTCACTCCATCCAGCTGTCGATCCTCTTGAAATTTTACTCCATCCAGCTGTCAAATCTCTTGAAATTTTACTCCATCCAGCTGTCGATCCTCTTGAAATTTTACTCCATCCAGCTGTCAAATCTCTTGAAATTTCACTCAATCCAGCTGTCAAACCACTTGAAATTTCACTCCATGCAGCTGTCGATCCTCTTGAAATTTTACTCCATCCAGCTGTCAAATCTCTTGAAATTTTACTCCATCCAGCTGTCAAATCTCTTGAAATTTTACTCCATCCAGCTGTCAATCCTCTTGAAATTATACTCCATCAAGCTGTCAAATCTCTAGGAATTTTACTCCATTCAGCTGTCAAATCTCTTGAAATTTTACTCCATTCAGCTTTCAAATCTCTTGAAATTTTACTCCATCCAGCTGTCAAATCGCTTGAAATTTCACTCCACCCAGCTGTCAAACCACTTGAAATTTCACTCCATCCAGCTGTCAATTCTCTTCAAATTATACTCCATCCAGCTGTCAAATCTCTTCAAATTATACTCCATCCAGCTGTCAAATCTCTTGAAATTTCACTCCATCCAGCTGTCAATCCTCTTGAAATTTTACTCCATTCAGCTGTCAAATCTCTAGGAATTTTACTCCATCCAGCTGTCAATCCTCTTGAAATTTTACTTCATCCAGCTGTCAAATCTCTTGAAATTTTACTCCATTCAGCTTTCAAATCTCTTGAAATTTTACTCCATCCAGCTGTCAAATCGCTTGAAATTTTACTCCACCCAGCTGTCGATCCTCTTGAAATTTTACTCCTCCCAGCTGTCGATCCTCTTGAAATTTTACTCCATCCAGCTGTCAATCCTCTTGAAATTTTACTCTATCCAGCTGTCAAATCTCTAGGAATTTTACTCCATTCAGCTGTCAAATCTCTTGAAATTTTTACTCCATTCAGCTTTCAAATCTCTTAAATTTTCAATATTAATCTTACCCGATGATCATGTAGCTGTCAACTCTGTTGCCCGACAGAAATCTACGGTCGGGATACGCCAGCGATCGCTACCCAGGTGGGGGTGTACTCAACAGCGCCATCTGTGAGCAGGTACTCAAGTACTTCTTGTCAACAAGAACTCAATTTTTCCTCTGTCGTGCCTCCGGCTAGACCTACTTGGATACGCTGTTGATTCTGGAGTTATTGTTCACGATTTGGTGATGTATTTGCTCTAAAGTTTAGCCTTCGCTATTCAGGAAGCTTTATCATTAGCTTAGCAAGCTTTTGGAATTAATTTGATTTAATTATGGTGACGAAGAGAGTATGGACTCTCTTTCACTTTTAAATGGCCGACCCTTCCCTTAGACGGAAGTGTTGGTGTCGAAGAGAGTATAGACTCTCTTTCACTTTTAAGAATTTATGCTATTTTAATTTTAATGTTTTTGAAAGAATTTCTTTGATAGTCTCGTACTTTTTCATAGTTAAACTAACGTTTTGTTTAGTCTCCGCAGTTGTTGACGTTCAGAACGTTCAACTTGCGCTCTATCGTTACGATAGAGAGAGAGTTTTTCACGTTGCAGTAAGAGTAAACCGATTCTAGCGTTTCGTTCATTCTTTCTTAGCTTAAATGGTTGTAATTCTAATAAAGGAACTTTTTATTTGGGAAACCTTTCAGTTTTTTTTTCCTTTAACAAATAATATGTTTTAATGATATATATAATTGGGCTCATCTCTCAGGTTCTAAGTCAAGAGAGAGAGAGAGAGAGAGAGATAGAGACGGAGGGAGAGAGAGGAGGATAAACGTTTCGTTCAAGCGGGTAACGTTGTTCTCGTTTTTTGCTCTTCTCCCTAGTCGATATAGGGGAAGAAGGTAAAACGTTTCTAGAGTTTTATTCTTGTTCCCAGGCTTTATGCGGTGAGAGATTTTAAACGTAGTTTATTTGATCTAGTGTTTAGTCTCTTTTCCAGCCACTGAATTCTTTATCTTTCATTATGTTTTTCTGTTACATTGTAATACTGTTTTCGCAATTACTACCTTTTAATGAAGGATAGGATTGCGTGTTTCAGGTACAAACCACTTAAAGTTTCGAGTTCAGTGAAATAAGTGCAAACAGAAAATCAAAAGTGATAAAGTGATATGCGCAAAGTGTTACAGTGTTGCGTTCGAGGGTTCGTCTGTTCGTGCCAGTTGTTCACCTAGTCCGATACCTCTTACAAGCTCCCAAGCCCAGGAGAGAAGTAATGTCGAAGGACTTATGGGTTCCTCAGGCCTTGATCGACGAACAGACGTTTCCCTCCGTGGTTTCGGGTGTATCTACACACGTTGCCGACGTGATCACCCCACCCACACAAAGCAAGAGAGCCCATTTATTCCTCGTCTGCGGAAGAGGTTTCTCGCAGAAACCATGGACCAAATCTTGCAGCTTTTAAGTGCAAGTCGGTCCCTTCCGCGCAAGTCCAACTCCTAGGTGGTGCCATTAGCACTGGGTCAGTTCGGACTTGCTGCAGTACGACAACTGCACACCTCCTAAGAGAGGCTAAGTGGTACCGCAACAGGCAGTAACTCCGTCTGTTGCCGCACCAGCTGTTTTAGACCCTCAGTCACAACGTACAGTAGCTCCGTTTGTTGTTGTCTTTCATAGACCCTAGTGGTCCATGCTGCAGACTATACAGTCTCAGCTTGCTCCTTCATGCAGGAGTATCATGCTGGAAGGTTGACAATGCAGCCTGTTAACCTACAACCCGCCGAGGTTGTGCGCTCAGCAGATACTGCGGCTGCCTGCTCCCACCCTCCACCTGTGAGAGCTCCACCACCGATGCGCAGTCCACCCTGCCAGACGCATGTTCTTGCTGCACCATCTGCTAACATGCGTGAGCTACCGCATCAGCAGTGGGAAGGTTCTGTAGAGCTGCCGGGTTCCAGCACTATGCGGCATTCTCCGCATACCTTACAGCATGCTCTGCATACCTTACAGCATGCTCTGCATACCTTACAGCATGCTCTGCATACCTTACAGCATGCTCTGCATACAGCATGCTCTGCATACCTTACAGCATGCTCTGCATACCATACCGCATGCTCCTCAACCCACCGCAGCCCCTCCCACGCACCAGCACTCTGCTTTTGTTGTTGCCAGCTCCCACACTCTGACTGCGGAGAAGGTTGACGATGCACCCGTGGGCCTACACCTCCCACGGTTGTGCGCCCGGCATGGCTTCCTGCTCTCACACTCTTGTTGTGAGAGCTCCTCCACCCATGCACAGTCAACCCTGCCAGATGTATGATGACTCCCACACACAGAGCACTCCGTTGCCGTGTGGGAGCTACCACAAGCTGCCGTGTTTTGACACGGTGTGTCAGCCTCCGCAACACACTGTGGTTACCGCCACTCGCCAGCAGCAAACTAGTCAGGCAGGAGTTGAGGCTTCCCCACACAAGTTGTTGCCAACTCACAAACTGTCATGCAGTTACATGACGTTGCCTTCTGGTCTGCTACTTATACACCAGTGCTGTATGTCCTCACGCTCCTGTTGTGGTTGACAGTTCAGTTTTTGACAGTTCACAGACTGTCAAGCAGTTTCATAACGTTGCCTTCTGGTCTGCTGCTTTTGCACCAGTGAAACCCTCACTGAGAGAACTTAGCTTTTCTCGGATATGGTTCCTGTAGATGAGAAAGTGCTGTTCTCCCTCCTTCTGATATTCCCTTGAGGACTCTGTCATTTGGAGAGGAGCCTTAAGCTGCTTAGCCTCCTATGGACTTTTATTTAAGCATAACATGCTTCCAGGGAGGGTAAATGGTTCCGCTTCAGTCGCTAACCCCGTCTGTTGCCACACCTGCTCCCATAGACCTTGGGCTTGGTTGCAAGACATGCAGTCCAAGCTTAGTCCATGATAGAGGATTTTTTACGGACGCTGAGGTATCCTACTCACGTCCGCCAGTTGAGATGGTTCCTCCACCGGTGCGACCCAGTGTGGGTTGACAGTCGCACGTTGATGTTATGCTACTCTCGGAGGTGGTTGTGGACGTTCAGTGTGTCACTGGGAAGACGTTCAACAACCAGCAGAGGTGTCTTGTTGTGACGCAGTGCGGCAACCTCAGCAACCCGATAAGGGGTTGTCTGTACTACCCAGACAGTCTAGACAGTTTCGGGTTGTCGCTGTTCTTCCTCGCTTCCCCATGGTTGACAGTTCACAGACTGTGCAGCAGTACCATGATCTTGTGTCCGGCTCCGTCACGCATCCACCAGTGCGACCGGATTCAGCGAGTCAGACGTTGCCCACTCCGTTGCCGTTTCCTCATCAGTTTCGGATGAGGAACCCTCTGATGAGGACATGGCTGAACAAGAAGATCAATCCCCAGCCCTGCTATCCATCCAGAAGATGCTGAAGAAGGAATACAGCCCTGTCAGGCTGTGGATGAGTCTGGTTAGGACACTGTCATCCATGGTGCATTTGGTGTCACTTGGAAGACTACACCTCCGTCCTCTTTGGTTTCATCTAGCTCTTCACTGGAAAAGGACAAGACGCTAGAAGCGGTCTCGATCCCGGTTTCCGGAAGATAAGTCTGGTCTAACCTGAGGAAAGGACTTTATCAACCTTTTATAGGGTCTTCTCCTGACTGTTCAGACTCCCAACCACGTTCTCTTCTCAGACGCATCGGACGTAGGCTGGGGTGCGACCTTAGGCGGTAGGGAATGCTCGGGATTATGGAACTCGCGTCAAAGGACAATGCATTTTAACTGCAAGAAGCTTCTGGCAGTAAGTCTGACCTGGAAAAGCTTCAGGTCTCTCCTTCAAGACGAAGTCATGGAGGTCAACACGGACAACTCCCTGCTTTGATGTTCATCTCCTAGCAAGGAGGGACCTACTCTCTGACATGGTGCGAGTTCACTAGTGACCTCCTCTCCTGTTCAACAGGTCTAGACTTTTCACTAGTAACAAATTTCTTCCAAGGCAACTTGAATGTCTTAGCAGTTTGTCTCAGTAGGAAGGGACAATAATTCCAACATATTGGACCCTCCACAGAGATGTATGCAAGAGACTTTGGGTCACCTGGGGCCATCCAACCATAGATCTCTTCGCAACCTCGATGTCCAAGAGGCTCTCAATACTTTGCTCACCTATCCCGGACCCAGCAGTGGTTCTTTTAGATGCCTTTCTACTAGATTAGTATCATCTAGATCTATATGCATTCCCTCCGTTCTAGATTGTCAACAAGGTACTGCAGAAGTTCGCCTCTCACGATGGGACAAAGTTAACACGCGAGAGAATAACTTACCGAGGTACTTCGATGGCTAGTAGACGTTCCCAGAACTCTTCCCCTAAAGGTGGACCTGCTACATCTGTCAAGCGTAAGAAGGTACTCCAAGGCCTCCACGCTCTTCGTCTCACTGCCTTCAGAGTATCGAAAGACTCTCGAGAACTAGAGGTTTTTCGAAGGAGGCAACCAGAGAGATTGTTAGAGCAAGGAGAACATCCACCCTTAGAGTCTACCAATCGAAGTGGGATATCTTCCTAAACTGGTGCAAGTCAGTATCCGTATCCTCGACCAGTACCTCTGTAACTCAAATAGCTGACTTCCTCTTATATCTGAGAAAAGAGCGATCTCTTTCAGCTCCCACTTTCAAGGGTTACAGAAGCATGTTGGCATCAGTCTTCCGTCACAGAGGCTTAGATCTTTTCAACAATAAAGATCTACAGGACCTCCTTAAGTCTTTTGAGACCACGAAGGAGCGTCGTTTGGTTACACCTGGTTGGAATTTAGACGTGGTTCTAAGATTCCTTATGTTAGACAGGTTCGAACCACTTTAATCAGCCTCCCTGAAAGATCTCACCTTTAAGACTCTTTTCCTGATATGCTTAACCACAGCTAAAAGAGTCAGTGAGATTCATGCCTTCAGCAAGAACATCGGATTCTCATCCGAAACGGCTACATGTTCTACAACTTGGTTTTCTAGCCAAACACGAGCTGCCTTCTCGGCCTTGGCCAATATCGTTCGATACTCCAAACTTATCATATGGTTGGTAATGAACTAGAAAGAGTCTTATGTCCTGTAAGAGCTCTTAAGTTCTTTTTAAAAAACCTTTACGAGGCCCGTCTGAAGCTTTATGGTGTTCAGTTAAGAAACCATCTTTGCCTATGTCAAAGAATGCTTTATCCTATTTTATCAGACTGTTAATACGAGAAGCTCATTCCCATCTGAATGAGGAAGACCAAGCTTTGCTGAAGGTAAGGACACACGAAGTTAGAGCTGTCGCAACTTCCGTGGCCTTTAAACAAAATAGATCTCTGCAAAGTATAATCGACGCAACCTATTGGAAAAGCAAGTCAGTGTTCGCGTCTTTTATCTTAAGAATGTCCAGTCTCTTTACGAGAACTGCTACACTCTGGGACCATTCGTAGCAACGAGTGCAGTAGTGGTGGGGGCTCCACCACTACAATTCCCTAATTCCAGAACCTTTTTAATCTTTCTCTTGAAATATTTCTGGGTTGTCCGGAAGGCTAAGAAGCCTTCCGCATCCTGGTTGATTTGGCGGGTGGTCAAATTCTTTCTTGAGAAGCGCCTAGATTAGGGGTTGTGATGAGGTCCTTTAGTATGGGTTGCAGCCCTTTATACTTCAGCACCTAGGAGTCGTTCAGCATCCTAAGAGGACCGCTAGGCTCAGTAAGGAAGACTTACTTAAAAAAGGCAGAGTAATGGTTCAAATCGACTTCCTTACCAGGTACTTATTTATTTTATGTTTGTTATTTTGAATAACTAATAAAATGAAATACGGGATACTTAGCTGCTTTGTTAACATGTATGCTGGTCTCCACCCACCACCCTGGGTGTGAATCAGCTACAAGATCATCGGGTAAGATTAATATTGAAAAATGTTATTTTCATTAGTAAAATAAATTTTTGAATATACTTACCCGATGATCATGAATTAAAGAACCCGCCCTTCCTCCCCATAGAGAACCAGTGGACCGAGGAGAAAATTGAGTTCTTGTTGACAAGAAGTACTTGAGTACCTGCTCACAGATGGCGCTGTTGAGTACACCCCCACCTGGGTAGCGATCGCTGGCGTATCCCGACCGTAGATTTCTGTCGGGCAACAGAGTTGACAGCTACATGATCATCGGGTAAGTATATTCAAAAATTTATTTTACTAATGAAAATAACATTTTTACTCCATCCAGCTGTCAAATCGCTTGAAATTTTACTCCACCCAGCTGTCAAACCACTTGAAATTTCACTCCATCCAGCTGTTAATCCTCTTGAAATTATACTCCATCCAGGTGTCAAATCTCTTGAAATTTTACTCCATCCAGCTGTCAATCCTCTTGAAATCTTACTCCATCCAGCTGTCAAATCGTTTGAAATTTTACTCCACCCAGCTGTCAAACCACTTGAAATTTCACTCAATCCAGCTGTCAATTCTATTGAAATTATACTCAATCCAGCTGTCAAATCTCTTGAAATTTCACTCCATCCAGCTGTCAATCCTCTTGAAATTTTACTCCATCCAGCTGTCAAATCTCTTGAAATTTCATTCCATTAGCTGTCAATCCTCTTGAAATTTTACTCCATCCAGCTGACAAATCTCTTGAAATTTTACTCCATTCAGCTTTCGAATCTCTTGAAATTTTACTCCATCCAGCTGTCAAATCGCTTGAAATTTTACTCCACCCAGCTGTCAAACCACTTGAAATTTCACTCCATCCAGCTGTTAATGATCTTGACATTATACTCCATCCAGGTGTCAAATCTCTTGAAATTTTACTCCATCCAGTTGTTAAATCTCTTGAAATTTCATTCCATCCAGCTGTCAATCCTCTTGTTTTACTCCATCCAGCTGTCAAATCTCTTGGAGTTTTACTCCATTCAGCTGTCAAATCTCTTGAAATTTTACTCTATTCAGCTGTAAAATCTCTTGAAATTTTACTCCATTCAGCTTTCAAATCTCTTGAAATTTTACTCCATCCAGCTGTCAAATCGCTTGAAATTTTACTCCACCCAGCTGTCAAACCACTTGAAATTTCACTCCATCCAGCTGTCGATCCACTTGAAATTTCACTCCATCCAGCTGTCAAATCTCTTGAAATTTCACTCCATCCAGCTGTCAAACCACTTGAAATTTCACTCCATCCAGCTGTCAAACAACTTGAAATTTCACTCCATCCAGCTGTCAATCCTCTTGAAATTTTACTCCATCCAGCTGTCAATCCTCTTGAAATTTTACTCCATCCAGCTGTCAAATCTCTTGGAATTTTACTCCATTCAGCTGTCAAAACTCTTGAAATTTTACTCCATTCAGCTTTCAAATCTCTTGAAATTTTACTCCATTCAGCTTTCAAATATCTTGAAATTTTACTCCATTCAGCTTTAAATCTCTTGAAATTTTACTCCATCCAGCTGTCAAATCGCTTGAAATTTTACTCCACCCAGCTGTCAAATCGCTTGAAATTTTACTCCACCCAGCTGTCAAACCACTTGAAATTTTACTCCATCCAGCTGTCAAACCACTTGAAATTTCACTCCATCCAGCTGTCGATCCTCTTGAAATTTTACTCCATCCAGCTGTCAAATCTCTTGAAATTTTACTCCATCCAACTGTCAAACCACTTGAAATTTCACTCCATCCAGCTGCCGATCCTCTTGAAATTTGACTCTATCCAGCTGTCAAATATCTTGAAATTTTACTCCATCCAACTGTCAAATTTCTTGGAATTTTACTCCATTCAGCTGTCAAATCTCTAGAAATTTTACTCCATCCAGCTGTCACATAGCTTGAAATTTTACTCCACGCAGCTGTCATACCACTTGAAATTTCATCCCATCCAGCTGTCAATCCTCATGAAATTATACTCCAACCAGCTGTCAATCCTCTTGAAATTTTACTCCATCCAGCTGTCAAATCTCTTGAAATTTTACTCCATCCAGCTGTCAAATCTCTTGAAATTTTACTCCATCCAGCTGTCAAATCTCTTGAAATTTTACTCCATCCAGCTGTCAAATCTCTTGAAATTTTACTCCATTCAGCTGTCAAATCTCTTGAAATTTTACTCCATTCAGCTTTCAAATCTTTTGAAATTTTACTCCATTCAGCTTTCAAATCTTTTGAAATTTTACTCCATTCAGCTTTCAAATCTCTTGAAATTTTACTCCTTCCAGCTGTCAAATCTCTTGAAATTTTACTCCATCCAGCTGTCAAATAGCTTGAAATTTTACTCCATTCAGCTATCAAACCACTTGAAATTTTACTCCATCCACCTGTCAAATCTCTTGAAATTTTACTCCATCCACCTGTCATATCTCTTGGAATTTTACTCTTTCCAGCTGTCAAATCTCTTGGAATTTTACTCCTTCCAGCTGTCAAATCTCTGGAAATTTTACTCCATCCAGCTGTCAAATCTCTTGGAATTTTACTCTTTCCAGCTATCAAATCTCTTGGAATTTTACTCCTTCCAGCTGTCTAATCTCTTGAAATCTTACTCCATCCACCTGTCAAATCTCTTGGAATTTTACTCCTTCCACCTGTTAAATATCTGGAAATTTTACTCCATCAAGCTGTCATATCTCTA
The DNA here is from genome assembly GCF_036898095.1 of Palaemon carinicauda. NCBI lineage: Eukaryota > Metazoa > Arthropoda > Malacostraca > Decapoda > Palaemonidae > Palaemon > Palaemon carinicauda. The sequence continues at coordinate 57,355,541 of NC_090735.1, forward strand.
GAAGTTTTACTTCATCCATCTGTCAAATCTTTTGAATTTTGCTCCATCCAGCTGTCAAACCTCTTGAAATTTCACTCCATCCACCTGTCAAATCTCTTGGAATTTTACTCCATCCACCTGTCAAATCTCTTGGAATTTTACTCCATCCACCTGTCAAATCTCTTGGAATTTTACTTCATCCACCTGTCAAATCTCTTGGAATTTTACTCCATCCACCTGTCAAATCTCTTGGAATTTTACTCCGTCCACCTGTCAAATCTCTTGGAATTTTACTCCGTCCACCTGTCAAATCTCTTGGAATTTTACTCCGTCCACCTGTCAAATCTCTTGGAATTTTACTCCGTCCACCTGTCAAATCTCTTGGAATTTCACTCCGTCCACCTGTCAAATCTCTTGGAATTTTACTCTGTCCACCTGTCAAATCTCTTGGAATTCTACTCCGTCCACCTGTCAAATCTCTTGGAATTTTACTCCTTCCATCTGTCAAATCTCTTAAAATTTTACTTCATCCAGCTGTCATATCTTTCGAAATTTCACTCCATCCACCTGTCAAATCTTTTGAATTTTGTTCCATCCAGCTGTCAAACCTCTTGTAATTTTTAATCCATCAACCTGTCAAATCTCTTGGATTTTACTCCTTCCAGCTATCAAATTTCTTGAAATTTTACTTCATCCAGCTGCCAAATCTCTTGAAATTTTACTTCATCCAGCTGTCAAATCTTTCGAAATTTTACTCCATCAAGCTGTCAAACCTCTTAAAATTCTACTACATCGAGCTGTCAAATCTCTTGAAATTTTACTCCATCAACCTGTCAAATCTCTTGCAATTTTACTTCATCCAGCTGTCAAATCTCTTGCAATTTTACTTCATCCAGCTGTCATATCTTTCGAATTTTTACTCCATCCACCTGCCAAATCTTTTGAAATTTTACTCCATCGAGCTGTCAAACCTCTTAGAATTCTACTCCATCGAGCTGTCATATCTCTTGAAATTTTACTCCATACCGCTGTCAAATCTCTTGAAATTTTACTCCATACCGCTGTCAAATCTATTGAAATTTTACTCCATACCGCTGTCAAATCTCTTGAAATTTTACTCCATACTGCTGTCAAATCTCTTGAAATTTTACTCCATACCGCTGTCAAATCTCTTGAAAAATTTACTCCATACCACTGTCAAACCTCTTGAAATTTTACTTCATACCGCTGTCAAACCTCTTGAAATTTCACTCCATCCAGCTGTGGATTTTTTTAAACCCATCCAGCTGTAAAATCTCTTGAAATTTTTCTCCTTCCATCTGTCAAATCTCTTGAGATTTTACTCCCCCTAGCTGTCAAATCTCTTGAAAATTTTCTCCATTCAGCTGTCAAATCTCTTGAAACTTCACTCAATCCAGCTGTCAAATCTCTTGAAACTTCACTCAATCCAGCTGTCATATCTTTTGAAACTTTACTCCATCCAGCTGTCACATCTCTTGAAATTTTACTCCATCCATCTGTCAAATCTCTTGAAATTTTACTCCATCCATCTGTCAAATCTCTTGAAATTTTACTCCATCCATCTGTCAAATCTCTTGAAATTTTACTCCATCCATCTGTCAAATCTCTTGAAATTTTACTCCATCCATTTGTCAAATCTTTTGAATTTTGCTTCATCCAGCTGTCAAACCTCTTGAAATTTTACTTCATATGGCTGTCAAATATCTTGAAATGGCTGTCAAATATCTTGAAATTTTTCTCCTTCCATCTGTCAAATCTCTTGAGATTTTACTACCCCTAGCTGTCAAATCTCTTGAAAATTTTCTCCATTCAGCTGTCAAATCTCTTGAAACTTCACTCAATCCAGCTGTCATATCTTTTGAAACTTTACTCCATCCAGCTGTCACATCTCTTGAAATTTTACTCCATCCATCTGTCAAATCTCTTGAAATTTTACTCCATCCATCTGTCAAATCTCTTGAAATTTTACTCCATCCATCTATCAAATCTTTTGAATTTTGCTCCTTCCAGCTGTCAAACCTCTTGAAATTTTACTTCATATGGCTGTCAAATATCTTTAAATTTTACTCCATCCAGCTGTGAAATGTTTTTAAATTTTACCCCATTCATCTATCAAATCTCTTAAGATTTTACTCTCCCTAGCTGTCAAATCTCTTGAAATTTTACTCCATCCAGCTGTCAAATCTCTGGAAATTTTACTCCATCCAGCTGTCAAATCTCTGGAAATTTTACTCCATCCAGTTGTCAAATCTCTGGAAATTTTACCCCATTCATCTATCAAATCTCTTAAGATTTTACTCCCTATAACTGTCAAATCTCTTGAAATTTTACTCCATTCAGCTTTCAAATCTCTTGAAATTTTACTCCATCCAGCTGTCAAATCGCTTGAAATTTTACTCCACCCAGCTGTCAAACCACTTGAAATTTTACTCCATCCAGCTGTCAAACCACTTGAAATTTCACTCCATCCAGCTGTCGATCCTCTTGAAATTTTACTCCATCCAGCTGTCAAATCTCTTGAAATTTTACTCCATCCAACTGTCAAACCACTTGAAATTTCACTCCATCCAGCTGCCGATATTCTTGAAATTTGACTCTATCCAGCTGTCAAATATCTTGAAATTTTACTCCATCCAACTGTCAAATCTCTTGGAATTTTACTCCATTCAGCTGTCAAATCTCTTGAAATTTTACTCCATCCAGCTGTCAAATAGCTTGAAATTTTACTCCACGCAGCTGTCAAACCACTTGAAATTTCATCCCATCCAGCTGTCAATCCTCTTGAAATTATACTCCATCCAGCTGTCAATCCTCTTGAAATTTTACTCCATTCAGCTGTCAAATCTCTTGAAATTTTACTCCATTCAGCTGTCAAATCTCTTGAAATTTTACTCCATTCAGCTGTCAAATCTCTTGAAATTTTACTCCATTCAGCTTTCAAATCTCTTGAAATTTTCCTCCATTCAGCTTTCAAATCTCTTGAAATTTTACTCCATTCAGCTTTCAAATCTCTTGAAATTTTACTCCTTCCAGCTGTCAAATCTCTTGAAATTTTACTCCATCCAGCTGTCAAATCTCTTGAAATTTTACTCCATCCAGCTGTCAAATCGCTTGAAATTTTACTCCATCCAGCTATCAAACCACTTGAAATTTTACTCCATCCACCTGTCAAATCTCTTGAAATTTTACTCCATCCACCTGTCATATCTCTTGGAATTTTACTCTTTCCAGCTGTCAAATCTCTTGGAATTTTACTCTTTCCAGCTGTCAAATCTCTGGAAATTTTACTCCATCCAGCTGTCAAATCTCTGGAAATTTTACTCCATCCAGCTGTCAAATCTCTTGGAATTTTACTCTTTCCAGCTGTCAAATCTCTTGGAATCTTACTGCTTCCAGCTGTCAAATCTCTTGAAATCTTACTCCATCCACCTGTCAAATCTCTTGGAATTTTACACCTTCCACCTGTCAAATCTCTGGAAATATTACTCCATCCCGCTGTAAAATCTCTTGAAATTTTACACCATCCAGCTGTCATATCTCTAGAAGTTTTACTTCATCCATCTGTCAAATCTTTTGAATTTTGCTCCATCCAGCTGTCAAACCTCTTGAAATTTCACTCCATCCACCTGTCAAATCTCTTGGAATTTTACTCCATCCACCTGTCAAATCTCTTGAAATTTTACTCCATCCACCTGTCAAATCTCTTGGAATTTTACTCCATCCACATGTCAAATCTCTTGGAATTTTACTCCATCCACATGTCAAATCTCTTGGAATTTTACTCCGTCAACCTGTCAAATCTCTTGGAATATTACTCCGTCTACCTGTCAAATCTCTTGGAATTTTACTCCGTCCACCTGTCAAATCTCTTGGAATTCTACTCCGTCCACCTGTCAAATCTCTTGGAATTTTACTCCTTCCATCTGTCAAATCTCTTGGAATTTTACTCCTTCCATCTGTCAAATCTCTTGAAATTTTACTCCATCCAGCTGTCAAATCTCTTGAAATTTTACTCCATCCAGCTGTCAAATCTTTTGAAATTTTGATCCATCCAGCAGGCAAATCTCTTGAAATTTTATTCCACCCAACTTACAAATCTCATGAAATTTTACTCTACCCAACTGTCAAATCTCTTGAAATTTTACTCCATCCAACTGTCAAATCTCTTGAAATTTTACTCCATCCAACTGTCAAATCTCTTGAAATTTTACTCCATCCAACTGTCAAATTTCTTGAAAAATTTACTCCACCCAACTGTCAAATCTCTTGAAATTTTACTCCACCCAACAGTCAAATCTCTTGAAATTTTACTCCATCCAACTGTCAAATCTCTGGAAATTTTACTCCATCCAACTGTCAAATCTCTTGAAATTTTACTCTATCCAACTGTCAAATCTCTTGAAATTTTACTCCATCCAACTGTTAAATATCTTGAAATTTTCTCCATCCAACTGTTAATTCTTGAAATTTTATTCCATCCAACTGTCAAATCTTGAAATTTTATTCCATCCAACTGTCAAATGTTGAAATTTTACTCCATCCAACTGTCAAATCTTGAAATTTTACTTCATCCAGCTATTAAAACTTGAAATTTTACTTCGTCCAGCTATCAAAATTTTTGAAATTTTGCTCCATTCCGTTGTCAAAACTCTTGAAATCTTACTCCATCCTGCTGTCAGATCTCTTGAAAATTCACTCCATCCAGTGGTCAAATCTCTTGATAGTCACTCCATCCAGCGGTCAAATCTCTTGACAGTCACTCTGTCCAGCGGTCAAATCTCTTGACAGTCACTCCGTCCAGCGGTCAAATCTCTTGACAGTCACTCCGTCCAGCGGTCAAATCTCTTGACAGTCACTCCGTCCAGCGGTCAAATCTCTTGACAGTCACTCCGTCCAGCGGTCAAATCTCTTGACAGTCACTCCGTCCAGCGGTCAAATCTCTTGACAGTCACTCCGTCCAGCGGTCAAATCTCTTGACAGTCACTCCGTCCAGCGGTCAAATCTCTTGACAGTCACTCCCTCCACGGTCAAATCTCTTGACAGTCACTCCATCCAGCGGTCAAATCTCTTGATAGTCACTCCATCCAGTGGTCAAATCTCTTGATAGTCACTCCATCCAGTGGTCAAATCTCTTGATATTCACTCCTTGCAGCTGTCACATGTCTTGAAATTTAATCCAGGCTGTAACATCAACTAAACCTTAAGCAGAGGTGGGCCACTGCGAAGAATGACTTCACTGTCACAGTGCTGATCCTCATGAACCAAATTCTTAAACCCATATCGGACTCGTTTGTTTATTTACTTTTCAGTTTGATATAGAGCTCTCGAATATTTCATTCTTCCTTGTCTTGGTTGTTTTCATAAATATCTTATTTATATTTCTTGAAAGTGCAAGAGTTTCCTTACTTTATGTAATTCGTAGAATGCCTTATCAAGTGATCTGGATGCAATATGCTCAAAGATTAATTTACAATGATTTATTGCATCCTAATATAACTAATTTAAAGTTGTCCCGTACCCTCTCATCCATTAATGCATCTTGTACCCTATTTCTGGATCACATGTTTGAAATGTCCATTTTATTCCCATGTTCAATTATTTGAATAATTTTCTCTTCTGTTGTATATTGAAAAGTCCGTATTCGTTTCATAAATTTTGTTTTCAAGGATCTTATTTTATTTTCAATCTTACGTCTGAAACTCCTGACATACCCCATGTCCCGTTTTCTCTGACATACCCCATGTCCCGTTTTCTGTGAACATTGGCAAAGTTACCACCTTATGAAATAAAACTTGATTTTAAGTTTGTATTTTGACAGTTCTGAATTAAATATACTCATAATGAAATTAATTATCATTATAATTCGACTCGAAGTTTTTAAGATATGATAGTTACCCTCCGACCCGATTTCCAGGTGGCCGTTGGAGGTTGCAAATTGGGATGCTAAAGAAGCTGAATAAACCTTGGAGCTTACAGTGATGGTCTTGATTTGTTAATGGACACTGGTAGCATAACAGCTATGATCGTCGAATGTATTTAAAGGTATGAGTTGTAAATTTTGTGCGCATTAATTGTCGATTGTGTTACGAAGTCTAGAAATATTCCGAAGCAAACATTTTGATAGGCAAGTTACGGTTGCGTATAAGTTTCATCTTACCTGTTGCTAATATTCATTAATGTCTTAAAAGTTCATATTCTTTATCTTAAAATGAACCTTAGTAATATCATGTGATGGTTAAGGCCTAGAATGTAACATCATTTGATGGCTAAGGCCTTCTAAAATGCAAGCAAGTTGGGCCTACATAACTTCCTCTTAGTTAGTCTGTATACTTAGAGACTAAAAGCAGGCTAAATATTTATAACTCACTAGTCTGGTGACTCAAGGCTTATAGACTGCAAGTAAGTTGATCATATATGTATATAAAACTACATATGATTTGAAGGTTTACAGATTGTAAGTAGGCTGAACATACATAGCATGTACATACTTTGACTCCAGGTTTATATAGATTAAGCACGTTGAACTTGTATATCTAAATTTGATAATTGAAGGCTTAAATAACTACAAACAAACTGAACCTACATTAATTCCTCTTACCTATAACAGACTTTTGGATACAAGAGTTATCCGTATTGAGATTGAAGCACACAAGTCATATCTTTAGAAAATGCAGTGATTATATTCTTTATTCTTCTTTGCTCCGTTCAATTAGCATTTAGTGCACTCTGGAGTGAGGTGATGAGCGAGACAAACTAAATCTTTCACTGTATATATTTTTTGCTTGAGGGAAGTAATTCTTCCGTGGTAGGTTTCATATTAAAGGCATCGTTATTAATGATTTTTATGGTCCTTTTTCATAATCAATCAACGGAAAGATTGTGCTAAACCTTGAATGGCTTTAACAAAGTGTCCACATTTTCAAATCATTGAAAAAGACTAACCAAGGTGGAGTACTAAATAGACCATCTCATTCAGTTAACTGTAACCAGTTTCTTTCATTCTGTTCTTGGCTTGTCATATACTTGAAGGTAGTTTAAGCCAATTTTTTAGGCTTATCCGTTAAGTCCATCCTGCAGCCAAGAAAAACTAGGACGTTGCTTTATAAAGATTTTGTTTGTCATTCTTGTCATCCATAAAAGATGCCAAGCTTTATTGGTATCAAGTCATTGATGACATTAAACTTTTTTATGCTTTTCTCTTCTTTGACTCTATTTTCAAGGTAAACTTCTCTGTACAGTAGAACTTTGTAATGAAACTGCATGTCTTTCAGCCATGTTTTTGTTTCTGAATTGAAATCTGTATGGGCTACACATTGTTTACAATTTCTTATAGAAAAAGTAGTTTTTTTTTCTCTTGGATAAATCTCTATCCTCATTATGGGATATTATAACTTAAATGAGTTATACTAGTTTCCATTACTTTATCTCGCTAAAAGTGATTATCTATTTAATCACACTCAAATCATGAAGATTATATTACTAAAACTAGTCAATCCTGCAATCATCGTCTAATTTCTAAAATGGCAGTGTTGATACAGATGAGGCTTTAATTTTTCAACGGGGACTCCCTTTTCAATCCAACAAAAGAACTTGCACTTCTATCTCTTAAATTAACTTTGACGAGTTCAGTTGTAAATCGGCTGGTCAGAGTTCAGTTTTATCTCAGCTGTTCACCGCTCATCCAACAGATAAACAGGTGGCGAGTTATTCTAACAGTTTTAAACAGCCTTTGCAGGTTTTTGTACTGATCCTTCTTTAACCATTGATAAATCTCCCATTTTTGGTCCTTTTATTAGCTGTTAGGAGAGATATCAGATAAACTCTGATCATACAACTAGCTTCTGGGTCCTGTTTTTACATGCTATAAATTTCAAAATCTTTAATACAATATCAGGAGTTTATAAATCTTTGATTGTTGACAAAATTTCCCATTTGGGTACAGCACCTTTTTACTTAAGGAGGTATCATAAAGGTTATTGATCTATATATTTCTATATATCATGTAAATAAATTAGATGTAGCAATATTATGATAGTTAAAATTAATTTTAAGTGTCTGGTGGATGTAATAAGGCAATGGTTTGCATATTTCGAGTAATAATGCAAGGTTTGCATATGTCGAGCAAACTAGGTATGGCAATGTAACTTAATAGAATTTTTACTAAATAATTTAACCATTTAATGCATGACCATTATCAATGAATTTACATTGGCCGCAGTTTAGAACTACGTGAATTTGTTACGGAGTCTGTATTACTAAAAATATTTTGTAACTTGATAAAGGGCGGAATTTCATTAATTCCTAATTATTTTACTATATCAAGCAATTTATTTTAAAACTATGCTTTCAAGAGAAACTGTCGATTTTTATTATGAAGGACACATGATTTGGGGTCTAGGTCTTTTCAAGTGATTTCCAGTTATTTCACAGACATCAGATATAGTATAAAAGTAGTTAGGATTGAAGGAAAACAAGTTTTTAAGATTCATTAATATAAGGATTGAAGGAAAACAAGTTTTTAAGATTCATTAATATAATGACGAAAGTTATCTTCCTATTTAAGTTTACAAAATTCTATTTACATATATAAATAAGCTTACCTTATAAATAAGATGGCTTTCAATATCACATTGTTATAAATATATGTACAACAACATTTATATCACACATTCAAATTCTGTTATAAGAGAAATATTGAGTAATGAAAAATAAGATTATTTTTTTATTGTTTATACTCGATTGAATTGTTTTGATTTTGTGCTTAAAAATATTCGAGTAATTGATGGCTCGGGTCTCTGAGTCAAATAATGTTTTTTTTTTTATTTACAAAAATCCAAATAGTTTAACAATATGCGTTATACAGTAGATAATAAAAAAAAATAATAAAAAAATGTCTACCTAGATGAAAATTTTTACAACTATATTAGCTGCGAATGCAACAATTCCTTAAATCCTTATGAAAATGCATATTTATGCGAACTTGGAAATTCACTAAAAACGTGATAATTAACCTTTTGAAAATGCCTTTGCAAAGCAAGAATTACTGTAGCCTCTCCTTTCCACTCAAGAATACATTGCTTGGATATTTTTAAACTATAATGAAATTAGTCTTCAGATTAATGAAATCTCAAGTTAAGTTATGACTAAGATAATGGAAACCGAGATAAATAATAATTGAAAAATATGGAATAAAAATAATACTTTGTACTAACATCTCTCGCCTTAGGTAACTAATATAAAAATTCAATTAAGTAGATACGATCAAAGTAAAAAAAGGGATTTTGACTTAGGAAAAATCTATTTTTGGGGAGAGACCCGTGACCGGTGAAAAGGGTCCTTCTTTACACTTTTCTAATATAAATTTTCCAAATATACTAGAGAAATAAAATAATGGAATGCAGAGGTTACTACCCTCGCGCGATCACCTTGTGGGTGTCGTGTATACAACAAGGGCGTGTGAAAACCACTATTCACAGGCTGTCTTCCATTTAGATAATCCCTTCATCAAAGGGGAGGGCTGTGACAGGCCCTAGAGAACACAGTTGGACTAAATAAAAAGATGTCAATAGTTATTTATACAAAACAATTATGCAGACACTGTTAACTGGCCCAACTTTCTTTAATGGAAATATATATTGGTTCAAAATTAAATCATCATAACCTGTATTTGAAGATGTTTCAACTGAAATTGCTATACAAGTACATGAAAAAAGTTTATGAAAATTTATTACCGTTAATCTACGTAGGATATTCAAATTACACTATTCATCACACGGAAGCACATTATCGACTGCAAGAAACGCGCATCAAATATTAGTTCTTTATTCATTGTAGATAGTCTTTAAAATTTACCATCAAAATACTGTGTTGGTAAAACTTTGAAGCCTCAACCCATGTAACGCAAGTAGAACATTTTATACGGTCTAATTAAATAATTTACAGATCTAATAAAACTATGCATATATAATACACTATACTACGGTAGTCGCAATAATGAAATGCCCATAGGGAGATACCCATTCCTATGAGTTATGAAATTCTATATTACCGATTTTGATAATTAACTAGTAAATTAATAAGGAGAAATGCTGAAATTTATATGATTGGCATGTAGGCAAGATATGTGAGCTAAGAAAAACTGAATTATGATTATAATACTGATATAGCTTGATGTATTTACATTGACTAATTACACTGACAATAGTTCAATATATATATGCAAGTATAAAAGATGTTATATCAATGAAAACGTCTTTCTAATATATTAGCACCAGCCCAATATTACTATAAAAATGGTACCAAAGAATGCCATTTTGGTTAGGCTTATTTTCTCCGATCCTGCTCTTCCGCCTAGTTTTAGTGAATCTTGTTCAATTTCATTTTCTTCTAGTGGTCTCGATGGTACTGTAGCTAGTGATATGTTCGGAGCTTGTGTAGATAATGCTTCATCTGAAAGTAATGGAAAATTGTTATCTACTGTTTAAGTAAGGAGTATAAATTAACTTCTTGACAATTATATTGTACCATTCTAATTTTTACCCTTTGCTTGCAGGTATTCATAAGAAGGAAGGTAAATTGTTTCTACTTATGGACAGTTATGAGTGTCTGGAGTACGCAGCTTACATAATTTAAAGTTCTAATAGAGTAACCACAGACTGAGAGCAGAGCTGCTTGATATGCAAAGCATTATAATGTAGATATTATGATATCACTGGAGCTGCTGTTTTGTCTTGGCTTTTAGAGATAAAAAAAGCTATTTAACTAATTCCTGCATATGTCACAGTTAAAGCACTTGCTCCAAGATGGTTGAAAGCTTCCGTATCTTTAAGTACTGAAAACAGAGACAGCGAGACCTGAAAACCGCCGTATCTCTGATAGCTTATGAGCAGCCAAGGGCTGATGAAAATGTATGTGAGAAAGCTAATATAATTTGGTAGTTGAAAAATATAGCAGACGTTGAAGTGAGAACAGCTGAAACCTTAAAAAATCTCTCAAACTGCTATAATCCCTGTGATAAGCTCGGATAGCTCTATCAGAGACCTGCAAGTGTGTGTATCCTACAGAGCAGAGAAATAAGAACTGTTGTATCCCACTGTAAAGAAGACTTGGGAGGTGTTGTATTCCGTTGAGCAAGCGATTCAGGAGTTATTGCATACCGACGAGTAAGAGGTTCGGAAGTTATTGCATACCACCGCGCAATAGACAGGGCAGCTGATGGATCTCACAAAATGCAACACTAAGCAGGTTTTCGATCACTCAAAGCAAAAAAGACTTTACAGCCGATGTATAAAAAAAAAAAAAAAACACGAGACCTAACAGGCTTTGTATCCAACAAAGCAAGTCTTCAAAACTATTGAATTCCACAAAGCAAGAGGCACGAGAGTTATTGTATCCTACAAATCAAGGTGGCAAGAGAATGGATGTTTTCCCCAAACCAACAGGCATGAGAGGGGCTGATAGTCCCACAACAAAAGGTTTGACAGCAGTTGTATCCCCCCACAATAAGAGACTCGCTAGCAGTTATATCCTTTTCAGCAAGAGGCTTGGCAGCGGTTGTATCCACATCGGTTGTATCCAATGCAGCAAGGGGCTCGGCAGTGGATTCATCACCCTCGGCAAGGGCCTTGGCAGCAGTTGTATCTTGCTCAGCAAAATGCTTGGCAGCGGTAGCATCCCACCCGGCAAGAGGCTCGGCAGCGGTAGTATCCCCCACAACAAGAGGCTGGTCAGTGGTTGTATAACCCCCCGAGGGTGTATCTCCTGGCAAGAGGCTAGGCAGCAGTTATATCTCCCCCTCCCCCCCAGCAAGAGGCTGGGCAGACTTTTCCTTGGCAGAGCTTGTATCCCCCAATGCAAAATGCCTGGTAGCACTTGCTTCCCCGACAGCAACAGGATTGGCAGTGATTTTATCTCCACAGCAAGTCTCTTGGCAGCGCTTGTATCCCCCGACAGCAAGAGACTTGGCAGCGCTTGTATCCCCCCACAGTAAGAGACTTGGCAGAGATTGTATTCCTCACCGCAGAAGGCTTGGCAGAGGTTGTATCCTCCACAGCAAGAGGCTTGACAGAGGTTTTATCCCCACAGCAAGGGTCTCAGCAGTGCCTGTATCACACCCACAGCAAAGGGCTCGGTAGTGTTGGTGTCTCACAAGAAGAGATTGCATCCCTCGCAACTGATGGCTCATGGACAGAGGTTACATCCCCCAATGACTGGAGGCAGAGGTTGTATCCCCCGTGACTGGAGACTCATCAGCAGACATTGTATCATCCCGTGAGAGGCTCATCAGCGGTTATATCCTCCACGGCAATAGGTTCAGCAGAAGTTGTATCCCTTATAGCAAGAGGTGCGGGAGTGCCTGCATGTCCCCCAGCAAGAGGATCATCAGCACTTGTATCCTCCACATCAAGAAATTTAGCCTGCTTTTATCCACCACAGCAATTGGCTTGTCAGCACTTTTATCTCCACAGCAAGAGGCTTAGCAATGATTGTATCCCCCAAAACAAGGGTCTCAGTAGAGGTTGTATCCCCAGCAGCAAGAGGCTCGGCAGAGGTTGTAAACCCCACGGCAAAGGACTCGACTGAAGTTGTCTCCCCCACTGCACCAGTAACATGCCTGACAGGGGTTGTATCCCCATCGGCAAGAAGCTCGACAGAGGTTGTATCCCCCACAGCAAGGGGCTTGGCAGAGGTTTTATCCCCTACAGCAAGGGTCTCAGCAGTGCCTGTATCACACCCACAACAAAGGGCTCGGTAGTGTTAGTCACAAGAAGAGATTGCATCCTCCGACACTGGTGGCTCATGGACAGAGGTTACATACCCCCACGACTGGAGGTTTATTGGTAGAGGTCGTATCCCCCGTGACTGGAGACTCATCAGCAGACATTGCATCATCCCACGAGAGGCTCATCAGCGGTTGTATCCCCCACATCAATAGGTTAAGCAGAAGCTGTATCCATTATAGCAAAAGGTGAGACAGTGTTTGTGTAAGTCCCAAAGCAAGAGGATCATCAGCACTTGTATCCCCCACATAAAGAAATTTAGCCTGCTTATATCCCCCACAGCAATTGGCATGTCAGCCATTGTATCCCCACAGCAAGGGTCTCATCAGAGATTGTATCCCTTACTGCAAGAGGATTGATAGCAATTGTATCCCCACAGCAGGAGGTGGAGGTTGTAGCCCCCGCAGTAAGAAACTTGACAGGGGTTGTGTCCCCCCAACAAGAGACTTGACAGTGGTTGTATCCCCATAGCAAGAGATTTAGAAGTGCTTGTATCCCCAACAGGAAGAAGCTCGACAAAAGTTGTATCCTCCACAGCACGACGCTCGACAGAGGTTGTATCCCCCAAAGCAAGAGGGACATGGGTTGTATCGCCCCGACAAGAAGCTCTGCAGAGGTCATATCCCCAACAGCAAGAGGCTTGGCAGAGGTTGTATCCCCACAGTAAGATATTAGACAGGGGTTGTTTCCCAGCAACAAGAGGCTTGACATGGATTATATCCCCCGCAGGAAGAGGGTCGACAGTGGTTGTATCCCCCAAAGCAAGAGGCTTGGCTGAAGTCGTAGCCCCCAAGGCAAGAGGCTCGGCTTTGTTGTATCCTCCCGCAGCAAGAGGCTCAGCTTTGTTGTATCCTCCACAGCAAGAGGCTCGCAGCAAGAGGCTCAGCTTTGTTGTATCCTCCACAGCGAGAGGCTCGGCAAAGGTTGTACCCCAGGCAGCAAGAGGCTATGTCAAGGATGTATCCCCCACAGCAAGCAGCTCGGCAGATATGGTATCCCCCATAGTGAGCAGCTCGACAAAGGTTGTATCCCCCAAAGCAAAAGGCTTGATAGAAATTGTATCCCCACAGCAAGAGGCTTGATAGAGATTGTATCCCAGACAATAAGAGAGTTGTGCAGACTTTTCCTTAGCAGAGGTTGCATCTCCCACAGCAACGCTTGTATTCCCCGACAGCAAGAGACTCGGTAGATAATGTATCCCCCACAGCAAAAGGCTCTGCACAGATTGTATCCCCAGACCAGGAGGCGGAGGTTATATCCCCCATGGCAAGAGGCAGAGGTTATATCCCGCATAGCAGGAGGATCGGCAGAAGTTGTATCCCCCGCAATATGAAATTTGACAGGGGTTGTATCCCCCAACAAGAGGATTGATCGTTGTTGTATCCCCAGCAGCAAGGGTCTCAGCAGAGGTTGTATCCCTCAGCAGCAAGAGGCTCGATCAAGGTTGTATCCCCACATCAAGAGGTTCGGGCGATATTATATCCCCCATAGCAATAAGTTCGACAAAAGTTGTATCCTCCACAGCAACAGGCTCGGCTGAAGTTGTATCCTCCACAGCAAGAGGCTCTGCAAAGGTTGTATCCTCCAAAGCAGGAGGTATGGCAGAGGTTGTATATCCGACAACAAGAGGCTCGGTAGAAGTTGTATCCCCCGCAGCAAGAGACTTGACTTAAGTTGTATCCCCCGCAGCAAGAGGCTTGGCTGAAGTTTTATCCTCCACAGCAAGAGGCTTGGCAGAGGTTGTATCCCCCACAGCAAGAGGCTTGACAGATATTGTATCCCCCACAATAAGAGAGTTGTGCAGACTTTTCATTGGCAGAGGTTGTATTTCCTACAACAATAGGATTGGCAGTGCTTGTATCCCCTGACAGCAAGAGGTTCGGTAGATATTGTATCCCCCACATCAAGAGACTCGGTATGGATTGTATCCCCCACAGCAAGAGGATCAGCAGAGGTTGTATCCCCCTGCAGTATGCAACTTAACAGGGGTTGTATCCCCAACAAGATACTCGAACGATGATGTATCCCAACAACAAGGGTCTCAGCAGAGGTTGTATCCCACCGCAACAAGAGGCTCGATTTAGGTTGTATCCCACATCAAGAGGTTTGGGTGCTATTTTATCCCCATATCAAGATGTAAAAGTTGTATCCTCCACAACAGGAGGCTCGACAGAGGTTGTATCCCTGCAGTTACCAGCTTGACATGGGTTATATCCCCCGACAAGAAGCTATGCAGAGGTCATATCCCCCACAGTAAGAGGCTTGGCAGACGTATCACCAAGAGAGACTGCGGGATTGTATCCCCCAGCATCAATAGACTCGACAAGGGTCTCAGCAGAGGTTGTATCTCGCAGCAGCAAGAGCCTCGATCAAGAGGTTCGGGTGATATTGTATCCCCCATAGCAAGGAGTTCGACAAAAATTGTATCCTCCACAGCAGGAGGTATGGCAGAGGTTGTATCTCCAACAGCAAGAGGCTCAGTATTAGTTGTATCCACCCCTCAGATCAAAAGGCTCGGCAGAGGTTGTATCCCCCCGCAGGAAGAGGCTTGGCTAAAGTTTTATCATCAAAAGCAGGAGGGTTGGCAAAGGTTGTATCCCCCACAGCAATAAGTTCGGCAGAGTTTGTATCTCCCACAGCAAGAGGCTCGGCAGAGATGGTATCCCCCACAGTAAGAGAGTTGTGCAGACTTTTCCTTGGCAGAGGTTGTATCTCCCGCAGCAATAAGATTGGCAGCGCTTGTATCCCCTAACAGCAAGAGGCTCGGTATGGATTGTATCCCTCACATCAAGAGCATATGCAGAGATTGTATCCCCACACCAGGGGGGGGAGGTTATATCCCGCATAGCAAGAGGATCGGCAGAGGTTGTATCCCCCGCAGTAAAAAAGTTGACAGGGGTTGTATCCCCAACAGCAAGGGTCTCAGTAGAGGTTGTATCCCACTGCAACAAGAGGCTCGATCAAGGTTGTATCACCACACCAAGAGGTTTGGGTGATATTGTATCCCCCATAGCAAGAAGTTCAACAAAAGTTGTATCTTCCACAGCAAGAGGTTCGGCTGAAGCCGTAGCCCCCAGGGGCTGTATCCCCCACATCAAGAGGCTCGGCTTAGGTTGTACCTCCACAGCAAGAAGCTCGGCAGAGGTTGTATCCCCCACAACAAGAGGCTCGACAGGGTTGTATCCCTGCAGTTACCAGCTTGACATGGGTTATATCCCCCGACAAGAAGCTATGCAGAGGTCATATCCCCCACAGTAAGAGGCTTGGCAGACGTATCACCAAGAGAGACTGCGGGATTGTATCCCCCAGCATCAATAGACTCGACAAGGGTCTCAGCAGAGGTTGTATCTCTCAGCAGCAAGAGCCTCGATCAAGAGGTTCGGGTGATATTGTATCCCCCATAGCAAGGAGTTCGACAAAAGTTGTATCCTCCACAGCAGGAGGTATGGCAGAGGTTGTATCTCCAACAGCAAGAGGCTCAGTATTAGTTATATCCACCCCTCAGATCAAAAGGCTCGGCAGAGGTTGTATCCCCCCGCAGGAAGAGGCTTGGCTAAAAGTTTTATCTTCAAAAGCAGGAGGGTTGGCAAAGGTTGTATCCCCCACAGCAATAAGTTCGGCAGAGTTTGTATCTCCCAAAGCAATAAGATTGGCAGCGCTTGTATCCCCTAAAAGCAAGAGGCTCGGTATGGATTGTATCCCTCACATCAAGAGCATATGCAGAGATTGTATCCCCACACCAGGGGGGGAGGTTATATCCCCCACAGCAAGAGGCAGAGGTTATATCCCGCATAGCAAGAGGATCGGCAGAGGTTGTATCCCCCGCAGTAAAAAAGTTGACAGGGGTTGTATCCCCAACAGCAAGGGTCTCAGTAGAGGTTGTATCCCACTGCAACAAGAGGCTCGATCAAGGTTGTATCACCACACCAAGAGGTTTGGGTGATATTGTATCCCCCATAGCAAGAAGTTCAACAAAAGTTGTATCTTCCACAGCAAGAGGTTCGTCTGAAGTTGTATCCTCCACAGCAAGAGGCTCGGCTGAAGCCGTAGCCCCCAGGGGCTGTATCCCCCACATCAAGAGGCTCGGCTTAGGTTGTACCTCCACAGCAAGAAGCTCGGCAGAGGTTGTATCCCCCACAACAAGAGGCTCGACAGGGTTGTATCCCCCCACAACAAGAGGCTCGACAGGTGATGTATCCCACACAGCAAGGGGATCGGCAGGGGTTGTATCCCACACAGCAAGGGGATCGGCAGGGGTTGTATCCCACACAGCAAGAGACTCGGTTGAAGTCGTAGCCCCCACAGCTTGACAGGGGTTGTATCCCCACACCAAGAGACTCGGCTTTAGCTGTATCCTCCACAGCAAAAGGCTCGGCAGTATTTGTATCCTTCACAGCACTTGGCAAAAGTTATATCCTCCACAGCAGGAGGGTTGGCAAAGGTTGTATCCCCCACACCAAGACGCTTGGACGATGCCGTATACCCCACAGCAAGAGGCTCGGCAGGGGTTGTATCCCCCACAACAAGAGGCTCGGTAGAGGTTGTATCCTCCACAGGATAAGGTTGTATCTCCCGCAGCATGAGGCTCGACTGAAGTATCCTCCACAGTAAAAGGCTCGGCTGAAGTCGTAGCCCCCACAGCTAGACGGGTTGTATCCCAGGCAGCAAGAGGCTTGACAGGGGTTGTATCCTCCCACAGCAAGAGACTCGGCTTTAGTTGTATCCTCCACATCCAAAGGCTCAGCAAAGGTTGTATCCCCCACAGCAGGAGGTACGGCAAAGGTTTGTATCTCCGATAGCAAGAGGCTCGGTAGAAGTTGTATCCACCCCTCACATCAAGAGACTCGGCAGAGATTGTATCCCCCGCAGCAAGAGGCTTGGCTGAAGTTTTACCCTCCGTAGCAAGAGGCTTGGCAAAGGTTGTATCCTCCACAGCAGGAGGGTTGGCGAAGGTTGTATCCCCACAGCAAGCAGCTCGGCAGAGGTTGTATCCCCACAGCAAGCAGCTCGGCAGAGGTTGTATCCCCCACAGCAAGAAGCTTGACAGACACTGTTTCCCCCACACCAAGAAGCTTGGCAGATGCTGTATACCCCACAACAAGAGGCTTAACAGGGGTTGTATCCCTCACAGCAAGAGGCTCGGTAGAGGTTGTATCCTCCAGAGGCCAAGGTCGTATACCCCCTGCTACTGGAAGCTCATTGGCAGAGGTTGTATCCCCCGTGGTTGGAGGCCCTGGCATAGGTTGTATCACCGATACCAAGAAGATCGGCTGCAGTTGAATACCATCTGTTTTATCTCCAGCAGTTTTATTCCTCCACAGCAAGGGGCTCCGCATGGGATATATCCCTCAAGGGGTTTGCCAGCAATTTTATCCACATGAAGGGTTGCAAGCAATTGTATCCCCTAGGAATGGGTTCAGTAGTGGTTTTATCCCCCAGAAAGAGGCTTGGCAGATGTATCTCCCCACAGCAAGAGGCTCGGCAGAGATTTTTATCCCACAAAGCAAGGAGGCCTGAATGCTAAATCTACACCAACAGAAGAATGATAGAAGAGTGTATCCCACAAAGCAGTATGATTGAAGACTACCACAAAACCTGCAGTATCCCACAAAGAGGACTGAGAGGGGTTTCATCACACAAAGCAGGATTGTTAAAGACTGTTGTATCCTCCAAAGCAAGAGACCTGAAGGCTATTATATCCCCCCCCAAAGGAGCATACACCATAACTGAAGATTTAATAATATTGTATCCCACAAACAACTGTAGAATCAAGAATGTTTTATCCCACAAACCAGCATAACTGAACTGTTGTACTCCACAGACCAGCATAACTGAAGGCTGTTGTATGACACAAAACAGGATAATTAAAAAACCGTTGGTCTCCCAAAGCTAGCATGGCTATTGTGTCCCCCAAAAGAATATGATGGAAAACACTTGTATCCCCACAGCCTTAAAAAAGTTATCCCATAAACTTAGAGGATGGAAAGCTGTTGTATTGCTGTTGTATCACAGAGATGAGGATAATTTTAGACAATTGTATACCACACAGAAAGATAGCTGGTACTGTTTATACTGACTATTTAGAGCTATTGTACCCTACAAAGTAAAAGGCTCTAATACTGTTGTATCCCCCTAAGCAAAGGACTAACCATGTATCACTAAAGCAAAGAGGCTTGGAATCTATGGTATCCCACAAGGCAAGCAGCCTGAAAGCAGTTGTATCCCACAAGGCAAGCAGCCTGAAAGCAGTTGTATCCCACAAGGTAAGCATCCTGAGAGCGGTTGTATCCCACAAGGCAAGCATCCTGAGAGCGGTTGTATCCCACAAAGCATCGTCATCCCACAAAACATAGTAAGTTAAGCAGCACATTTGAAGAACACTGATGTATACCACAAATAAGGATAACTTTAGACTCTTGTATCCCAAACCTAAAAGATTTTAAAGTTACTGTATCCCATAGAGCAATATAATTAAAAAGCAGTTGTATCCCATGAAGCACCACTGTATCCCATAGAGCACTATTGGATCCCATAAACCAAAAGACTCTAAAGCTATTATGTGTCACAAATCACAACACCTGGCAGCTGTTAATATCCCTTCACAGCAGGGCACTTGACAGCTGTTCTGTCCGTTCAGAGAACTATGCCTAACTGCCATTATATCCCGTAGAGTAGGTTGCCTCAGTGTTTTTGTTTCCCATAAAATAGGAGATATATGCGAGCTATTTTATCTCATCGAACAAGAGGTAGGAGAGAGGGAGCAAGAGACACCTTGTAGCTGTTGTATTCCACAATTAAGGAAACCTTATAAACTGTTGTAGCCCTCAAAACAAGAGACACAAGAGCTGTTGAATAACAAAGTGCAAGGGTCCTAAAAGCTCTTTTATCACAAACACCCAGTGACCTGACAGTTACTGTATCCTTTAAAGTAAGAGAGATTATAGCAGTTTTTATCCCACTGTGAAAGAAACTCAACAACTGTTGTATCCCTCAAAGAAAGATAGCTCAGGGTGGTTGTATCCCTCTGACCAAGAAAACTAAGAATGATTGAATCCCAAAATCCAGAGCCCCAACAACTGTTTGTCCATAGAGCAATAGACTTGAGAGAGCAGCTGTACCCGTCAAGAGACAGCAGCTGTATGCCACAGACCACAAGACTAGCAATGTTTTTTTTTTTTTTATCTCATAGAAGAAGAAACTGGGAGTCATTTAGTACCTTGCCGAACAAGATATTGGCTGTATCCTGCAAAACAAAAGAGATCCTGAATACTATATATCAACAGACTGATCAGTCGTTTATCACAGAGAGCAGAAGCGTCCCAAAGGGAAGGGTACCAGTGTTCCGTTGCATTTTCATATCATGAAACTTGCATGGCAGCTTCGTACAAAACCTGAGGGTGATTGGATGTTACTGTTCAAGATACCTGAAAACTGTTGTATTCCACACACTGAGAGACTCCCACAGAGCATGAAACTATAGCATCCTGCTGAGCGAACGACTGGTTATAAATCCGGAGAAGATTCCTGAAAGCTGTAGCATTCCAGAGATCAACAATGAAAGATATAATATATAAGCTACAACCGAGTGTTGAGTCAAGATGCGTTACATCTCATTAAAGGTGAACCTGGCCAGAAGCTGTATCCTAACGTGCTATACCATGCTTTATCCAAAAGACCTGGAATCTTTTGTTAAATATAATTATACTTATCCATGTTACACTGTAAAACTTCAGTTCGCTATATAGGTTTGTTAACTTTATCATTAACCAGTACATTAGTAGCAATGAAAGATCAATAATCTTATTGATCCTATGTTCTCACCTTCTTGACGTTCCTTGTATATAATAGGTTTAACCGTGGTTTTGGGGCTATCTGACTGGATTTCAGGTCTGTATATTTCATCATCCCTTGTACTGGGAGGTGAACACTCTTGCTTTAGTGGTTGAATAGAGATGAAGTCCGGATACTTGATTTTCCTTGGTAACTGAAATGAAAGCTTTTATATGAAAACAGGAAATTGATCCTACACTGGTTAATAATAATTTCTGTTTTTATTTATTTCATCAAAAAACTATATGCAAAAATATCAGAGCTTTTAGTATTCATAATGATGCCTTTTTAAAAATATCTTTATCGTGAGAAAATTACTCACTTGTCTCGTAATGACTTTTCAAATGCTTTATCTTGGTTTAATAATAATCAAATTGACAAAATAAATGTTCAATTTCCCATTTCTTAGCTTTACTTAAACTTTATGTACACTTACTCCCTCAATTAATATGCGTCCATGGTTTTCACAGGTTGGTTCATGTTGACCAAAACTGATCCTGTCCTGCAATGCAGATACCAAACGTGTGTCCTTCCATGTGTTTTCGTCATAAAGGACGTCATAAAAAGTTCTATTGTAATACTCTGTAAATAAAGTATAAGTGAAATTTATTTTGGATCAATATCATAACCATAAGATGACGATGTAATAACCAATTAAATTTCAATAAAACAAATTACTCCACAAGTGTAGTAACAAATCTTTGTGGGTAAATAATCTATATAGAATTATAAAAAATTGATAAATCTGAAAGTAGCAATAATTATTATATTAAGAATACATATGCACCTTATACTTTAGTTCAATAATCCAAAAACTATAAGGCCTAGGCTCAATATGCATTTATACACTAAAGTATATAACCTATGTGTGATTTAAGTAAATCAAAACTAAATTAACACTCACTCTGTGGCGATTTAATGACAACATAATGATATATGTCCCCAAGATGAATGTTTTGGGGTTTGTTATTGCCCTCAGTGAGCATGTTGGACAAATCACTGTTCTCATCTTCTTCGCTGATGTAGGTTTCACTGTAAATTGAAACCAACTTTTAGGTTCAGGAACTAAGATATTAAACCTCAAACTTTAAAGAAAAAAAAAATAGATTCTAACTTAATGTAATTTCAGAAAATGATTTGTTGTTTCAAAAACAGAATTTCTAATTTAGAAAATTAACTTGAAATATATCAGCTCTTATTTCATTAACAGAATTTCTAACTTATAAAAAATGAATGTGAAATATATCGGCTATTGTTTTAAAACAAGATGCTTCAATTTTAGAATAAAACTTTTTAGTGGACTTCATAAAGGATGACAAAATAACAGGATCAACTGCAATTTGAAAAATTTTAGTGCAGTGAACTTAACACAATACGCAGATCTTGTCCCACATTACTTATCAATTTTAATAAAACTATTTGTAAACCTTATTGTCTCCCTAATATTCATTAGAAATATGGATGTTTATAATGAAAAACAATAGACAATATGAATGATTGGGTGAAGTTTGTGGAAATTACATTGCTTTAAGTTTCACATATAACCTTATCTGTAACATCTTGAAAAGATATATTGATACACACCTGAAACTCTGATCATTGAATATCGACCTGTAATAAAATATAATAAAGAATGATGAAAATTCTTTTTTTTTTCTCCCCATAACATAATATACTCCCATTCATAAATGGTATGTGACTAATACTGAAACTATTCATAAAATATAAATAGAAGGTTGGAATACTTTGTTGATTGTAATGAAATTACTTTATGAAGTTGAATTATGTGAAACACTAAGGATGTACTCATGACAAAAAATTCTATCATTGTAAAAAAATTATGGTTCAAAGTTTTGTAATGCAGTATAGGCCTACAAATGACCAAATGTATCTATGCAGCATGAAGCATAAGTTGATAGTTATTTGACCAGCATGAGAAACTAATTTGGCATCCTATAATTTCACTCTCTTATGATACATAGCCAAAGCCATTTGTAGAAACTGTAAAAGTCTCAATACTTACATATCATTGTTATATAGATTTTCAATACCAAACGTATCAAACACAAGGGCCATATCTGGTTTGGAGTAACATCCTGAGAGGTTGACTCTCGGGTAATACGTCAGGAAAGCCAGGCACATTTCATCCTCTGTACTAAAGCCTCCCTGTAAATTACAGAAATTGATTTAATTAAATGATTAGATAACACTTACAGACAGACACACACATGTATATTTTTGCGAGTGCATTCTTCTTTGAAAAGCAAACAATGTTTGATTTAGAAATCAATAACGTACTTGATGCGCGATTGATAAAAAAAAATATTTAAGGATACTGTATATTGGAAGGTTTTCTAAACTGCAGTTAACTGAACAGATTACTCTTGAGGAGATTAAATTACCAACAATCACTACCTAATTACTGCTATTACGTACAAACATAAATCAATAGTATTAACCTATAAAATGATATAGAAAACTATTGTGGAGAACAAGAGAACTATTTTCCATAAGGGCTCAAACACAAATATGTACCATAACAAGAACAGGAGAACTATTAAGGTCTACATAAATAGGCTGTATACAAAACCGTACTGAAGAACATTTGAATAAGCTATAAGAAAACTCAATTTTTACTGTATTGAAATAATGTATGGGGAACAGTATCACAAGACATTTTTTGATACAGCTTACGGGGTAGATTTTGCGACTCGACTGGCTTAGAAAAAAAAGTGTCTTTCAAGTAAACCTGGATTTTATAAGACGTACTGTAATAATTTTAAGTCAAGGAGTGAAACACATGCCAAAATTAATTACTTCCATCTTCTCTTAGGCAAGCTATTATGCAACCACATTCTCTGGCGATATTAAAATATTCTCAAAGTATATTACTGAGGGAACTTAAATCGAATAATTGATTGGTATTACTATGTGACCCAAACACTAAGAAATTTATTGTATACTTACAAAGGTTGGAGACTTTCTTTTAGTAGAGTCATATCCACACTTTACTACGAGTGAATCGCCAGGTAAAATCTCCATATCCTCTTCGAGAACCCTCGCTTGTTGGTAGTTGAAATCATAGCTCATATCTGAGAAGAAATACACACATTAATGCCAAGCATTTCATTTATCACGCAAAACTCACTCTATAATCCTCGGCTTTCCAACTTCTAAGAATTGAACAGTTGCAGTCGACGACTCGTAACATCTCTAAAAAAAAGTTTTAAACTAAAGTCAGCTTCAAGAGATATTGTGAATATGTAGTCTGTTCATTAGAATAAATGCAGTTTTCATAAAGCAGGCTACCCCCTTTAGTATCAAATGAATCAAAATAATTAAAATTGGAAGAAATCTAAAACTAGGAACTATGGGTGTTTATCTAAAATCTGTATAGAAAAATTGTGCACATTGCTAATGGCACTACTTAATTATTGAAAGTACTTAGTTTGGTTCCTATCAAGTAAGATTAGACTTTTTGATAAGAAGAAACCCAGGCCTTAGCAAGTTAAATAAGCATACACACCAAAATGAAACATTCGACACTATCTACTACTACTACTACTACTACTACTACTACTATTACAACAAGAGTGATAATATACCCAGACCCAGGTTTGAGTAAAGAACCTCGACATTAATGAGCCTCATTGAACAGTCGAGGCAATATAATACTTTTTAACATTTCAACGATTCATAAAAGGAAAGAGTGATTAATAACATTACAATATCCTCACCTTTGAAGACAACAGGCATTTCTCTTCCCTTACGTATTTGTTGTATAGATATGGAAGACGCTAAGAGATGAGCATGAAGAAACCCTTGAAACACCTTTATGCCCCCTGGAGGTATTCCCTGAAAATAACGACAGCGGTTATCAAGTTGAATTCAATGGTGGGTAGCACTTGGGTGAAAACTTACATTGATTTCATAAAATTTCATAAAATCCATGAAATCTATGAAGAAAAAAATAGAAGACTTGAATGGTTATGAGACATTGTAGCAGTAAAAGCTCTGTTTATCGATAATACAGTAATAGCACTAAGATTGGGAGAACAGATACTGTATACCACTAAATTTTTATAATACTTTCAGCCATAAATAAATACTTTAGTACTTCACTTTCCTAATAAATTCGGGATGAAATACAGCATAAACATTTGATTGGAACTACCATTTCATTAAACAAATTACCTATACTCAAAATTTACTTAATACAATTCGAGACACTTTCTTATAACCAACTGGTCTGCCCTAGACACATTTATCTAAAAAACTTCTCATGGGAGGCTTTTACCTTTTCTAGAACACTGTAATGAATAGTACAGTGAATTGGTACTACTGAATTACGCTGTCGACAAAGCAGTGCAGAGTTGCAAACAAAGGTAATTGACATATAGCCAAATAACACAAGGGATAAACCCAAAACAGAACTGCTGTAGGATTTGGTTGCATTATTCAAATAAAACTTAGAATAAGACAGAAGCACCAGTTTTTTTACCCGATCTCCTGATATATAAAAAAATTAATATAGACAAACAAACATATGAAAGGAACAAATTAGAATAGTGAGATAAGCAAATCTATGAAATGCCTAGGAGACCAAGGACAATTATGTCAAACACCACAAAACCCACATGCTTAAAGGAACTTTCTTCTTACTCTTGCAGTACAGGCATCAGTGCAATGGGCCACTGTCTGCCACTTCTGCCCTGGAGGAATAATGTGCGTTGGCGAGACAATGTGGCCTAATGTGAGGATACCAGCATCATATTGGCGTAACTTGTGGGTGTAATGAATCCGAACTCCAGAGTTGTCAGTTACACCTGTAAGAGGGAAAATAGTCTTATAAAAGGCATGAAACTTTTTCTGGAATTACCTCTTCAACTGCTAAAATGCAAGATAATATTGCTGGAATCACCCCTTGAATTCCTAAAGACAAGATAATGTTGTTGGAATTACCCCTTGAATTACTGAAGGCAAGATGATGTTGCTGGAATTACCCCTCATTGCTGAAGGCAAGATAATGTTGCTGGAATTACCCCTTGAAAAGCTAAAAGGCAAGATAATGTTCATGGAATTACCCCTTAAATTGCTAAGGGTAATATAATCTTGATGGAATTGCCACTTGAAATGCTATAGGCAAGATAATGTCACTGGAATTACCTCTTGAATTGCTAGAAGGCAAGATAATGTTGCTGGAATTACCCCTCCCCCCGAGTTGCTAGAAGGCAAGAAGATGTTGCTAGAATTACCCCTTGATTGCTAAAAGGCAAGATAATATTGCTGGAATTAACCCTTGAATTGCTAAAAGGCAAGATAATGTTGCTGGAATTAACCCTTGAATTGCTAAAAGGCAAAATAATGTTGCTGGAATTACCCCCCCCCCCCCCCCCGAGTTGCTAGAAGGCAAGATGATGTTGCTAGAACTACCCCTTGAATTGCTAAAAGGCAAGATAATGTTGCTGGAATTAACCCTTGAATTGCTAAAAGGCGGGATAATGCAGTTAGAATTAACCCTTGAATTGCTAAAAGGCGGGATAATGCAGTTAGAATTAACCCTTGAGCTGCTAAAAGGCGAAATAATTTTGCTGGAATTAACCCTTGAATTGCTAAAAGGCAAAATAATGCTGCTGGAATTACGCCTTGAATTGCTAAAAGGGAAGATAATGTTGATGGAAATACCTTTATAATTGCAAAATCCTGCCAGACTAAATATATTAGAGACGAGATGGGATTGGAATATCTTTGAATTTATTAATACTCGTGTAAAGAATGTAACACTGAGGAGAGAAAAATATCGAGCCTAATGCTGGAAATACAAATCATGTTTCAATATAATTTTTTTCTATATCACTGATCTATAAATTTTTTTTTTAAAGATTATCTATTTTCTTTAAAAAGCCATAAGTATATTTCTTAAAATGTATAACTTCACCTTTCTATGTTTCTAATCTACAAATATTACCAATATTTTAATAGATTCTACCATCAGGCCTTTAAGATAGGTAGTACTATTATCACACCTCCCGTTATGTACTGTAAACTTTGGTATAGCTTATTTTTCTTTTTTTGTCGCAGAATATATTCATCTCCTAGTTACAACTACTCTTTATTTATTAGACTTCTACTTTAACCCCATTCCCGCTCCCTTACTTCCATCCTGCTATTCAATTCCTTAACTTTTAGTTAATAGGGAGAGTGGGAGTTTTCCTCAATTACCTCTGTGGCGAGTAGCTTCTTTGGCTCCAGTGCCTAGAAATTTTCCCCAGTACCATGATCCCAACTCTCTTCTACCATAAGGATTTTAATCTTAATCCAAAGAATGATATGTAAAATATTATAACAAATGAATTTTGACATCTTTACGAGGATTCTATAAAAAAAAAAAAAGAGAAAAAAAAATTGCATAATTTCATGAGAGTGGAAGCGAATTTAATTTGAATAATAGTCTTACTAGAGCGAAAACAAAACTACAATAATTTTCACAGGATATTTTGATTAATCGTATTAGAACATTACCAAGTCACCTGTAAATTTATTAGATTAAATATTTAATGTTAAACTTTACAAATTTCATCCAATACCAACCATCTCTCTAGAAAGCTTCCTGTTATTATTGACTTGCGTGATTTAAATATGGAGATCTAAATAAACTTAACCAGATAAAAAAAAAAAAATTAAATTAGGTAAGCAATTATTACAGGAATTTTGTAAATAAGTCTCGACTATTAGTCGATTCATTATATTAAGGAATAAAGTACATTGTTATGGAAAACACTGTCATGAAAAATTACTAACCTTTTCTGAGGTTAGGATTATCGTAGTGTATTTCCAGCATGAAGTACGTAGCTCCCCCATGTTCAGCCCCCAACGGGACACCTACGTGATCTGGATACATTTCACCTGTAGACCAAACTGAATTATAATCTGCTTTGTTTAAGAGAAAAAAAGATGAGCATACTATACTTTGTTTATTCATAAAACCACTGGCATCTACTTTGCTTATAGAAGGAAAAAATATATATTTTTGCTCAAAAATGAAATTCAAATATATACTTTGTGCATAGATAAAATATGATTATAATTTGCTGCATTCATAGGTGAAGACATCATAATTTTCTTAGATCTTTGATAAGATCTTTGATAAAGTCAATATAATCAAACTGCTTTATTTATAAATTATATATAATTATAATGGGCTTTTTTCATCGGTTATATATAATTATAATCCGCTTTGTTCATAAATTATAGATAAATATAACCTGTTTTGTTGATAAATTATATATAATTAAAATCTGCTTTGTTATACATAATTATAATCTGCTTTGTTCATAGATAAAACTATCATAACTTGCTTTGTTCACTGACAAAACTGAATAATTGTCTGCTTTGTTCATTGATGAAATAATTATAGTCTGCATTGTTCATGGACAAAATAAGATTATAATTTGCTTCTTTAGATGAACTCAAATCATAATCTGGTTTGTCCATAGATAAACCTTAAAATCATATTCTGCTTTTATAGAAGACCAAATTGAAATCTTCATATCGTAGGCTTCTCTGTAAAATGTCATATTTCAATACACACACACACACACACACACACACACACACACACACACACACACACACACACACACTCACTCACTCTCTCTCTCTCTCTCTCTCTCTCTCTCTCTCTCTCTCTCTCTCTCTCTCTCTCTCTCTCTCTCTCTCTCTGTGTGCTTGAAACCCTTACCTTCAGAGCCAACCGCCCAAGCCACAATAGGAGTGTTACAAGCAGACCACGAAAATGGCATGTTGCGATCATAGCACTGAGCGCCAGGAGCCTCCACGAACTTATCCAGGTACTGATGAGCATTATCCAGGTGACATTCATAGAGTAACATGTGGTGGACATGCTGCTCATTTCCAGATTGAATGGCTGGTCGATACTGGAAAAAAAATTAATGGTGGTAATTTTAGCCGGAAATTAGAAATATTTCGTTCAATAAGAAAGTGAAGACAGTTATTCTCCAAGTGCTTCAATAATGTTGACGCAAAAACAGTTACAGTGGTTTCAAATTACTGGAACCAAAATATATGTCTACTGTATGTGCTAGGTACTTTGCGGCTTCCAAACTATGCAATAAGCTCTCACTAAACATACGAAAGACTGAAGATATTAGGGCTTTCAAAATTAAACTGAGGACTTTTTATCTAGGTGCTTCGATAGTGTGGATTTCACAATAAACGAGTAATATGCGGTGTGAAATTCTGAATGGCTCGAAATGCACATAATAAAATGACTGAAGGTCCTATAGAGAGTAGGGTTCCCCTGCTGTATAGGACCAGAAAAGTAGCCCTTTAAGTAAAGTAAGCAATGAGGATTTGATAATAAAAGCTAGTTATGCAGTGTGATATGCATAATACCTAAGAATGCATATGATAAACGTCCTGTAGAGAGTAGGGTTTCCCTACGTGATAGGACCCGGAAAGCAGTCCTTAAAGTAGTCAAGTTGAAGCAAGTTGAATGTTACCAGAAAGAAACATGGGAGATATGAGAAATATCTTTATAATAGCTTTTGTGAATAATAAAATGTGTTGCATTCCATCTTACCATATGAACATGCACTTTATTTCAGGTTCTTTTTGTCCTGTCATACTTAAAGAAAGTGAAATATTTTAGACATTTTTACATAAAATTTATTCCCGTTGACTTCTCGAATACGTCAAGATTCTAATCAAAGGGTCATTAAGACTGAATTCTTTACCAACTATTTAGAAACAATTCTAGTAACATCATCAGACAACGAACATTAAAAAGAACTACATAGAAGATTTCTATTTTACAAAAATACTCACTCCAATAACATGAGTTTTTCTCGTGAGATCTGGGATTTTGTAGAGTTTGCACCAATAAAGTGTCCGAAGGTTGTCCGGCAGAGATACCTGGAAAGTTAAAAGGTAAATGAATGGTATTCAATTTCGATGCTGGATTAGAGTCATTAACCCAAAATCTGGATGTAATAAATATTTAGTGGGAAATAGGACTAACCGTGACCCAATATATACTCCAGAGGCGAGAGAGAGAGTTCCCAATAACTATAATATAATTCTGAGCAACATAAATACTATAAAACAAAGCATCTAAGGCAATTATTTTTGTTTAACATCTGCTACGCATTATTTCAATATTTTATAAAACCCAATTCCTTAATGTCACCAGAATTTGATATAATTAGAATTGGCAGATGAAGTTTATGGAAATCTTGTTTACTACAACCTCATCTTGGAAGGTAGAACTATGAAACTATGTGGTGTTAAGCTATTTCTTTTGTATTTTATCAGGCTTGGGATTCCTAAAACCTTACGCCAGACTCTTTCGTCTTTTGTATGGATTTGTCCATTTTGATACTACGATCATCTATAACCGAGAGATCGATTTTTATTATCAAAACTAAATCAGACAAATATCCTTTCAATTGCTCTTGCAAGTGATATAATCAGAAACATTCAAAATCCTTTGGCATAAGAATATCCTAATGCAAAACGTGTGCAATAGAAAACACACATGTAATACCCATGAGACCACGTTCCAGTATAGAGGGTCCGTAATGCAAATGATACTCTCAAAAGAGAATAGAGTACTCTTGTGGTGGGGGTTATAAGATTTTTAAATCTAATCATTTTTGCCTCCTATTTGCCAGTTTCCACAGTTTTGCTTTCTTTTCCTGAAAGATGGAATCAAAGGTTGTTACCGATTTTCTTTCTATTTGCCTAGATTTGTACTAGGTCGTGTGTGTGGACCTAGTTGGTTGCCTAAACACCACAGGAAGTTTCCTTCTTTGTGTCTGTAAGGGTAGTAATGCAATATGTGCAGACCTTTATTGACCCTTTTTAAGAGTAACAATTAAGTTCATGAAAGCGTAATAGTGAAGTTCATAAGAAGTCATGAAGAACAAAGATAAAAACGAATGAAAGCAATAAGGAAATAAATTTAAAGTTGAACTTAACTTGCTGAATTATTACTTATCGGTGCTTAAATATTGTAATTTATTGTTGAAAAACATTATTGTGAAGTATTTTTATTCATATTTTTTATTGCCAGAGAAATAAAAAACTCTACAAAGATTAAAAAATATCCTGTGGTATTGTCAAAAACAGCATCGTCATATGATACGTGTTTATGTATGTTTATGTTGTTTGTGGTTGCTGAAGACTAAGTGTAGAAGTTTATTGAATTGGGAATAAGTGATATTAAGTATTAAGTACTTTAGAGTTTAAAGTAATATCTAAGGTACAACTGCGAATGTATGTGATTGCATATATGTGTAGATAGTAACTAAAGTAAAACATAAATAGAAGAGAGTTTGATTCTAGTCTTTAGTAACCCCGAAGTTCCCTACACCCGTTCAAATATAGGATATAATATCTGCAAAGAAACTCTGGCAAGTGCACGTCCCTAGACGGTCATAACACAAATACAACTTGGCTAAATTTAAATTATGTTCAATGATAGGACATCATTAAGGTACCACCTTACCTTTGGCGAGAGTACGTCCCAATACAGGACGTCCGGATTCGCAGGTAGATTTTGAGGTCGAGGTTCCCGTAGATAAAGGCTTCTTATCCCTTGGTGACCATGCCTCTGTATCCTTTCCATGCCGTAGGGGTCCTCATCATCGTACGCCCAGATCACTCTTACCGTATCACCCTGCGGATTCAGAAGTATTAATAAATTGTTATCCTCTGATAATGCGAAAACAACTACGAAAACAATTGCTATGTTTCTATGAGCAATATAATTGATCTGTGCAAGTTCATATCACCCTGTCCTTTGAAAAAAAAATTGTTTTTATTGAATGTCTTATATGTGGATAGCAAGAGTTTAGAAAAATAACCCATAAGTTTTTCAATGAATTGTTTGATAAAATGCAATTAATATATCATGAATGTCATACGATAAACAAAAGGTCTATAAATGGAGATATAAATTTAGTAATGCATGTTCATCTCCTAAAAAGTTTTAAACTACAGTCATCTCTATCATGGAATAAAATGAATAATCAATTCAATACAAAAATTCTTAGCAAAAGTTCTGGAATACAATTGAAGATTTGTCAAACTTTTATCGAACAAAATCAAAATAGTGATATGAAAAAAATATTTAAGAAAAAATATATTCATTTAGTTAAGTGCAATTTTTCTGTTTATTCCAAGAGTAACCAACTCCACTAGACAGGATTTATCAGACATGACAAAAACAACGCTGACTGTTTTTTATAGTGTGTAACGGAGTATAGAATTTACCGCCCCCTTCATTTTCAAACTCTTGTCCTTGTGAATAGAGTGAACCTCTGAAATGTAGTTATTCTGGAACTTCATAGCGATAATCAAATTAAAAAAAAATCCTGTTATTGATAAAGGCCAGCATTAATAAAAGTGAGAAACTTTGCAAAAATATAAGATATGCATTGGGAAGATAAACATTGGGAAAAAATATTTGCTCTCTATACTTCAAGATAAACATAAGTCTTGTTCGTAGGTCTTGGATGTAATGATTACTACATTTTGAACTAAGTTTACTAGAGGAGACAAAAGTAGAGGGAAAATGCAACATAGAATCGGCAAACAGGGCTCGACCTCATGAACCAAGTATTTTATGGAAAATGGCCTGCAAAACATCAAATATCGCATGGAGATAAAAAGTCGCCTCATGACAAGCCTTGAGATAAAGCTCGCATAAACAAAGGCTCCTCAGGAACACAGATAAATGTAACAAACATAATCCAAGACTCTTCGTACAGAAATAAAGGTCGCGCAGTGATAAAGGTCTCATGATTCAGCAGGAGGAACTACAAATCACCGAAGAACGAACAGTTTTTCGAATAAAAAGCTGTGATCTCAGTACAGGCTGTGCTCAGGTCACATAAATTCTCCGTTGACATATTAATGACCTTTTTCAACGTATTTCTTGCGGTAGAGCCTCGCAAGCAGTTGGTGGTTAAAAGTTACTAAATTAACATACACTTGGTGACAGTGAAGCAAGTAAAAACTTTAATTACCAAAATGTTCTAATTCAACTGAACATATCATCCTCATCTTTACCAGAAGCGAATGTGCAACTCTACGTGAAATAGGAGCATTTCACCCGCCCTAGTACTCCTGGAAAAACAGGAGTTAGTGTATTTATATAAATCAAATCTTACTTTTGGAAAGAATGGCATGTTTTTTCAAAACAAAAATAAAGACAGAAATGAGGAAAATTTATTTAACGTGGCAGTATTAAATTATAAGTCCAATACACCAATAAGTGTAAAAACACAAGAAATCAGAGGGTTGAAGAGGAGGGGAAGAGATGAGAGATATTCTGAGCTTGGAGGGAGGGGGGGGGGTTGACAGAGGGTGTTTAGAACTTCTGGAAGAGGAATTCCTTTCGCAAGTAGGTCGTGAAGTAGTTAATGGGAAGGCGTAACCGAAAGGTGCTAATCACAAACGGTTTTAAAGCTTTATCAGATTGGCATCGATCAGTTAATACTTTGTTAAGATTTACGAGATGACTTGATTACCAGTGTCGTTCAGAGTCTGGGAGCAGCAAGTTCCTTATGATAATTAATGCAAGACTGTTCATGAACATGAACTTACTTCTACTTTTATTGTAATTATTGGTATCATTACTAACACTTGAATATCATTACCATTATTATTACGGTTAAATTATGACAGTATTTTACTGTTATAGTTTCTATTGATATTGTTGTTATGTTACTAATATTATAAATTCCATTATCTTATTGCTGTTAATAACTTATTGTCCTGTTACACAGCTAATGTAGTCGTTCATTGATTTTAGTGTCATGTGGGGTAAGTAGTCAAGACACGTGATTGTCATGTATGAAAAAAAAAAAAGGTCAAGCATGGAAGGAAAATATTAAGATTAAATTTCATGATCAAAATCTAAATTACATGTTAACCGAAACAAAGAAGTAATCAATTTAAAATAATTCAGTAATCAATTAAAAATAATTCTTAAAATATGGTGCTTACGTAATCCAGAAAATATGGCAAAAATAAAAATCAAGATCCGCTTAAATTTTGCAGTTTTGTTATGTTAAAAAAAAAACCGTAAAGGGGTACTAGGCAAAATAAAAATTTGCTCCAAACAGGCAATTAGCAATATTACTAGTAATGCAATTATGAAGACTCAAAATCGTGTACCCCAATAGCAGGGCTTCAAGATAGATATTAAATAGCCTTTCTTGATCTACCAAAAGCGGGTAATTTACCCATTTCATGGTTGATTTAAATTTTATGATAAATTTCAGCACTTCAAATAGCCCCAGTTTGAGTTACCTTGGTAAGGTGTGTGAAAATCCTTCGAAAAAACGAATATAGCACCGATTATAATCAACGGGGAATGACACCCTTTCCACTGGAAAATGTTCTAAGGGAAGTCATAAGTGTGCAGCAAAATATAATTATTATTATTATTATTATTATTATTATTATTATTATTATTATTATTATTATTATTATTATTATTATTATTATTATTATTATTATTATTATTATTTGCTATGTTACAAACCTAGTTGGAAAAACAGGAGGCTATAAGCCCAGGGACCCCAACAGGGAAAATAGCCCAGTTAAGAAAGGAAACGATTAACAAAATTAAGATAAATATTTCCTATATAAACTATAAAAACCTTAACAAAAAATGAGGAAGATTAATCAGATAGAATAGTGACCCTCAAGCAAGAGGAACTCATAGAAGAATACAATTGGGATTTTACTTAAAACTTCATTCGACTTCCATCTTAAACGTGTGTAATGCCAGGAGTCAAGAAAACTCAAAAATCAATCAATCTAAACAGGTGTACAGTAATCCCCCTTCTAAAGCTGTGGTATTCTGTTCTCGATTTCTGTGACGACGCCAATCTTTTTCAGAAAGGACCAACTCCTCTATTGACTCCATACCTTCTTATTTCTTATATTATGAAGCATATTCAAGGATTTAAAGCGATCAGTTCTTCTATCAGAAACAGTTTTTCACGACATTCATTACTACATATAAAGTTTCCTCAGTCGTCAGTATATATTCTCTTGTATCTTTAACGGATTAAATGTTCACAAAAAGTCTAATTCCAGGTTATTATAAATCAACATAAGATATACACTTCTGTGTGTAGGTTCACACACCTAATACTTTAGGCCGTCATATTCAAATATGATCCCGATATGCTAGTTTAATAAAGAAGGGCCATGTGATGTAATTACAAAAACTATTAAAATGGTTGATTGGATCACTTCAATCCATAGAAGCCCATATGCCTATGACCATGTCACTTATAGCAACTATTTATGAAATCAATCCTTTCATCCAATGCACAGCCGAGAAAATAACTTTTTAGTACTGTTAACTAAAGTAAGAGCAGCAATGAAATGAAGTTCAAAACTTTTCCCAAAGAATACATTTGTAGTACGTCAGGTTTTACAGTAAAAAAAAAATCATCATACTTTGAATTTCAAAGACTTTTTATCACTGCCATTCAAAGGGCTAAAATCGTACGATTAGTGGTATTCACGGAGGTATTGATACGAGCTGATCAAGATTCTACGATATTCGCGAAGGTATTAAAATAACAGGCAAATTACGCTTCACGTCGAATATCGTGCCATTAATGTATATGGAACGAAAAAAAAAGTCATGTACCAATTCCACCACGGAAAAAAGTATTAGAAATCAGTAAAGGAAAGATTTATCGCATGCTTGCGTTAATCAGAAATCATTTTTCCGAACCGGATTTAAAACTGCATGTGTGTGTCGTGCTCATTTCATACCTGCAAATTAACGGGGGGAAAATATGCTCGACCTAAATTACAAGAACGGTAAACGAGAAGATGAATATGCGCCATGGTTTCTTTCTGTGCGTGCTTAAACGTTTAGGTGCATGTATTAACCTAACCTTTGCACATTAATTTTAAGAGATTTTTTTCATAAGTGTAGAAATTGGTTCAATATTGCGATATGTATTTGCTAAAGAGGTCAAAATGAGGAATCCATTGTACGCTTCGGATAAACTTTGTATACAGTACATGCATTTCACACGTATCCTACTTTGTCAGTTATTGTATGCAAAAAGTATAAATTAATCATCAATTTGGGAGGCGAATCAG
Source organism: Palaemon carinicauda (assembly GCF_036898095.1). Classification (NCBI taxonomy): domain Eukaryota; kingdom Metazoa; phylum Arthropoda; class Malacostraca; order Decapoda; family Palaemonidae; genus Palaemon; species Palaemon carinicauda. The sequence goes on from NC_090735.1 coordinate 57,391,312, forward strand.
TTTTAAATCATCATAAATATATAATATAGATCGTTTTAAGTTTTCACTAGTTTATGTTAGTGTGTGTGACATCTCGGCTGGTTGTAACTTCAGTTTTCCAACTGTGCTGATATTATGCGCAATTTAAAAGATTGGTTCAGTTTTATTAGACGTTCTCTTAACTTATATGTAGGGGTAGAGGAAAAATAACATTCGTCTCAATCAGATATTTTCATATTATGGCACATCAAACAAAACGACCGATTTCTTCATCTCTCTCTCTCTCTCTCTCTCTCTCTCTCTCTCTCTCTCTCTCTCTCTCTCTCTCTCTCTCTCTCTCTCTCTCTCTCAGTACAGTTGGCTTCATTAATTTCGGTACACTTCATGGGAAGCTGAGGAGATGTCGGATAACTGTATATTGTATTATACAATGTACAGCTGTCAGCCATCTCCTTAGTTTACCTTGAAGTGTACCGGAATTAATGAAGCCAACTGTACTTAAATTCTTATTATTCCCTAGACAGTAATCAAGGTGAAACCTATCTGCTGTAATTCTTGTCAAATTCCACGAATGCTTGTTTAAATTCCTTAAGCGGTAAATGGGGAACAATCTTATTTGCTAAGGGAATTTCAATGGTTGGAATATTAATGAGTTTAGGTGTTGCCTACTAGAACTTAAAAAAAAAAAAACAATGATAATGACTTTTGTAAAGTCATTTACAGCTTAAAATATTATTCAAAATCATAGCTACTGTATATTAATCAAAACACTTCCAATAAAAATTGTCAGAAATGATAGAATAAAAAAATTGATTACGAACAGGTACACCGTTCGTACAGAAAATGAGATTTGGAGTTATCTAAATATATATATACACACACACACACACACATATATATATATATATATATATATATATATATATATATATATATATATATATATATATATATATATATATATATATATATATATATATATATATATATATATATATATATATATATATATATATTAAATCGACGTAACTGGTTATTTCCTTTAAATATATATTTGTAGTTGAGGTGGACTTGTTATCCAAGATACTTTGGTAAGTGGAAAAAACACACTTTAAATAATATAATCATAAATAATAAAAAAACTAAATTGTTAGATTTCATGACAACCATTGTATTAATGAATATAAACATTAAAAAAAAACAAAGAATAATTTAACGTCAATAATAAAGTAATCGGGAAACTATATTTTTTTTCTTTTTAAAAGCGTTGCATAAACCAGCAAATTCCATGTAAGTTTCCTAACTAAAAGCCAACAAAACTATTTCCTTCCACTTACATCAGGGTTACAAAACGCAAATCACCAAGAACAATTAAGACTTTCAGACGACAAAGGTAAACATTTATAAACTTATAGCACACGCCCATAAAGCTCTTAAATCTCGAGTGGCTATAAAAAGTTAAAAGAGCTAAATAAACTAAGCGCCGTTGTTACGATTGTAGTATTAGCAATGTACTTCACCTTTCAATTAAAGAACGGCAGTCAAAACGACGTCTTGTGTAAATACATAGATTTAAAAGCCGTAATATGTTGAGAGTAAATAGTAGTTTGAAGCAGTGTAAAGAGAGGTTACTTTAATAGTTTCCAATTATACTAGATTTATCAACGGGAAAGTAAATTTGGAAAGGACAGTACTTGCAATTTATGAAAACAAATTTTCGAGGAACAAGGACAGTAATTAAAATCATACGACAATGAAAAAGTTCGTGAATTACTTATATAAAAGTTAATATCAACTTGACACTTGAGAAAAATAGCCAGTGAAACAATTTGCACGACAAAGAAAGAAAGAAAGAAAAAAAGGCAAAGACAAGCCAAATCTCTAACGACAATTTCATCGCGAGGCAAGTCTATGACTGTTACAGTAAACAATCAAAGAAAATGTTATTTATCCTTGGACAACAAAGGGCAGGGATTGCCCGACACGAGCTTAGGCTATATATAGTTTTGAACTTCAAGCCATTGTCATATTAATGTTCATAGACGTCTAAAATTATAAAGGGAACCAAGATTTTTTTTCGTCACAAATGCTGAACTTGGCATGAAGAGGACAACAACATATGGAATTGTAAGAATCTACCAGAGAAAAATGTAATTTTTCAAATTGCTTAGAATCTGGAAGAAAGCTTATGATTGCTGGTGGAAATCAGAGTTTCTATTGACTACGATAGAAGTGATTCCAACAATTACCATCAATGAACTTAACCAGGCACTGAGGTAGTCATTTCTTGTAACGTTCAATTTTTATGACTATTGTCGACTGCGCCAGATGCAGCGAAATTACTATGTAAAATGTAAAAATGTACAACAGGACAGTGCCTCTCCAGTTGAAAAGGAAGCTAGAGGTATGCACATTACATATGCGATTAGGGGTTGCAAAAACATTGTATCTACGTTTTTGAAAGAGACCTTAAAGCAATAGTACAGCCAAGCAGTGAGATGTAAACTGAACCGTAAAGAGTTGATCAGAGGAACCAACATATGTTCGATAGCGTTTATTTCTGATATGGCAATTTTAGTTCATCATGAAGTGAATTCTCAAAGAATCTATCTTTTTTTTTTATTTAATAATTGGAAACCGTATTAATTATGGATAATGCGCATTGCCACTATGATATAGGTTAAGTTATACAAAACCACAAAGTCGGGTTCATTCTGCATTCACCCTTTTTGAACCCAACTGACCTTTGTTTAGCTGTGTTAAAGCAACATTGAAGAATCACATTAACGAGTTCGCAGAAAACTGTACCACTTTGGCGGCAGGAGTAAGGAAGGCTGTAAGCCACGTCAACAGTGAGTTATGGGAGTGATTGAAATATCATTGGTTATCATAAACCATTAATTTACTATCTAATTATAGGGATAGCTATTTGAGATGGGAGTATTTTTTTTTCTATTAAAGCACTTTGTATAGTGTACATATTTTTCTTGTGGACTGTGTCATGTCACCGTGATATAGGTAAAGTTATGCAAAATTGAAATATTTTGCAAAATGAAATTTAAAAAAAAATTAAGTCTTTTTGCATACTGCATTGCAAACATACGTACATACATACATACTGCATTACAAACATACATACATACATTCAAAGTCATATTTGTATGATTATTTTAGTGAAACTGTACTTTGTCAATCAGGAGTTTGTCTGAATAGTCATTTTGTAAAGTTTCCTTACCGGCATATGTCAACGTAATTTGTACAATTGTGCAAGTAATACATCGAAGTGACATTCTATTTTACTTAAATAACAGTTTGATTACTCAGTGCTATATACATTTCTTAAATATTTTAGCAATCCCAAATGTTTTTATACAATTAATTTGTACTTATAAAGTGCAAACTACTATATCGCAGTGTGCACCAAATTTTTGCTAAAATCTGTCAAGAAATCCTCAAATCAATTTTATGAAAAATTATTTGCACTGAATGCTACTTAAATCTGTAGATATGTATCGTCAACGAATTATCAGCGTTTGTGAAAAATAATCAGACATTGCTATACTTTTTCTTAATCAAATGAATAAATTATATGACAAAACATTAATCTATCAGTAAACCTACCACAGCTAGATGGAAGTTGATTTAGTCTTTTCGTGAAGGTGTAAATTAATAAACCCATTTTCCCTAATGTGAATTAATCAAAAAGTTCCTAATTTTTTTTCGCATAATTGTGAAAGACCGGGTAGTATTGGATGTATATATTTAAGCCATATTGCCAGGCGCTGAGTTCTGGGTTTCAACACTATATTAAGAATGAAATCTACACAGTAAACATTTAGAGATCCAAACCGATCCTTTCTGACTTTTAAACTCTCTCTCTAAAGAGTCACTTTCCCTAATGCACTGCAAATTGCTCTCCAATTATCCCATTATAATTGACTTGCAGATTAGCAATTGCAGACACTGCGCATGCAAATTAAATCCTACGGGAAAAGTAATCTACAATTAGTTAAAGGAAACATTTGCAATTATCGTAACATTGCAAAGGCACAAAACCTACAGTAAAAATAAATGGCTTCAAATTAGCCATTACTGATACATTGCAAATAAAGATTATGTTCTACGAGAATAAAAAAAAAAAAAAAAAAATGGCTTCAAATTAACCATTACTGATACATTGCAAATAAAGATTATGTTTAAAAAAAAAAAAAAAAAAAAAAAATTACAATAAATGTACGGCAGCAAATTATCAAATGAATTGAAAATCTAAACTTCTTTCAGAAGCTATGACAAGCTTTCAATAAATCAACAGCTCAAATTTAGCCCTTGAAGTAACATTATAAATGCATATTCCTTTTTTAGGATTTAGGAGACTAATAGTTGTCTATGATGAATTAACTATTAAGGGACCTTTCAGATGACTGAGCAAAGTTCGTTGAACGAAACTGTTACCAGATTGCCATTTAATGAGGGAAAGTTGGCGTTATCACTTTTTGTTGCCATACCAGGTTTCATATTCTCTCTTATTTGAAGCCCACTTCGAACTCATCTGGTATGGAAACAGTTTTGTTCGACGAACTTTGCTCTGTCGTTTGGAAAATCCCTACAAATTAACAGTTAAGAAATGTGAAAAGCTAATCGCCTGCTACAGCGACAACAAATATATATGAAATTGATGAAGTTAGCCATTACTGAGACTTGTCACTTGCAAATCACTTCCAAAGAGAACAAGATAACCCTTACAATAAATTTGTTTGCTACTACAGATTAGCAACGCAGCCACTGCATATGTCCTGAATTTTTACGGGTACAACAAATATATAATACATTTAAATCCAAGAATTATCCAGAACACATACAAGTATAAATTACACCTTAAAGATCAACAAATAGCTACAATAAATTGGCTTAAAAATAATTGGAAGAGGCTATTTAGCCGGTCCCGGTAAAATAGACAAACCTACTTTTAAGCTTATTTTGCCGGTCCAAGTAAAATAAGATGATTTTGTGAAGGGTATGTATTCACCACAGTATCGATTTTAACCAGACTTTGTAGTCATGTTGGGTATGACTCAATGATGAATTTGTAACATTTTGGATAAGTACATCAAGGTACAAGTACGCAGTAGTCCTTCTGGGTATAATATAAATGTTAATTTTTTGTTTATGAACATTACGCCAAGACTACTAAACCAACCAGAACTTTGTGGATATGGGGGGGGGGGGGGAGGGGGGGGGGTTATGACTCGGGGGTCAAATCCATTCGATTTTGAAGAAAATCCATCGCAGTACAAGTAGGCAAAAGTACGTTGAAAATAATTGCAATGTTAATTTTTGTTTGAGAACAACATTACGCCAAAATTACTGAACCAATTTCAACGGAACTCCGTGCACATGTGGGGCTATGACCCAAGAAAAAAATCCATTCGAATTTGAAGTTAATATATCGAAGTACATGTACGTAGTGGTATTAAGAGCAAAAGAAGATTACTTGGCATGGCGAAGGCATGCTTTCTTCTGTGTGGCCCTCTAGATGAGTTGCATCTGTTATTTAATTAACAAGAAAAATAAATACAAAGTATCTATAGCATTAACATCTCACCAAAAAATGGTCTGTTATAATTAAGTCAATTTAGAGACTGTACGGTTATTACAAATGCAAATTACCTCCAACTGCCCCATCAGAAAACTACACTGTATTGAAGATTGCATATTAGTCATTGTAAAATATTTCAAAATCATATTTTCCAGGGGGACAACATAACTCTTCGATGACATAACTAAAAATGATCATTACTATGACGCTGGAAATGCCAAAATACCTCCTACATGTCGAATTCGAACCTGCAATAAATGAACGCTGTTATCAAATCTTAAGATATTCTATATTCCTTATTATTACTTTTCGTATAGTTTATCTACTTCCTTTTCCTCATTGGGATAGTTTCCTTGTTGGAGCCCATAGTCTTGCAGCAATTTGCTTTGCCAACTAGGGTTATAGCTTTGCTAGTAATAGTATTACTTATAATAATACCACGTTGAAGATATAAAACTAAATTTTCTTCAAGAGCAACATAAGCCTACTAAAGACTGATTTGTACAAACATAAATGAGATTGTGAAACCTAAGCAGCAGGACCAACATAATCCTACTTCAAATATTCTTAAGCAAATTAGCGATTACAGAGAGAACGCAAATGGAAAATGTTTTATAAGGGGCAGACAAGCTTATAAAGAACTTACCAACTAAATAAAGGACTACTGACATTGATAATACAAAGTTACTTCCTACGGAACCAACATGAACATATAGTATAAACAAACCTTCAATCATTTGAATGAAAATATTACAGATATATTGTAATTGCAAATTTAACTCCAATGGGACCATCATAAATCTACATCAAATAGATTATTGCAAATTGGTCATTAACAGACTACCATAACTACAAATTACCTCCACTACATAAACCTGCAGTAAATAGAAGACTATAAATTATCCATGACTGAGAATTTGCAAATATAACTTACCTCCTACGAGGTTGACAAACATTAAATAAATTTACCAATGCACATTATCTATTACCGAGTTATTCCAAATTTAGATTTGATCTTAGAAGACCTACAAACAACTACAATACATACAAATACCAATAATCTGCAACATAACAGCCATAATCCTTCAATAAAGCTGCTTTAAAATTAGTCATTGCAAAACCACTGTAAAAGCAAAATGCTTGGGGGGGGGGGGGGGGACAAAGAACTGACCAACCAATTAAGGCATTACCGATATTAATAATGCAAAAGAATTACATAAGAAACCAACATAAACGTACTGTATAATAAACTAGAGGGGCACTCAGTAATGGTCAAACCTCCGCCATGGCAGATTATTTCTTGACTTTCACTCAACCTTGACCATGACATATATTAATTGGCATGGAATTTTATACACTAAAATGTGAACCAAGTTTAAAGTCTCTGTGACAAACTTATGGCTGATTACGTGAATTGGAAATTTTGCTTGACCGTGACCTTAACCTTGACCTTCCAAAATCTAATCACCTCCATCCATTTACCTAACAGTTAATCCCTCCATTACTCTACGATTGAATTTGTGGCAGTAACTGTTCACAAAGAAACACACCCACAAACACTCAAGAGGCGAAAACATAACATCCTCCAAACTTTGCTGGCTGAGGTAATTAACGACTAAAACCTCGTTTGTATCGTCATTGCATATCAAGCACAATAAAAAAATTGGATAATTTCACACAGTTCTTACATTTAAAAGACCACGTTTTCATTGACGGCGTATAGAGAATCCGAAGAGACTTTAAATAAAATAAATCACATTAGGCATTCATTAACACTGGCAATTAAACACTACCATTGTCAGCAAGCCAGTTACCAAACATTCCTCTATTACTGTATCTATTGACATGAGAAATTATTTACCGAACATTTATGAGTACCTAATAGTAAATACCTTAAGGTTACTATTTATTTACACTACATTCGTAACCTGTATTAGGTTTACCAACTATATTCGTTGGATTAGTGCAGTTTTTCATCCCTAATATCCTCGTTACGTTTTATTAAGGGTCCAGCATTAGTGGATTCGTTAGAATCTTTAGATACCTTTACCGATACCGATTAACTCTTGTAATAAAGAATTTAATATTTAAAATTTCATCGCGAAACTTTAAACAAGGTAACCAACATTTTTATCTCTATTGCTAAACTTAAGTCACTCTTGTTCGTAAAGGCCGTAACTATAGCTAAGTAATATTATGCGAACCAAATTATTTATCATAAGGCATTGCCTTCATTAGGAAATTTCGGGACTAAAATTTGACCAGAAAACAGCTCATACATCACCCATTAGGCGAGTCCTTCGTCTAAGAGTTACACCTCACTTCTAAGCACTAGCGCTGACAAGAAGAAACTATTTGTTTTATCTTTTCTACTTTAAAATATTGACTACAAGAACTCAAGACGATTTCGCTAGAATTTGTTAAAAGCAGAATAAAGGGAAACAATGCTCTTCGGTGCTTTGGAAAAGAACGGTTAACTCGTTCGAAGAGAATACTATATATTGCATTTCAAAATCTTGCTTATATTTCAGTTTTTCTTTTATGTGCATTAAGGTAATTTTTGTAACTAATCCTTTATATATTTTATATTATGCCATTCCTGACGATAAATGATCCATGAATGCTGTACCTTCCTAACAAAAAGTCAGAGCACCGTTACGTAGTTTGCATAAAAATTCATCTCTTTTAGCAAATTTATTTGTAATAAAATAACATAATTTTGTCATCATTGCAAAGTATATGAGTATGTGAGGGCTTTAGTATGGAAATAGTTTGAATGAAAATGGTTTTAGTACTTATATTAAATACAGGAAAAACAGCTGTATAATGGAATTATATAAATAAATATATATATGGATCATCGTAACTCTGAGAACAAAATATTGGTAAAAGTAGCTTTAAATTCCTTTTTACTTTTCTGGACAGACAGCCTCAGAAGATTGATTGATTAGTTGAAATAAACTGGCGGCGAAGAGACTGTGGTCGCCGATGCTGTTGTAAGTTGACAGCTTTTGTCGTTCAGTGACTGCTCTCGTCAACTATGACTCAGGTAGCTGTTTGGGACTTTGGGTATGCTCATATATTTTCAATGCACGCACGCATGCGCACAGACAAGTACGCGTGTGCAATCTCTCTCTCTCTGTCAAACACACACACGTGTGTATTAATGTGAGCACACACACACACACACACACACACACACATATATATATATATATATATATATATATATATATATATATATATATATATATATATGAGAGAGAGAGAGAGAGAGAGAGAGAGAGAGAGAGAGAGAGAGAGAGAGAGAGAGAGACCGTAATGTAAAGGAAAATCCCTTCCCCCCCTTCCCAACACCAAGAATGTCACCCGCATACAGAGGAATATCTGGGTATCAGGGCTTGTTTGAAATATGATAGGCCTATGCGGTCAAGCGAAACCAAACCGTGGTTTGAAATTGTTCTTCCCTCTTGGACGATTGGATTTCTAGAAATCCTATCTCAAGGAGATTCTTTCTTGTAATATTTCCTGGCATGTACAAAAGAGCTCGTGGTAAAATAGCAATGCTTATATCATCACTTTTGTTATCTCGTTAGTTATGTAGAATGGTTAATCACATCAACATTTTCTTTGGTTTTTGATAAATTCATGTTAGCGAGGGAAGGAAAACTGACAAAATCTGTACACTTGTCTGTTGATACAGTTGATGATGACAATGCCTTCTTTTATACTCCACATATAGTTATATTTTTAGATGGGGAAATTATGTAAATATTAAAATGAATGTGAACCATTATCGTTGCAACGTCAACTTTTAAGGTATTCGGTATCTATAGGAAGATATAGAATTATATATTGATTTGAATGTATAACACACTATCTTGCGTTGCTCAGTTACTGTCTTGAGAATTTACTTATAGTTCTAATATGATAAAAAAAAAAAAATAGCGAAATAAAATGAAACTAAAATCCCATGTCCTCGAGCAACTTGATTGCAACTTGATTGCTAAAATGGATTTTGCAAGCATTGCTGTGAAACTTTTAAGCTTAGCGAGATTCGTTTCTCATTTGTACATTCTTCATTGTCTACAACATCTGCTTCTAGAATTTCCAGACTTCTCCTATTGTTCTTCAAAGCTGTTACATTATTTTCTCACTTCCTTCCCTTTATTAGTTACTACTGACCAATAGACATCTGTTGTCTTTCGGATCTCTATTTCAGCTTCAAAGGGTTCTATTGTTTCGTTTACTTTGTCCATCCTCCTCGGAATTGACTTTGCTCTATTCACCTCTTCCAAACTCCCCCTTACATCTCGGCTTTCTTTACCTTTCGTTTAAACCCAGTTGTTCGAACACTATCTCGAATGCTCAATCTTCATCTATTTGCTTTAATCTTTATTAAATACAATCGTCGGATCTTCCTGTATCATACGCATGTCCAGAGTCCAAGCCTCCACGACAGTTTATGCCTTTCTCCAGTTGAAAGGTTTGAAATTTTTAAGGTTGTTCACGAATGGCAAAGGTAAGGGACAGCGACAATGCCCTAGATAGCAGGACAATGCCCTAGAGACTGACCATACAGTTTATACATATGATCAGCGGCCAAGCACCCTCTCCACCCAAGCTAGGACCAGGGAGGGCAAGGGAATGGCTAATGATGACTCATCAGATAGCGCTATAGGCTCTCCAAAAATCCCCCCTCCCTAGCTTACAAGGATGGTGAGGTTGCAGACACTACATAAAAGTTCCAGGCTTGAGTGGGTCTCGAACCCCAGTCCAGTAGATCGCCAGGCAGGGATGTTTCCTATAGGCTACCACACTGTATCAGTGAAACTGAATTAAAGGTCAACCTATCTAATTGCTGAAAATGCTTTGAAAATTAATGAATTTTTTTTTGTTATGTATACTTGGCAGTACAGAAAAACTCTGTACTGCTTCCATACTTTCTGGGATCCCATGAATCAAAGAAAAATTTGTCAAATTTATAACCCTGATCTAACCATAACTTATATCCATCTTGGTGATCTGGCTATTTTTCATTTATTTATTTATTTTTTTGCAAATGTAACTTCTTTTACAGCTCCCATGAACAAAAGAAAGTGTTCATCCTCCTTCTAGTGACCTCAAAACATCTGTCAGATCACAACATCCAAAATTTAGTCTGCAATTATCCACATCAAGACTATTCGATTTGAGAATTGTTTATTTTCCTACTTGCAAGTTATTCCATTCTTTCAATTTTGTTTGTGGCTGCATTATTATTATTAGTTTTCTTGCCTGAGTGAGTTAGTATATTGTTTTTTTTTTTTTTTTTTTTTGGAACTTGAGTCCTATTGTTTGTTCTTCATCTTCATTTATCCATTCTCCTTAACGACCGAGTTACACAAAATAACATTAGGCTTATATTTTTTCCCACATTTTCTGTTTGAATTTCTAAGAGCTGAATAACTATAGATTTTGCAATGCCATCTTACATAATTTACTCGATTAATCGATCTAATTGTCATTTTCATTGTTTTTCTAAATAAATAAACACCAACGCTTGTTATTAAAAGAAACCTGATGGACTAATTTTTAAACAAAATTATAAGTGGACTGACCACAGTTTCTGCGACGACAGGTTCCATAAATAATTCAGTTAATCAGTTGGATTCCCCTCTCAGAATTTAAAGAAATTGTCAAAATCTGTCACTAATATAAAATTTACCAATCCATATCTCAGTTTGAATTATCATTAGGAAACTGATTAAGTGTACTGCAACGTCAGCTTATACGAGTTATTCGATTCCGAATAGAATACCAATGTCAATGATCAAGAAAACTTACCTAAATCCTGACAAACCGGAAGTGAAATATGATTAATGAGAAAACTTACTGACAGCTGAAAGTCATGTTGGTTATCGCAAGTTGTCCAGGGCCTGGAAAACCGGATGACGGTGTGACTGGCGTTCTGATAGCCACCCAGCAACTGGTAATCCTGGGAATTGTCAATAGATGGCGTTAAGTACGCGAAAGCATAACGGTCCTGGAAATGGAAAGAAGAGTGTTAATGTTGAGCTTAACGTGGAACATGTTCATGGAAGAAGGAATTTAATAATAAAATTTAGTAGGCCTTTAATACTAAGAATGCTAATGGTAAAAAGGAAGGTTGATTAAAGATTATCTTAAAGACACATCATAGGCTATCTGGGTAATCAGAATTATCAAAATAATAAAATCTATGAAGCAGTCTTATACCACTGATCACCTCTTTTAATATTTTAATCAATACAATTTTTTTAACCATACTGAAAAATTCATAATGTTGTTACATTAATTTTGCATTATACAAGTAAGCATGCATGTATTTCATAAAACTCAGTTTAGACCCACAACTCTTTTTTTTGTATTGGTCATTCAAACCTGTGCTTTTGGAAAATTAAAACCGCAAGATTACAAAAAATTCGTATAGTATACAACGGAGTTCTCTCAAGGAATACTCCAAGGTGATAATTAATCATAAAAAAAAAACGATATACGCTTTGGTATAGAAAAGTCAAATTCAAAAGAAACTTTTAAAGAGGAAAATATAAAAAAAATATTTCAACGCAATTCGTATTTCAGTGCCTTGCCGGATTTGTCATTATAACAGACATAAAAAGAAGTGCAAGAAAGGTTTTTAGCATGGGAAGAAGCCCTATAAAGGAAGGATTCAAGGATTGATAAGACTGACCTAATGGACATGAAGGACATGAAAAAAAGTAAACATCCAAATGGAAAATGGTACAGTGATAAGGCAGAACAATAAGTTTAACTATTAGGGATCAATAATAAGTGAGGAAGGCGGTACCAAGGAAGCAGTGAGACACAGAAAAAGAAGCTTAGCAGAAATGAAGAGAACTAGAGTTATTTTAGACAAGAAATGCCAAAATGAAGATTTGCAAGACAGTTCCTTGGGGAAAAAATTTGGGCATTAATGTGGAAAGAGAAGGGACTGTTGGAAAGAACTGAGATGAGGGTGGTGAGATGGACTGCTGGAATATCGCTACTGGATAGGAGAAAGAGACATGATATAAGAAGAATGTACGGTATGTGAAATGTAAAAGATTAGGTTAGGAAAACTCGTGCAAGATATCATGGCCCTGTAATAAGAAACGGGCAGATGGAATTAACCAAGAGAGCTAAGAGCATGCCAGTGATGAAAAGGTGGATTGTGTGGCTACTTTTCTTCTTGGTAAAGGTAGAAGAGACGCTTTAGCTATGGTAAGCAGCTCTTCTACGAGAAGGATACTCCAAAATGAAATCATAGTTCTCTAGTCTTGGGTAGTGCAATAGCCTTTGTACCATGAGCTTCCACTGTCTTGGGGAAAAGTTTTTTTTTTGCTCGAGGGTACACTTGGGCACACTATTCTATCTTATTTCTGTTGCTCTTGATATTTTGAAGTTTTACAGCTTATATATGAAAGATTTATTCTAATGTTGTTATTCTTAAACATCTCTTGTAGTTTGTTTCCTTATTTCCTTTCCTCACTGGGCTATTTTCCCTGTTGGAGCCTTTGGGTTTATAGCATCCTGCTTTTCAAACTAGGGTTGTAGCTGAGCAAATAATAATAATATTAATAATAATAATAATAATAATAATAATAATAATAATAATAATATGGTGCAGAGGGATATGGGTGGGGTGGTGCTCGGGGAATAAGATACGAGTAACAGAAATAGTTGGAGAAAGTTGACACCAGTATCCGACCATGCATCCTGCTATACAGTTGGACTACAATAGTTGAAAGAAGGAGAATTGACCCAAACAGGTGATGATATCAGGCTTTTAAGGGATGAAGGCTGGAAGACGGGTTTAAAAAGAAAATAAGAATAATAAAACGAATTGGAAAAAGCTGTTTGAAGCTCAGCTGATGTTAGCACACGAGCTATATTATTATTATTATTATTATTATTATTCGTGATGTCAGTCTGTCACATGTATTAATCAAAATTGTTAATCATCTGATTACTAATATTAACATCATTGTCATCATTAGTATAATTGTTGCTGTTGATATTAACGATTCTTTTCGTTCTCGTAAAATATGGAAATTTGTTACCTCAATAAATTTCAATACTGAAATACTGAGAGAGAGAGAGAGAGAGAGGAGAGAGAGAGAGAGAGAGAGAGAGAGAGAGAGAGAGAGAGAGAGAGAGAGAGAGAGAGAGAGAGAGAGAGAGAGAGAGAGGGGCAATTATAGTTATTCATAAGACAATCAAACGGTTCCGTGGCTCTGAAATAAACGGACATGGAGAACTTCCTTGAACTTGAATTCTTTGTTCAGTTTCATCAGATCTGTTATATCATTTTACTATTATGACCAGCATAAGCATTCGAGTTGTATAATGAAAAGGATATTGAAGAAATGTAGAATTAATATTAATGAAATATACTGTAGTATAAAAAAAGATAGAGAAATTGAT
>NC_090735.1:57417831-57422831 GCF_036898095.1 Palaemon carinicauda
TTTATTCATGATTTAGTTATCGTATACTATATGAAAGCAGCAATAATAATAATAATAATAATAATAATAATAATAATAATAATAATAATAATAATAATAATAATGACGCCGTTATTGTAATAAATGATTTCGCTGAAATTGGTGAAAAACTTTTATTATTATTATTATTATTATTATTATTATTATTATTATTGTTGTTGTTGTTGTTGTTGTTGTTGTTATCAATATCATTATCAAACATCCACTCAAATATAAAATATACGCGATAAAAATACAACAATTAACCTTTTTCCTTTGGGGAAATTAGTCAACTAATCATGCATACCTAAACGACAATCAAGTGAGCACAGCATTGCAACTAGCTATTATATCCAAAGTCCCGTTATTAGGAACAAGATAAAAAAAAAAAAAAAAAAAAAAAAGAAAAAAAAAAAAAAAAAAAAAAAAAAAATATTTACGTCACCCATATCGGCGTAATAAAGGTCTTTTTGTTCTGACACTTTTTGTTTTCTGGTTCAAATTAGGGAAAGCAGGAAGTTGCCGTGCACAACCCTTTTCCCTTCCGCCTTGTTTTCCAAAAGAAGGGCGAACGAATGTGAATAGTTTCATGTGACAGTCAAAGGGCGGGCGGGTGTGTGTGTGTGTGTGTGTCTGTACCTCCGTACGATAAGTAGTTAACGCCCAAGGCTCGTCATTCGCCCTATAAATTCGGTAGTTTCTCAAATGATCAGACCGTAACATTAATGTACAATAAATAATAGTTGAGAACTTGAAGTAATTTTGTTTGGGACGATTTCCTCATTAAATTCTTCTCTAAATTTATTACCAACCCAATAAAAGCAAGAAAATATAAATGTGTTGTTCCGTCCTAAGATTTCTCTTTGTTATTATTATTACTATTACTTGCTAAGCCTAGTTGGCAAAGCAGGATGCTATAAGCCCAGGGGTACCAACAGGGTAAAGGAAACAAGGAAAAATAAAATGTTTTAAGAACAGTAACAATATTAAAATAAATATTTCCTCTATAAACTATAAAAACTTTACCAAAATAAGAGGAAGAGAAATGAGATAGAATAGTGTGCCCGAGTATACCCTCTAACAAGATTGTAATTTTCTCATTCTATGGTTAACTTTAATCAATTGCTTTATTTAATAACTGTATTCAATAGAAATTTATATCATATAGTATCCATGCAAGTTATGATGCATGGTACCATTTATGACGAGCAAAACGGGAAATATAAGATGGCACTCTTCACTGCGGTTTGAAAATCATCCATTGTTCTTTATCAGGTCACGGCTTTGCCTACGTCATAAGTTTTGCCTGACAGATTGAACCACTTTCCATTCAACACTGAAAATTCAAAATCTTAATATCAGAAACAAACATTTTTCAAAATATTCATAAGTTGATTATTATGATTACTGCATCAATATGAAAGGGTAATGTCTTTATATGTACGTTAGAAGATAATGGTAATGTATGTTTTTATATGTAAGTCATAAAGTAATGGCAATGTATGTTGTGGTACACATGAATTGCATATGCATCTTTCAGTTGATCGAGATATGCGTAAATTATTTAATATTACATTCATTTACATAACGATTAATATTAAAACTCATATCGTAAAGTTATCGAACAATTCATACTTTATTGTCATTCAAATGTTAATTTGGGCATATATGATACTTGAAAAATACGAGTTATTAGTAATAAAAAAGGAATATGTCATTATGTACCACAAACATTAAGTACATGTCAAGTATACAGATAAAAAAGTGGTACTGAGTTTGCTGTGTTGTTAATGGCCCCATTCCATGACGGAATGATTAACCAGGTGATATTTATATTGAGCTAGTGAGGATAATGACACCCACGTTGCATAAGTTACGAAACGAAAGAAGGGATTAAAGAGTATAAAGTTGAAAGGAATAAGAGTTTCGCCACAACTTATCAACAGTAATAAAGCTATAAATTTTGAATTTAATGATATAATGGGAATCGGGCCTGAGTATCCAACGGCGGTTAATCTAGGACTTTGCCATGAATTAGATTTCACTTCTACTATATGAATCCAGATATAGACACCTCTGGGAGGTGTGACTGTCTTTTATCAAGCTGACAATACTCCTGCCGTAGCAAGAGGGACGCCCCCGGAACATTAGTGACGCCAAGTGGGGCGTTGCCTTTCAAGAGGTCCTTTGCCCATGAAGGACCCCAAAGCTTCAGGATTAAATGCTCGTAATGATTCTAACCGAATAAGTACGATAGATGTTAGTAATGATTCTCACAGAATAAGTAAAAAGTAATACTTTGGAAGGATGTGAAATGCTTTATTCACCAATGTAAATTACGTGATCTATAATATTGTAATTTCGTTTTGGATGGAACCAGTCTATCGAGGTCGACAAGACAAAGAACAAAGAACACATCTGGATGCATTTCTTACTCAGTCATCCTTAACAAGCAACGGATGGATGGACAGAGAAGTTATTGTTTTCTGCACCGCTTTGATTAGTCAAACTCCTTCCATCCCTTGATGGTAAAATAAATATTTTTTTTTTTTTGTTTCAAAATCAGGATTCGAAGTCCGGAATACCATAGGTAAGATTAACACCAGAAACACGCTCTCATAAAAACATTTTTATTTTTTGTTTTGTTGACCCCTTGTCTCTTACTCTTCCCGAGGAAGAGATTCTCTACAATTCACTAATGAATTTACTAATTTGCCACCTGATGTTAGTTCAAGAAGGACTTACGTCAACAAGAGAAACTGAGGTAGAATGCACTTAAACGTAGTGTTAAATTAACATTGATCTAAAAAATTAAAACTGCAATTATTCACCATGAATTCATATGAACTCAAGTCACATTTAATTAATATAAACTCAGGTCACATTTTATCGAGCTGCCCGGTGATTAATTCTAGCCAATTCTCTGAATTATCATGAACTTCAGCTTGAATGTTTTAATCGTCTCGTATATTGACACAAATAAGTTCAGAAACTGTATTTGATAGTTGCTATATATATATATATATATATATATATATATATATATATATATATATATATATATATATATATATATATATATATATATATGTATATATATATTTCCTTAGTGACTCCTGTAAAGTTATTCTAAAATGGTAATAAAGACTTTGTGAAATACTTATTCTATAATCCATATTAGAATAGAAAACACAGTTAATATTCAATAACTGTTTAGTATACGGTTTCCGTTCTAAAATATGGAAGTAATCAAGTAAATTTTGAGAATATTAATAAAAAAAGAAAATCAGACGAACTTTGAGATTATGAAGTATTCTCTTTAAAGTTATCAACCAGTTGGACAATTATCAATCCAATTCAGAGAATTCCGTTATATATCATTACATAAATTTTTATTTTATTTCTATTTTGTGCTAGGACCCAAACTCCCTACCCTCTCGTTCCAACATATTGGATGATCTCTGAGGTAAATACGAAGGCACAAGTGTCGTAAATACCGTATTTCCTGGATCCAAGATGAATCTTCTTTCTAAAATTGGATAATTACTTCGACGGACTTTGGTTTACCTTACTCGAAGTTTAATTAGAATCTGACAAAAGTTTTTGAGATCTTCTGCTAATTAACAGATAAGCTCGCGTCAAGACCAAAGGACAGACTAACCACGTAATATTGCTCAAAATGGAAGATACTGGATTTTCCTCACTATTTTTTAGCAATACTGTTATTATTTATTATTGTTATTTTAATAATTCATATCAATTTGTTTTGTAGATATTTTATGGTTCTTAGACAGAAGCGATTCTAAAGGTCCAAGACTCCTCTCGAGCCAACGCCATTTACACTTGATTCATAATAATCGTATAAGTTTATTTTTTAATATTATATTCTGGGTAGAAGATACAGGAGTACTTGAATGTTCTTCACTCGGGTGAAAAACCTTTATGACTTTATACATACACGAAATCATACTGCTCCGATATTAAATCCTTGTAAAATACCTCCCGATATTTTTCAGATATTAAATCATTGTAAAATACCTCCTGATATTGTTTCGATGTCATTTCATAGTAAAATACCACCTGATATTTTTCAGATATTAAATCATTGTAAAATACCTCCTGATAGTGTTTCGATGCCATTTCATAGTAAAATACCACCTGATATTTTTCAGATATTAAATCATTGTAAAATACCTTCCGATATCTTTCAGATATTAAATCATTGTAAAATACCTCCTAATATTGTTTCGATGTCATTTCATAGTAGAATACCACCTACTATTTTTCAGATATTAAATCATTGTAAAATACCTCCTCATATTGTTTCGATGTCATTTCATAGTAAAATACCACCTGATATTTTTCAGATATTAAATCATTGTAAAATGCCTCCTGATATCTGTCAGATATTGAATCATTGTAAAATACCTCCTAATATTGTTTCGATGCCATTTCATAGTAAAATACCACATGATATTTTTCAGATATTAAATCTTTGTAAAATACCTCCCGATATCTTTCAGATATTAAATCATTGTAAAATACCTCCTGATATTGTTTCGATGTCATTCCATGGTAAAATAACACATGATATTTTTCAGATATTAAATCCATGTAAAATACCTCCCGATATCTTTCAGATATTGAATCATTGTAAAATACCTCCTAATATTGTTTCGATGCCATTTCATAGTAAAATACCACATGATATTTTTCAAATATTAAATCCTTGTAAAATACCTCCCGATATCTTTCAGATATTAGATCATTGTAAAATACCTCCTCATATTGTTTCGATGTCATTTCATACTAAAATACCACATGACATTTTTCAGATATTAAATCCTTGTAAAATACCTCCTCATATTGTTTCGATGTCATTTCATAGTAAAATACCACATGACATTTTTCAGATATTAAATCATTGTAAAATACCTCCTCATATTGTTTCGATGTCATTTCATTGTAAAATAGCTCTTTAT
>NC_090735.1:57440331-57442831 GCF_036898095.1 Palaemon carinicauda
ATAAGTAATACAGTAATTCCAGGACGTGGAATTTCCAGCGAACCTATCTTTTCCCTAATATCTCCATTAAATTCTTTTTTAGCTCATCCCTTCTCTCTCTTTTTTTTTTTTTTTTTTTTTTTTTTTTTTTTTTTGCAGTACCCGAGCTAGACTTGGTTATATATTTTCATTATTATTATATGTATTTTTTATTTTTACCTTTTCCATAAAATGTACTAATTATGCAACGTATTTCTCTCTTAGCCATGAAATAAATTAGAGCTGATGTCAAGTCTCTTATGCCCATAAAATGAATCAACTCCAGTTTGATAACTGTATCCTATAAATGAATGTTCTGACTCCGACAATTTTATTTCTTTTTAAGCATATTAGTCCTTGTAGCGATGGGTATAATTGTCCATATAATAAATCAGTCATGGTGTTATAAGATGTCTTACCCATAGAATAAATTGGTCCTAATATTAGTAGCCCTTTAAAAAAATGAATCATTCCAGGTATAGACAGCTGACTTTTTAAAATAAAGTGGTCTTTCCAACGAAATACACCGATCCATCAACTGTTAGCTATCATCCCATAGCAAAAAATCCTATTATCGAAAATATAATACATCTACATATAAGTGACTGAATGGAAGAAAAAACATTGATGCATGAGAGTAAAACTACTTATTAATTGTAAAATTAGATGGAAGAATATCGAAGTTGAAAATGAAACCTAGGGGTCATTGAACAGTGCTTTCACGCCAGCTACATAAAAACAGAGCATGAAAAAGCACTGATTTTGTGATCCATGTAGAAAAAAGGACTTACAAAATTAGAGAAAAGACATTTAGTGGGAATTAATAACCACAAAAAAGAGACGAATGAAATTTAAGATGCGTGGATGACGAACATAGTACCCATAAATGATGAAATGTGACAAGATATCTGTGGAATGAACATAGGTTAAAATCGCCCTTTCTCGGAAATGATAAGGTAGTAAGTAAATTGCTGGTATATCAAAAATACAAGAATTCATTTTAGTGCATAGTTTTAGAGCTATTCATTATAAGAATGTTAACAGCGGACAACAAATGACATTAAATCAATGCATTGCTTCTGTTTGTCATAGCTATTTCTTTTTTCGCCTCTCCAATAAAATTTATCCTTTGGGATTAGCAAGCGATTAGTCGGTGACTTATGAAAATGGATAAACATTAATTCAGCTATATAATTATTCATAATTTTATTTAGTTAAGAAGGATTTCTTTTAGGTTCGAAAAATTTTGAGTGAGAATTTACCAGTTGTATCGAAGGAAAAAAAAAGTAATATGTTTAAAAATAAGAACGTAAAAACTTTATTAATCTGAATCTTCACATTGATGATTTTTATGTTGAAAGTAGCCTTAATTATGTCACGTATGCACGGTTATATAGAATCACTGAAGCGCAAATGAATCGAGCAATATTTTTGCTATTCTTTATAAGCACTTCCCCAAGGTTTATCCAACTCTGCATTTCTCCCAGGGTTTATCCAGCTCTGTATTTTCTACAAGGTTTATCCAGCTCTGCATTTCCCCTAGGGTTTATCTAGCTCTGCATTTTACTTAGGGTTTATCCAGCTTTGTATTTTCCTTAGGGTTTACCCAGCTCTGCATTTTCCCCAAGGCTTGTCGAGCTCTGCATTTTCCCCAAGGCTTGCCCAGCTCCGCATTTTCCTTATGGTTCACCCAGCTCTATATTTTCCTTATTATTTATTCAACTCTGCCTCTTCCCAAGATTTATCCGGCGGTGCACTTTCCCTGGGTTTGCCTAACTCTGCATTTTCCCCTGGGTTTATCTAACTCTGCATTTTCTCCAAGGTTTATCTATCTCTACCTTTTCCCCAAAGTATATCCAGTTCTGCCTTTTCCCCAAGGTTTATCCATTTCTGCATTTTCCCTAGGGTTTATAAAGTACTGTATTTTCCTTTGGGCTTATCCAGCTCTGCATTTTCCTGGAGTTTATAAAGCTCTGCATAGCCATAGGGTTTATCCAGGTCTGCATTTTTCAAAGGGTTTATATACTTCAGCTTTTTCCAAAGGGTTTATCCAGCCCTGCATCTTCCCTAAGGTTTATTTAGCTCTGCATTTTCCCCCAAGAGTTTATCCAGCTCTGCATTTTCCCCAAGGTTGATCCAGCTAAGTAATTTTCATAGGATTTATCCACCTCTGCATTTTCCCACGGGTTTATTAAGCTATGCATTTTCATTAGGTTTTATCCATCACTGCATTTTCCGGAGGTTTTATCAAGCTTATCTTTTTTCCTAGGGTTTATCCGGCGGCTTTGCATTTTTCCCACGGTTTATCCAGCTCTGTATTTTCCTTAGGGTTTATCCAGCTCTGCATTTTCCCTAGATCTTAACCAGCTCTGCATTTTACCCAAGGTTTCTCCACCTCTGCCTTTTCCATAAAGTTTAACCAGCTCTGCATTTTCTCCAAGGTTTATCCACCTCTGCATTTTCCCAAGGGTTTATTCAACTC
>NC_090735.1:57447831-57460331 GCF_036898095.1 Palaemon carinicauda
TTGTCTCAGCCAGAAGGAAATAGTGTTCTTGGACACTTGCTTCTTATTAACGCCTGAAGAGACGAAGAGGTTCTTGGCACCCGGACGGAGATGGGCCGTCCTTTCCAGGTATTTCCTGATCGTCCTGACCGGGCATAACTTCAGGTCGTCTGTATTGCCTGTCTTGGGGATGGCCGGAATTGAGAAACCTTCAAACCTCGGGTCCCAGACTGCTGGGTTCTGAGTCTTTGCTACAAAGGAGGGTACGAACTTGAAAGATACCTCCTTCCACCCTTTGGAGTGTGCCACGTCGTAGGAGAGACCGTGGATCTCACCTACCCTCTTAGCCGAAGCTAAGGCTAGCAAGAAGACTGTCTTGAGGGTGAGATCTTTGTCCCCGATATCTCCGAGTGGTTCAAAGGGCGGACGACACAACATTTTCAGGACCTTGGCCAGGTCCCATCTGGGCACTCTCCTGGCTTGGGGAGGACAGGATTGTTCGAAACTTCTAATCAGCATCCCTATGTGTCTTGAGGTCCCCAGGCCGATGCCTTTCAGGAGAAAGACTTGGCCTAAGGCTGCTCGTACTCCTTTAATAGCCGGGATTGACATTCCTATTTTATCCCTAAGGTACACGAGAAAA
Organism: Palaemon carinicauda; assembly: GCF_036898095.1. Taxonomy (NCBI): domain Eukaryota; kingdom Metazoa; phylum Arthropoda; class Malacostraca; order Decapoda; family Palaemonidae; genus Palaemon; species Palaemon carinicauda. The sequence continues at coordinate 57,448,454 of NC_090735.1, forward strand.
TCAGCTATGTCAGGGACCGAGGCTTTAAGAGGTTTTATTTGTTTTGTCGCGCACCATTTCGTAAAGGTGGCCCACTTCGCCTGGTAGACTACGGTAGAGGATTTTCTTAGGTATAGGGACATCCTCTTGGCTGTGGAGGAGGAGTAACCCTCCTTCTTCAGGAGTCGCTCGATAGTCTCCAGGCGTGAAGGCGAAGAGAGAGAGGGTTGTCGTGGAACCTGAGGAAGTGCGGTTGACTCAGTAGATCTGACCTGGGGGGCAGAGGCCATGGCGGATGGCTTGCCAGGTCTTTCAGATCCGCGAACCACTCTCTCTCCGGCCACCAGGGCGCTACCAAAGTCATCTTTAGGTTTTGGGAGGTTCTTACTCTGTTGAGCACTTGCCTTAGCAGCGTGAAGGGGGGAAAGGCTTGTCCCACCTGTGCTGGAAGGCGTCTTCTAGGGCTGCTCCTTCGTCTGGTACCGGGGAGCAATAAACCGGTAACTTGGCGTTGAGCTTTGTTGCGAATAGGTCTATCACCGGGGAGCCCCAGCGTTGAAGGATGAGTCTGGCCACCGCTGGTTGTAGGGACCATTCTGTCCCTACTATCTGACCTATCCTGCTGAGGCTGTCGGCTAGCACGTTCCTTTTCCCGGGGATGAACCTTGCTAGCAGTGTTACCTGGTGTTAGTCCGCCCAGTGCAAGATGTTTACGGTGAGGTCGCACAGTTCCTTCGACTTCATGCCCCCTTGTTTCTTGATGTAGGCTACCACCGTGGCGTTGTCGCACATTAGGGCCACGGTGTTTCCCTTCAACCGATTTACAAAGTGCAGACATGCCTTTTGTACTGCTTTTAGCTCTAGGACGTTGATGTGGAGATGCTTTTCGGTCTCCGACCAGGTCCCGCTTGCTGTTTCCTCCCGCAGGTGGGCTCCCCACCCTAGGCTGGAGGCGTCCGTGAACAGGAGAAACTCGGGGGGACAGAACCCGAGGGGCATCCCCTTGAGGGAGTTCTACTGGCATCGCCACCAATTCAAGGCTGCTTTCGTGTCCGGGAGGACTGGGATCGATGTTTTCTGAGAGCCTGTCTGGGACCATAGAGCCTTGAGGTTCCATTGTACGGGTCTGAGCCGTATCTTCCCTTGGGGGACTAGCTTCTCTAATGAGACCAGATGGCCTATCAGCCTCTGCCAGTCTTTCGCTTTCCTGGGAAGCCCCGACAGGAACGGCTGAATGATCTTGACGAGGTTCTGTATCCTGTCTTCCGAGGGGAAGGCCTTCCCCTGCACGGTGTCCAACGTCATCCTCAAGTACCCCATTTTGTTGGATGGAGTTAGGTTCGATTTCTCCAGGTTGATAATGATTCCCAGACTCCTGCAGAAACGGAGGAGGTCCTTTCCTTGCTCTTCCAAGAGGGCCTTTGAACTGGAAAGGAGCAACCAGTCGTCCAGGTACCTGATGAGGCGGATACCTCGTTCGTGAGCCCATACTGAGACTGTCGCGAAGACCCTCGTGAACACCTGAGGGGCCGTCGACAGTCCGAAGCAGAGGGTCCGGAACTGCAGGATCTGGGAGCCCCATTTTACCCGGAGGAACTTCTGACTCGACGGGTGGACCGGAATTTGGAAGTACGCGTCCTTGAGGTCGACCGTCATCATAAAATCTTTCTCCCTCAAGGACATCAGGACGGATTTTGGGGTGTCCATCTTGAAGTCCGTCTTCTTGACGAACTTGTTGAGGGCCGACAGGTCTATCACCGGTCTCCACCCCCCCGTTGCTTTCTCCACCAGGAACAGGCGGCTGTAGAAGCCTGGCCCTGGGAGAAGGACTTCTTCCATGGCTCCCTTCTCCGACATGGAGGAAACTTCTTTTTGCAGGGTAGCCCTTTTCAACGGGTCCCTGGGAGCTAACCATTCTGTTTGGGTGGCTGGAATAAGAGGGGGTGAGTCCGCTATGAAGGGGATCCTGTAGCCTTCTTTCAGGACGGACACCGTCCAAGCATCCGCCCCATACGTTTTCCATGCTTGCCAATAGGGTCTGAGGCATCCCCCAACCCGAGGCTTGGGCGGGAGTAGGGGGCCTCTCCCTCTACCTTCTCCTAGAGGGGCGGCCTGATCTGCCCCTCTTCGAGGCGGAGTAACCCAACCTGAAGGAGCTGGCAGAAGCTGTAGCTCCCCTGCGGGAGGGCTGAGGAGTTGATGTCCAGGAGGAGGCGGGGGCGTCCCTCCTCGAAGAGCTGGGGACAGCCTGAGGGGTCACGGCACTATCCGAGACTGACCTCCTATAAGGAGGCCTCCTGGAGGATGTTTGCTTGGGGACGTTGGTTTCTCTCCTCTTGGACACCTTCTCCATCAGCACTTCTAATTCCTTCAACGGAAACAGGGACTCGCCTCCTAGGGGTAGGGTGCGAATCACTCGCGCCTGTCTGTCCGGGATTTTCCTTGACACTCTGGAAAGCACTGTGTCCCGCTTTCGGAGGACCCAGTTGGCCGTCAAGGAGAGTGCCTGATACGCCATATATTTGAGGGCTTTCCCCCCGGAGGTGAGAAGGTCTGACAGGAGACCTTGTTGTTCCGGGTCGTCGGGGTCTGTGGAGGCCTGTACATTAACCAAAGTGGAGGCCCACCAGTCCAGCCATGAGGAGACGTTAATCATGTCTCTCGACATCTCCTCCATCATGCCTGCTTCAGAGGCCGAGAAGGACACAGGGGCTGAGCTGGCCCTTTCGTCCGAGCCGCCTTGTCCTAGGATATCCACGGCTGAGTCCACTCTACAGGGGCCTGGGCGTCGCCCTTCCGGGATATAAACTTTGGCCTGTAGTTTAAGACCCTGGAGGAGTTTGGAGGCACTCTGGGACTTGGGGGCCTCCGCAGTGCTGGCCACCAAGTTGTCGATGTACTCCTGTCCCAGTACCAGGTCTGGGGCGAGAGGCAGGGCCAGAGAGGACTTCGGAAGGACGTCCCGGAGGTATTCACCTTCGTCGCCTAGGGTTCCGGAATCCCATGGATCCTTCTGACGAGGCCTACCACTCTTCTGTAGGTGGAGTCCTCCGACGGGGAAACCTCGTCTCAGTCGACCGAGGCATCGGCTTGGCTGAGGGGAGCAGTGCTTGGGTGGTAAACTGGCCTCTCCCTACTAGGTCCCAGGGAGGCCGTCCCGCAACCGTAGGGCGCACCGTACACGGTTGGGTCTCTCCGTGGGGCGGGTGCCGCCGACTCCAGGAGGCCTTTCGACTGGCCCAAGGCTCTGGACGCGGAGGACACGGTCCCGGTGGGAAGACCCGACCCCGGAAACCGGTCCTTCCTGCTCGACGTCCGACCCAGCTGGGCTGGTTCGGTCGGGCTTTCTTCTCAGAAGCGCGCTTACTCCCGTCGGGCGGGGTGAACCGAAGGCCTCGAGGACTTGTGCCTGAGAGTGAGGTCCTTCTTGCGTGGCCGGTCGAGCGGTTCCATGTTGTATGTAGGCAGTGACAACTTGGAGGCTCGATCACTGGACCGAGAGTCTGGAGAGCGGTGCTTCCTGGACTCTCTTGGGGGAACGTAGAACCATTCGCCGCCGCCGGGAGAGACCTCCCTCTTGTACTTACGGGAGTGAGAGCGTGGGCGCTTCCGACTGTGCCGCGACCTCGACCTGGAGCGGGAACGATCACTATCGGTCCGCTCTCTCTTACGGTGCCGTTTCTCCCTGCGTTCTCCCCCGGAGGATGAGTCTGCTTCCGAAGAGTCCGAGGGTGCCATGTTCCTCACGTAACAACTGCTCGAGTGATGCGCAGGGGAGGCCCTCCGCCGTCGACCGTCCGAGACAGGGTGCTGGAGAAAATCCTCGGGAACTGCTGTAGATACCGAGGGTACCGAGTCCATTCTGTCCTTGCTAGAAGGCCATGGACCCAGGGATACGTCCATCCTTAGCGGTGACCTCCCTGGAGTCTTCGGTAACTTCCCGAAGGCATCGCTACTCGGGCGACGAATTCTCGCGTGGTTCTCTTCTGGAGAGGGGGGAACCCGACGCACCAGCCCACGAGGGCGGGGGGGGGAGTCTGAGATCGCCACACTGCCCCATACCGGGTCTTCTGAGGAAGCGTGATCCCCTGCCACGTGGCCCGATTCGCCCGAAACACTCGCGGCCCTTCCGTTCTCTCCCAAGGGGCCAGCCTTTGGTTCCTCCCTCACACTGGGTTCACCTGAGAGAACACTATGGCTAACAATCACACTGGGGGCTTGTTGGCCACTCCTCTGCGAAGGAGACGGGGAGGCCGAGGCTTCGTCAGACCGATCACTGACCGACTGTAAGGAGGACACGCCACTCACTTTCTTGGGGGAACGCTTAGACAACTTCTTTTTCTTTGTACTATACAGTACCCACTGAATGCCGTCCCAACTCACGCACTCGGGACACGTGTCCGAGGAGGAACAAACTTTACCCCTGCACGTGGAACAAAGGGAATGCGGGTCCACTTCTGGTTTAGAGAGGAAAGCCCCACACGACTTTCCTGCTCTAGGACCAGGACAACGACGCACGTTCTCCATCGTTCGCACACGAAGGTCAACACTAACGAGTTACAGAAACCCTGGATAAACTCAAGGGGAACGGACTGAGAACACTTTGCGAAAACGCACTATCGCAGAAAAAACACAAGTCCGTACACTGGGAACACGTGGGATCACAACGCGCCAAAGGATCGAGAGTTTAAGCGAGAGAGTGAGATGTTTCGCATCTCACGACCAAGGACTTAATGGGATCCTGACCCGGGAAAAGCAGTGACCTGCCCTAATCCGGGCCGCAGGAATTATCCTGGCGGCGGGGGTAGGAACTATCGGGAGCGAGATGGGGGGGGGGGGGGGTTAGCGCGGGAAATCTTGGTCGAGATTGAGAGAGGTCAAGGACCCTCCGAGGAAGTAATTCGAGGTAAGTATTCGTGTTGGAACAAATATATATATATATATATATATATATATATATATATATATATATATATATATATATATATATATATATATGTACATATATACTGTATATATATATATATATATATATATATATATATATATATATATATATATATATATATATACATATATACTGTATATATATATATATATATATATATATATATATATATATATATATATATATATATATACATATATACTGTATATATATATATATATATATATATATATATATATATATATATATATATACATATACATATATACTGTATATATATATTTATATACATATATACTGTATGTATATATATATATATATATATATATATATATATATATATATATATATATATATATATACATATATATACAATATATACTGTATATATATATATATATATATATATATATATATATATATATATATATATATATATATATATATATATATAATATACAGTATGTTTAAAAGTATATATACACATATATGCTGTAGGTATATATACAGTATATATACACACTATACAAACTGTGTATATACTGTCAATACAGACGTGTACATTTACCTAACTCGACAGGAAATATCTTGACCTACATTTAGCTCCAAATACAGATGAACGCCAAGAGGATAATGATAAGTTATCATAAATGACCACTTTTATTACCTCTATTCACATGAAAAACCTTCATAAGAACATAGCTGGTCCGCTGGAATATTATTATTCTGTATGGCCAATAATTTCCACAAACAAAAGACGCACGATCATTCATCAAACACTGTCATAAAATACAGGTATTGTACCAATCTGAATAGATAATTGTAGGTATTTTGTATGAAAAATCAGCAACAATATATCAGGTATTCAAAATGCATTCTGTTTATAAATAATGGGTAATTATTTCAACTGAATGGCTGTATCTATAAATTTAATCGAAATTCTGAATTCAGTTTTATTAATTTAAAATTTTCTTGAATTTCAGCTTAATGTAATGTTATCTGAACATTCTAGACGTTAAGTTTTTTTCTTTTTTATCAAAATGAAATTATTATTGTAAAAGTTAAGCTTTTTTATTTAAAAAGATTAACAAATATATATAGAGGAGTTTCATTTTTTATTACTTATTGGTATATTTATTAACAAATTCATGGTTGTTCGCCATAAACAGTAGGTGGACGAATGGCTCTGTAGAAAAATGATGGTTAGATAAAACAAATAACTGAGTAACATACAGATCGACTTAACTATAATCTGGCGTAACAAAACACAAATTATCGATGCGAAATATCATTATAAATTTTTATTAAATTCTTACGCTAGAAAAAAATCTGGAAAAAACTGTAGTGAGATCAATACCCACAAGTAGTTTATTGAATATATTCGTTATCATTTTTCGAGATTTTATATTCACATCCTTTATCTTGCGTCTGCAACCACTATCTAGAAAAAAGTAGACATCAACTTCTTCCCTACAATTTCAGTGATTATTGCTCATGAAAATTGCTTTCTTCATTCAAGGGACCTTGTCATTAACATAAGGGATTTCCTTGGTTGGTCTTTTTATGACACTTGGAATGTAGAATGATTACATCACCCAAACAGTAACCTAAGCAATTTCAAGTTCAAAACAATCTTCAGTAAATCTAAAGGAAGTTTGTTTTCATTGTGAAAAGATTTGTATAAGTTTTTAGTTACCTGATCCTAAAACATTATTGTTTGTGACTGATGTTATCTTTAAAAAACTTATAAAATGATGATTATTAATATTGTTCCATTGAGGTATCTTTATTCTGCCTTAAGACAAGGTTAAATCGGAAATCCTCATTTAGGAAGACAAAAAAAGAATCAAGGAGAAACGCACTTAAAGATCCCATGAAACAGATTTTCTTTCTTAAAATAAGGGAACTGTCAGGTAATAAAAAACCCGCTCAAACTCGTTACTTCCTTTGGTCATTGCAAACTCACCATCCTTGTAAGCTAAGGATGGGGGGTTTGGGGGAGCCTATAGGTCCATCTGCTGAGTCATTAGCAGCCATTGCCTGGCCCTCCTTGATCCTAGCTTGGATGAAGAGGGGCTTGGACGCTGAACATATGTATACATGGTCAGTCTCTAGGGTATTGTCCTGCTTGATGGGGCAAAGTCATTGGCCCTTACCCCTGCCATTCATGAGCGGCATATAAACCTTTAAACCGTACAGTCAGTGTACAACCCTTCACTGAGGCTACAAACTGCCGATTATATCTATGCATTTGGGTAATCGTATTTCTTATGTGATATGCAAGTTTACCCCTCTTATTATCATGTACCATACATCCAAAAATACTTCCATTCTCATAACCTAGAAATTCCCCTCTTTCAGAGAGAGAGAGAGAGAGAGAGAGAAGAGAGAGAGAGAGAGAGAGAGAGAGAGGAGAGAGAGAGAGAGAGAGAGAGAGAGAGAGAGAGAAGGGGGTATAATATTAAAATAATTATATTTGATCGATATTATCAATTTTAAACAATTTCATACATCTGATTTTCCTTTTTGCAATAGTTTTATTGTCAGACGTTCGTAGCATATTGAAGATACCAAGCTAGACTAAGTACATACATACAGATATAAATACATACATACATACACGCATGATTATATATACATAAATACATAATTATATATAAATACAAGTTTGTATACATATACAAACAAATAAACAAAACTCCAAGAAAAAAATGGTACTTTTACGCAGGTTGAACAGAAACTACAATGTGTGACACGCAAACTATATTTATCCTACTGACTCTTTCTCTTCCGACATAAAAGAAAGTCTATTCCAGCTCCCGTCTGTAAGAGTTCTGGACCCGAGAACTTCGCGATATTCCTTTTGAGAACTTTTATGTCATTGTGCGTTAAAAGAGGAGACGGTAATGGATTTCTGACGAGGAGGTAACTTAATCGATGGCTTCGAGTAGTGGCTAAACTCGAGAAACATGATAAAAAGACGAAGCTGAGACTCATCACTAAAACGCGACGTTTGGGAGGGAGAGAACTGATATGGTTGTCTGGCTGAAAGCCAGTTCAAAAGTGATATTTTTTTTTGGTCGATGTTTTAAATGTTTGAACCATAATTGAAGGTTTCTTAGGGGGACAAAAAAATAATACTATTCAAGCTTTAAGTGATTTCTTTGAGAGAGAGAGAGAGAGAGAGAGAGAGAGAGAGAGAGAGAGGAGAGAGAGAGAGAGAGAGAGAGAGAGAGAGAGATTGGTTATGTTTATATCAGCTTTAAATGATTAACGAGATCATTTCTTGTGTCTTTCTTCAAACTATACGTCAAATTGAATTCATAGTCATTAATAATGTGGGAAATTTATTATGTATATACTGAATATGCATATATATACATGTATAAATTTACACATATATACGTGTATATATGCATTTAATCATATGTATATATAAATATATAGAGAGGTATAGCCTTTCACACACACACATACAGTATATATATATATATATATATATATATATATATATATATATATATATATATATATATATATATATATATATATATATACACACACACACACACACACATATATATATATATATATATATATATATATATATATATATATATATGTGTGTGTGTGTGTGTGTGTGTGTGTGTATAATGCTCCCACCTGTACAATTTAAAATAGATACAAGGCTAATTTAACATTGAGAGATATTAAAGAACGTTTAATAATAAATCGTGTATATTGCGAACTAAATATAGCTTTAGTTAAAACTATAGGTTTAAAGGCCACTAATGAATGGCAGAAGCAAGGGACAATGATATTGCCCTATCAAGCAGAGCAATGTCCTCAAGACTGACCATATATACATATCAGCGCCCAAGCTCCCTCTCCACGCAAGCTAAGACCAAGAAGTGCCAGGCAATGCCTGCTGATGACTCAGCAGATAGACATATAGGCTCCACAAAATAACCCATCCTTAGCTCACAAGGAAGGTTAGGTTGCAGCGACCGAAGGAACTAATGAGTTGGAGCGGGACTCGAACCCCAGTCTGGCGTTTACTAGTCAGGGACGTTGCAGATTATGGAGAAACAATGGTATCATATTTCTTATGCGTTACCAGCAAATTGCCGATTCATTTGGAAATCCCGTCCGCAATTATTTGCATTCGCTAGTTCGATGACCGTTTGTATTGTAACGCCTGTAGTTTACAGGCTTCAAAATGGTGGAACTAACCCGTCATCAGAGTTTGCAAATGTTTCAGGAAAATCAGTTATCTTGATGCTGAGATTGAATGAGCGTAAATATATTTATCAATGGTTTTAAGCAGTCAAACATTGAATAATAATTAAACAGGTGTATATAAGATGAGCTACATAGTGGAGTAATGAGAGCTTTGGGTGTAGAGGAAATGCCCCCATAAATCTAGATGAAGTCCCTGAAAGCAGGGTGACGGATTGGGTTTAAGGCAATGGATAAACTGTCTCTTCGGCTTTTACTCCTGATGCCTGGCGGTTGATCTTACTAGAATTAGTATGGACTGGCAGGGGTCACTTACCTTAGTTAGATAGGCACTGGCGCATCACAAAGACCTGGCTATCCTTTGATGTATCTAGCCAATGAATCCTCTATGGATTTAGTCAGTCATGGAAAGAGATGATGACAGAATGGCCCCGAGTCCCAGGCGTACCGGGGTGCACAGAATCTCCCGGTTTATAAATACTAAAGAAAGTTGAAAATAGGTAATTGGAATGTTAGAACCATGAATCAGATTGGAAAGTTACAGCAAGTGCTGAAGATAGCAAAGAAAAAAAAAAGGAGACCTGGCTGATTGAAATAATTACAGAGGCATAATAATTACGTCAGTTGTTATGAAAATACATAGTATGCTTACTCTAAAGAGATTGGAGAGAAATATTGATGAAAAGCTGAGATGAACAAGCAGGATTTAGAAAAGGTAGAAGTTGCACTGAACCAAATTTTCTTTTGTGACGTGTTGTACAATAATGCGAAGAATATAGAAATCTCCTTTTAATGGCATCTGTGGACTGAAAACCCCTTTGATAGTGTGCACTAGCTTAGTTTGTGGAGAGTCCAGCGTTATTATGGAATTCCTCTTAAATATGTAAATTTGATCAAGTCTGTTCATGAGCAAAGAAAGTGAAAAGTCAATGTTATTGGAGTCTTATCAAATGAATTTCCGGTGAACAGCGGAGTACACCAAGGGAATGTGTTGTCACCTATGTTGTTTATCCTCCTCATGGATTTTGCAATGTGTAGAACAGTCAGGGATAGCGGAGAAGGATTGGATTGGATTGGTGATAGGAATTTAGCAGACCTAGATTAGGCTGATGATGCTGTCCTTGTTGCAGAACACCACAGGATTTGCAATGCTTGCTTACCAAAATGCATGAAATATCACACGAGGTGGGGCTGAAGATAAATAGAAGAAAGACAGAGATGATGAGAACGGAGTATGCGAGGGAAGATGAACTATCATTGGAAGGAGAAAGGATTAATGAGGTAGAATCATTTATGTATTTAGGAACTAAGATCTCCAATAAAGGGGCTTTAACATTAGAGTTTAGTGAAAGATTGAAAAGAGCAAATCGGAAATGGCTTAGTTAAGTAAAATTTGGAAATCATATCGCCTGAAATTACATATAAAAATCAGACTATATATATCAGTTCAGTGAGATCGGTGTTACTATATGGACATGAGTCATATTATGACAATGAAACAGTCTCCAATAGATTCAGTAGATTTAAGAACAAAACCCTCAGAAGGATATTGAGAGCTAAATGGTAGGACAAGATTAGAAATGAAACTATAAGAGAGATTACTCGAGTACCATATGTGGATGATATCATGATGAGGGGTAGATTGAGATGGTTTAGGCATGCTCTTCGCACTCTCCAAGAGATATTAGTTCACCAAACGTTCAGCTGGGCTCCATAAAGCACTAGAAGAGCTGGAAGACCCAGGTCTACATGGCTGAGGACTATGAAGCGAGAAGTAGGAGATGATGAATGGAGAAGTACTGAATTAAAAGCTCAAGATAGAGATTACTAACGAAATCTAACCGAGGCCCTTTGCGTTAATAGGCGTAAGAGGAGATGATGATGATGATGATGATGTGAGACTATTCCTCAACCAACTGCCCGATACAAGAGTATACTGTAGTTTCCATAACTAAATGGCATCAAGTTTTTCCCCTTTATAACGAAAGCTGAACTCCAATCAAGAGAATATCTTGGATAAGGTTGTCTAAGGTTTAAAATGAGCTAAAAGGAGGTATTTTATAGGAAAAGGGTATTACATGAGTGGAAGGTAATATAATGTAACCATAGTTACGCCAGCGAAAAGGCCAAAGGAATAGAATAACGAAGAAATGAAATACCGTAAAAGAATAGGACGGACCCCCTACCTCTTACTTATCTGTCAGTGATCGCAACAGCAGAAAGGAAAATGCTGTTAAAAAATATAAGACTCTAGTATTCAATTGAATCTGGAGTAAAAAGGTTCCTAAAACCTTTCATTATATAAAACTACCTGAACGTAAGTTTCCTCAATGAGGAAACTACTTTGAGAGAGAAAATTTGAGAAGAGACAGGTAGGCGGGTGTTAAATACAGGAGACTTCGTGTTTTCAGTTAAAGGTACAATAATCCAGATGTTACCTATGCGAAATGAATTATACAACGCCTCAAAAAAAAAAAAAAAAAAAAAAAAAAAAAAAAGGCAAATTCGGTGGCTATTCAAAAGTCAGTGGAAAAAAACAACAACAACGATTAATAGTTAATTGCTCATCACAAAAGAGGATGTATGGAGTTTCAATATACAAAATAAATGATAAAAAGAAAAACTTCTCAGCATCAGAATCAGTTATTAGATTTGAATACCATTCCAAGGACAAAGTTGAGACAATTTCATATTTTAAAATGTCAAAAGACG
>NC_090735.1:57467831-57480331 GCF_036898095.1 Palaemon carinicauda
GAAGCAACAAAATATTGATTAATTGAAGAAGTAACAAATAAAAAGGAAAAAAAAAACTGATTAACTGGAAGATATAAAATAGTTGACAGATGGGAGGAGACTAAAAAAACAAATATTGTAAGAAGTAACAAAATTGTTGAATTGGAAGATGTAACAAAAACTGATTAATTGGAAGATGTAACAAAAAACTGATTAATTGGAAGATGTAACAAAAAACTTATTTATTGGAAGATGTGACATAAAAATTATTAATTGGAAGATGTAACTAAAAACTGATTAATTAGATGATACAAAAAACTGATTAATTAAAAGATGATACAAAAAATGATTAATTAGAAAACAAAAAACTGATTAATTAGAAGATGAACAAAAAACTGATTAACTAGATGTAACATAAAACTTATTGACTAGAGGATGAAACAAAAAACTGATTAATTGGAAGGTGTAAAAAACTGATTAATTGGAAGATATAAAAAATATTGACATAGAAAAAGACTAAAAGTACAGAAATTACAAGAAATAACAAAATATTGATTAACCGGAAGATGAAAATACCAGACTTTTAGGAAGACTGGATAAAACGTTGATTAATAGGAGTTAACTAAAAACAAATATTGAAAAGAATGGATAATATATTGATTAATTCGAAGAAGTGACAAAAAGCTGATTAATTGGAAAACTATAAAAAGATGATAGATAGGAAGAGACTGAAGCAAAAGGGGACAAAATATTGATAAATTGGGGGTGATGAAAGACTGATTAAGAAAGACAACGCAAAGCAAAAGTTGATAGATGACAAGAGACTAAAAACTAGTATAGCAAGAAGTGTCAAAATATTGATTAACTGAAAAAAAGTGACAAAAGACTGATTAAGAAATACGATTACAGAAAAAATTGAAAGATAGAGAGAGACTAAAAACCAATATAGCAAAAAGTGTCAAAATGAAAATTAATTGGAAGAAATGACATAAGACTGATTAAGGAGGGCAATACAAAAAATGATAAGATATGAAGACTAAAAAACAGGGTTTGCAAGAAGTGACAAAAAAACAGAAAAAACTGATTAATTAGAAGAGGATATAAAAAAATCTATTGAATTAAAGATACTAAAAAATGGATATTGCAAGGGACAAAATATTGATTCCTTTGAAGCAAACAAAAACTGAATACATGGAACACGATAAAAAAGATTGACAGGAAGAGACTAAAAAACAGATATTGTAAAAAGTGACAAAATAATAATCAATTGGAAGAATTGACAAAGGATTGGAAGATAAAAAAAGCTGATAGATAGGAATGGATTAATAAATAAATACTGTAGTGCCAGGAGTAAAGAAAGACTATTGAATAAATTTGAAGAAGTGATAATAGAATGATTATCAGGGAAAAAAAATCAGGTACTGGAAGAATGAGAAAAGAAAAATTGATCGGAAAAAGTATTAAAACCGACTGATTAGAAGTGTTAAAAACTGTTCGATTGGAAAATAACCACAAGACGACTGATTGGAAAAATTGTAAAATATGAATGTTTGGAAGAAGAGTGAAGTTATAGATTGGGAAAAGTGACTAAACAAATTGATTAATTGGTTGACTGATTACAACAGCAAGATGGAAATGCATAATTAGAAGTGAATAATGTGTACGATAAATAGTTAATTCTTGATAGTAAAAACGAACTAATCATTCAAATCATAACTTATTCATTACGATTTCCGTACTTGGGTATACTAGCTACGTTCAAACCTTATACAATTTCGGTACTTTAGTCTTCTGATTAAATACAAGCGTGAGTACTTTACAATCATTGTGGAATGTAACTCGAGGGCTTCTAAATCTGCGCTCTGAAAATCGATAATTTACGAAATGTGGAAACAAAGAAATAGAACACGGAATAAATATACGTTAAAACGCGCTATCGAACAATTCCAAAATCAGACTTAACCATTACCTCATATCTATCTTGTATTGGAATATTAAAATTCAAGTTAAGATTTATTTCACATCAAAGTACTGCATCCACTGTATCTCTGAGCTACCACGTCAAATAATTCCCGGATTATACCTAATCATAATTTCACCTTACAATCATAGTTAAGAACTAACTGAAAATCTTTCACCTAAAGAGAAGAAAACTAAGGCAATTAAGTAGTGTCCCACATATGATATAACGTGTCAGTGAGAAAATTCTCAACTCTTCATTGGACAAGACCTATGACAGAATCCTAATAGCGACCTTGATGATAACTTGTACAGTCACTTGCCGAATCATGGGTGTTACCCCCCCCCCCCCTCTCTCTCTCTCTCTCTCTCTCTCTCTCTCTCTCTCTCTCTCTCTCTCTCTCTCTCTCTCTCTCTCTCTCTCTCTCTCTCCCATTTATAGGTTTTTCAACATTGGTAGTACGACCGTATAAACCTATAAGCCAAAATACAACAGAAGTATATAACAAATAAATACAAAACACTGTCTAGAGAGAGAGAGAGAGAGAGAGAGAGAGAGAGAGAGAGAGAGAGAGAGAGAGAGAGAGACAGACAGACAGACAGACAGACAGACAGAAGCCCTTTGTACTGAAATATAATTTGTCCCCTTTCTTATAATTGATTCCATTATCTTCAAATCAAGACATTCATCTCATTCAGATGTTACCAGCACCAACAATGCTTTATATTTCGACAAATGTTTCCTTGATCTCTTTATTCCCCTTTCTTATATAAAGTGTAATAATTACTCAGTTAATTAAACAATCACGAACAATACCACGTACGGAAATTGAAGAGTTGACGGGACCTTAATTATAAATACATTTTTCCCAATCAACCCGGTCGTGCATGTTTGGGTCCTGACAGGTATGACTCGTGGGTCATCAGCTCCCTTGAATAACTGATAATGGGAGCGTGACTTTCCAAAAACGGGTAATTAATTGAAATGGATAACCTTAATCAATCGAGTTATCAGCAGGAAAAGTTATTTGATTTTAACGGTGTATATTGATGGTGTTGAATATGATACCTTCTAAACTGTCGAATAGTAAGAAATAGATAAGAGACATCTTTTTAAAAAAACAATCCATAAGGTCTATATTATTATTATTATTATTATTATTATTATTATTATTATTATTATTATTATTATTATTATTATTATTATTATTATTGCTCCACAGTAGAACTCCCTAATCATATGTCATCCCTTGGTCAAGCTGGGGTAGGAGCAAAAGCGTGGGTGGGCGAGAGAAGATGAATGCGTCAGTTTAAGGAACCAATCCTTCCGTTTGTTTAGGTGTTCAATCCTGCCAAAATCCTTCTTGATGAGGTCCAGTGATAGTTTCCAATTTTCTTTTTTCCTTTTGAGGCGGAGAACGTGGTGCAACACAATGCAATTTTAAATCATCGACTTGTTAACTTATTTAGTTTTACATTTTGCTTAGCATATTTTTTTTTCTTTTTAATTAGCATCGTTAATCTTAACTTTATAGGGGAAAACTATATCTGCGACCAACTTTTTCGCAATAAATCGACCATTTCTGACATCCAAGAACTTGCATGCTATAGTTTTAAAAATATCCAGCCTCCAGACCATAATATTAATCACGGATTATGTATTTATTTTCGCATTAACTACATATCTGACCTTTAAACCATCTTAGAAAAATTTACTTTTGGAATTTTAGATTACAGAGTGGAGCAAATGAATAGAGGTTTTCTGTAGAAGACATTATAATAGTTTATTTTTCTCTCTTATTAAACAAGAAGGGAACAACTCCTCGAAAGGGCATGTCAGAAATCGTTATATTTTACTATATACTTTAGGCATGTATCATTTTTGACAAAAAAAGAAAAAAAAAAGAAAAAAAAAAAAAATGGCTGTAAAGTCTTATATAGCAAATATACAAACAAATCACTTGCACCCACAATCCCATTTTTCCTTCAATAAACAAGCAGGGAACACTCCAGTAAACACACGGCATATCAGACATCTTTCATTTTACGATTTACTGTAAGAATGTCATTTATAATATATATATATATATATATATATATATGTGTGTGTATATATTTATATATATATATATATATATATATATATATATATATATATATATATATATATATATATATGATTGTAATTTCTTATTTAAAAAAATATAATGAAATGGATCTTGTCCCATGGAAAACACAGGCGATATCCAGAGCCTGAAAATAATACGGAATCTTTTATGTGAAAAGTCCAGAAAATGTTAATATACACTAATATATCTTTTGGTCTTAAATGTTTTAGCCTTCTATCGCCCACGGAGTGTTAAGTGTACATAATTGATGTTGGAAAGAGTCAGAAAGCTATCATTAATGTGGCCTCCAGGGCTTTTGTGTCAGACAGACAACAGCAACTAGGAATGAAGTATACAAAGTCTCTCATATTCGTGTTGCGTGCAGTAATCTATTTGGTATTCACCAAGATGGGGAGGGGGAAATGCTTTTATATTAACGTAAATAAGTAAAGGACTGTGAGGAAAGTGTTTTCACTATCAATCAGAAAAACCTTAGTTTATAGCATAAAACGAACAGTTTAAACAGAAACACTTAAAGAGCAATTCTCTTGGGTCAATAACGACGGACGACATGCTATTTTTCACTTCGAGGTCAGTAACCCAAAGGATGAGCTCACCAATCAGTGACACGCACCCTCAGTAATTATCTTGTGAGTGATTTACTTACAAGTATTTCTGATCCCGGGGTATAAGAGAGAATCCTGACATTGAGGTATTAAAATATATGGCTTATTTGAATATGAAAAACACGTCTAAATGTGCAGAATTTATACTATATACATACATACACACACACATATATATATATATATATATATATATATATATATATATATATATATATATATATATATATATATATATATATATATATATATATATACAGTATATATATACATACAGTATATATATATATATATATATATATATATATATATATATATATATATATATATATATATATATATATATACAGTATATATATACATACAGTATATATATATATATATATATATATATATATATATATATATATATATATATATATATATATATGTATATATATATATATATATATATATATATATATATATATATATATATATATATATATATATATACATATATAAATATATATATATATGCATATATATATATATATATATATATATATATATATATATATATATATATATATATATATATATATATATATACATACAGCATATATATATATATATATATATATATATATATATATATATACGTACAGTATATATATATATATATATATATATATATATATATATATATATATATATATAAACAAATATATATATATAAACAAATATATATATATATATGAAAAATTTTAAGTAATTTTTATTTTTCCTAACATACTTACCGAAGAATTACCTCTTTGGAGGGTCTTTGATCCTCTCTCAAATTCGACCAAGATTTCCCGCGCTACCCCCCTATCTCGCTCCCGATAGTTACTACCCCCCGCCGCCAGGATAATTCCTTCGGCCCGGATTAGGGCAGGTCACTGCTTTTCCCGGGTCAGGACCTCATTAAGTTCTCCGTTAAGCCCGACTTGGCAATGGAAGAATGGCACTCGGGGACGGAAGGGAGGGCCATTACTTCAGAGGTAATTCTTCGGTAAGTATGTTAGGAAAAATAAAAATTACTTAAAATTTTTCATTTGTTCCGACACGAATACTTTACCTCGAATTACCTCTTTGGAGACTTACACTTTAGGAGGCGGGAGAGCCATTCTGCCACTTGGTTAGGCACATGGTGCCCGGAGGGCTACGTAATGCAGGGGTACAGAGAGCGGTTAGGGGGTAGCAGTGGAAAACTTACGCTTATAATTTAAGTCTTACCTCTTGACATGTTCTCTACTGAATCTTCTCCTGAAGAAGTAGGGATGAGTCTATTACTTGTTGGGGACGTCTTCCAGCCTGCCACTACACAGCTTGGAGGGCGGCGATGACTGTCCCAATGGAGAATCCATCCAAAGACTTTCTTGAGTAGTCTTTGAGGTAGTGGGCCGTGAAGGTCGACTGGTGTGACCAAGTGCCGGCCTGCAGGATCTGGCCCACTGCCATATTTCTCTCAAAGGCCAAGGACGTGCTCAGGCCCCTGATGTCATGGGGACGGGGAGTGCCTGGTACCGCCACCTTGTCTTCTTCATAAGCCCTAGTGATGACTTGTCTCAGCCAGAAGGAAATAGTGTTCTTGGACACTTGCTTCTTATTAACGCCTGAAGAGACGAAGAGGTTCTTGGCACCTGGACGGAGATGGGCCGTCCTTTCCAGGTACTTCCTGATCGTCCTGACCGGGCATAACTTCAGGTCGTCCGTATTACCTGTCTTGGGAATGGCCGGAACAGAGAAACCTTCGAACCTCGGGTCCCAGACTGCTGGGTTCTGAGTTTTAGCTACAAAGGAGGGTACGAACTTGAAAGATACCTCCTTCCACCCTTTGGAGTGTGCCACGTCGTAGGAGAGACCGTGGATCTCATCTACCCTCTTATCCGAAGCTAAGGCTAGCAAGAAGACTGTCTTGAGGGTGAGATCTTTGTCCCCGATATCTCTGAGCGGTTCAAAGGGAGGAAGACACAACATCTTCAGGACCTTGGCCAGGTCCCATCTAGGCACTCTCCTGGCTTGGGGAGGACAGGATTGTTCGAAACTTCTAATCAGCATCCCTATATGTCTTGATGTCCCTAGGTCGATGCCTTTCAGGAGAAAGACTTGGCCTAAGGCTGCTCGCACTCCTTTAATAGCTGGGATTGACATTCCTATTTTATCCCTAAGATACACTAGAAAATCAGCTATGTCAGGGACCGAGGCTTCGAGAGGTCTTATTTGTTTTGTCGCGCACCATTTCGTAAAGGCGGCCCACTTCGCCTGGTAGACTACGGTAGAGGATTTTCTTAGATATAGGGACATCCTCTTAGCTGTGGGGGAGGAGAACCCCTCCTTCCTCAGGAGTCGCTCGATAGTCTCCAGGCGTGAAGGCGAAGAGAGAGAGGGTTGTCGTGGAACCTGAGGAAGTGCGGTTGACTTAGTAGATCTGACCTGGGGGGCAGAGGCCATGGCGGATGTCTTGCCAGGTCTTTCAGATCCGCGAACCACTCTCTCTCCGGCCACCAGGGCGCTACCAAAGTCATCTTTAGGTTTTGGGCGGTTCTTACTCTGTTGAGCACTTGTCTTAGCAGCGTGAAGGGGGGAAAGGCATAAACGTCCAGGTTGTCCCACCTGTGCTGGAAGGCGTCTTCTAGGGCTGCTCCTTCGTCTGGTACCGGGGAGCAATAAACCGGTAACTTGGCGTTGAGCTTTGTTGCAAATAGGTCTATCACCGGGGAGCCCCATCGTTGAAGGATGAGTCTGGCTACCGCTGGTTGTAGGGACCATTCCGTCCCTACTATCTGACCTACCCTGCTGAGGCCGTCGGCTAGCACGTTCTTTTTCCCGGGGATGAACCTAGTTCCCCTGCGGGAGGGCTGAGGAGATGATGACCAGGAAGAGGAGTGGGCGTCCCTCCTTGAAGAGCTGGGACCCGCTTGAGGGGTCACGGTCCTATCCGAGACTGACCTCTTATACGGAGGTCTCCTGGAGGATGATTGCTTAGGGACGTTGACTTCTCTCCTCTTGGACACCTTCTCCATCAGTTCTTCCAATTCCTTCAAAGGAAACAGGGACTCTCCTCCTAGGGGTAGGGTGCGAATGGCTCGCGCCTGTCTGTCTGGGATCTTCCTTGCTACCCTGGAAAGCACTGTGTCCCTCTTCCGGAGGACCCAGTTGGCCGTCAGGGAGAGAGCCTGGTATGCCATAAATTTTAGCGCTTTCCCCCCGGAAGTGATAATGTCCGACAGGAGACTCTGTTGTTCCGGGTCGTCGGGGTCTGTGGAGGCCTGTACATCCAGTAACGTGGAGGCCCACCAGTCCAGCCATGAAGAGACATTAATCATGTCCCTCGACATCTCCTCCATCATGCCTGCTTCAGAAGCCGAGAAGGACACAGGGGCTGAGCTGGCCCTTTCGTCCGAGCCGCCTTGTCCTAGGACATCCACGGCTGAGTCCACTCTACAGGGACCCGGGCGACGTCCTTCTGGAATATAAATTTTGGCCTGTAGTTTCAGACCCTGGAGGAGTTTGGAGGAACTCTGGGACCTGGGGGCCTCTGCAGTGCTGGCCACCAAGTTATCTATGTACTCCTGGCCGAGTACTAGGTCTGGGGCGAGGGGCAGGGCCAGAGAAGACTTCGGCAGGACGTCCCGATGTGTGTACCTCAAGAGGCTCGACCTCCAGGTATTGACCTTCGGCATCTCGGGTTCAGGAATCCCATGAGTCCTCCTGATGCGGGCTACCACCTTCCTGTAGGCGGAGTCCTCCGACGGGGAAGCCTCGCCTCCGTCGACCGAGGTATCGGCTTGGCTGGGGGGAGCCGTGCTTGGGAGGTAGACTGGCCTCTCCCTACCAGGTCCCAGGGAGGCCGTCCCGCAACCGTAGGGCGCACCGTACCCGGTCGGGTCTCGCCGTGTGGCGGGTGCCACCGACCCCGGGAGGCCTTTCGACTGGGCCAAGGCTCTGGACGCGGAGGACACGGTCCCGGTGGGAAGACCCGAACCCGGCAACCGGTCCTTCCCGCTCGTCGTTCGACCCGGTTGGGCTGGTTCGGTCGGGCTGTCCTCTCGGAAGCGCGCTTCCTCCCGACGGGTGGGGTGAACCGAAGGCCTCGAGGACTTGTGCCTGAGCGTGAGGTCCTTCTTGCGTGGCCGGTCGAGCGGTTCCAAGTTGTATGTAGGCAGTGACAACTTGGAGGCTCGATCACTGGACCGAGAGTCTGGCGAGCGGTGCTTCTTGGAGTCTCCTGGGGGCACGTAAAACCATTCGCCGCCGCCGGGAGAGACCTCCCTCTTGTACCTACGGGAGTGAGAGCGTGGGCGCCTCCTACCGTGCCGCGACCTCGACCTAGAGCGAGAACGATCGCTATCGGTCCGCGCTCTCTTACGGTGCCGCCTTTCCCTGCGTTCTCCCTCGGAGGATGAGCCTTCTTCCGAAGAGTCCGAGGGTGCCACGTTCTTCCCGTAACGACTGCTAGAGTGATGCGCAGGGGAGGCCCTTCGCCGCCGATCGTCCGAGACCGGGTGCTGGAGAAAGTCCTCGGGAACTGCCGTGGATACCGAGGGTACTGAGACCACTCTGCCCCTACTAGAAGGCCATGGACCCAGGGATACGTCCATCCTCAGCGGAGACCTCCCTGGAGTCTTCGGTAATTTCCAACCGAAGGAGTCGCTACTCGGGCGACGAATTCTCGAGTGGTTCTCTTCTGGCGGGGGGAAACCCGACGCACCGGCCCACGAGGGCGGGGGGGGGGGGGGAGACCGAGAACGCCACACTGTCCCATACCGGGTCATCCGAGGAAACGTGCTCCCCTGCCACGTGGCCCGATCCGCCCGAAACACTCGCGGCCCTTCCGTTTACTCCCGAGGGGCCAGCCCTTGGTTCCTCCGTCACACTGGGTTCACTTGGGAGGACACTATGGGTCACAATTACACTGGGGGCTTGCTGGCCACTCCTCTGCGAAGGAGACGGAGAGGCCGAGGCTTCGTCGGACCGATCACTGACCGACTGTAAGGAAGACACGCCATTCACTTTCTTTGGGGAACGCTTAGATGACTTCTTTTTCTTAGTACCAAAACGTACCCACTGAATTCCGTCCCAATTCACGCACTCGGGACATGTGTCCGAGGAGGAACAAACTTTACCCCTGCACGTGGAACAAAGAGAATGCGGGTCCACCTCTGGTTTAGAGAGGAAAGCCCCACACGACTTTCCTGCTCTAGGACCAGGACAACGACGCACGTTCTCCATCGTTCGCACACGAGTTACAGAAAAGCCTGGATAACACAAGGGAAACGGACTGAGGACACTTTGCGAAAACGCACTATCGCAGAAAAAACACAAGTCCGTACACTGGGAACACGTGGGAACACAACGCGCCAAAGTGATCGAAAGATTTAAAACGAGAGAGTGAGATGCTTCGGATCTCACGACCAAGAACTTAATGAGGTCCTGACCCGGGAAAAGCAGTGACCTGCCCTAATCCGGGCCGAAGGAATTATCCTGGCGGCGGGGGTAGTAACTATCGGGAGCGAGATAGGGGGGTAGCGCGGGAAATCTTGGTCGAATTTGAGAGAGGATCAAAGACCCTCCAAAGAGGTAATTCGAGGTAAAGTATTCGTGTCGGAACAAATATATATATATATATATATATATATATATATATATATTATATATATATATATATATATATATATATATATATATATATATATATATATATATATATATATATATGCGTGTGTGTATTGTATATACATATATCCACAAATAGTTGTTTATATATATATATATATATATATATATATATATATATATATATATATATATATATATATATATATATATATATATATATATATATGTGTGTGTGTGTGTGTGTGTGTGTGTGTGTGTATACACATTATCCATCTCCCATAATGGCATGTATCTCCAGATAAAAAGATAATAGGCAGTACCACATTAATACTTCAACTGCTGAATCATGAATGAGTCCCAAGTACCGTAAAACATCCACAATATTAAAAACTTCCAACATCAATACAGAAATTCCTCAGCATTGTTTCGAATCCTCTTACACATTCTGTGCCATTTACCTCCTAATTGCTTGCAAACTAACCATTACTTAACAATAATGTATTTCCTTTCCTAAATGTTTTTTATGCCATCTTACCATCATTAGTCCAATGACTCTTCTGAATTTCTTATTCTTTTTCACTAACCTTGTGTCACCCATTATTTTTTAACGACCAAACCATCTCTAATTGCCTTTTTATCCGTTCATTTTTTTCTATGTTAATATTTTTACCATGTCTACTTATCTAAAAAAATTTCACTCTTTTAAAAATTCCTCTTACATCATATATACTAAGCAAACAATTTATCCAAATTGTTTCGAGTTATTTCTTTCACTGCTTGCAAGAGAGAGAGAGAGAGAGAGAGAGAGAGAGAGAGAGAGAGAGAGAGAGAGATTTATAGGACTCCTAATAACAAGGTAAATAAGTGTATATTTAGCAAAGTAATTGGACTCGAACGTACCATTCTTACAAAACGACAAAAAGTAAAAACCCTTAAAATGCACTTTAAAAACATGATTCACGTACAGTATATTTTAAAGCATACCGCTACTCATGTAAAGTGCACATAAAAAGAAAAACAAAACAAAATAAATGATTATGATCCATTTAGAATATGATATTAATCTGCTGTCAAACGAATAGCAACGGCATTAATTTTAGTAGAAAACGCACAAGATAGCTTTAATTTTAGCATACATAAAAGATATAAATTTCATTTAGAACATAAAAACTACTCTTATCAAAGGAACAAAATATTACACGGGTAATTATAATACAACCGTCTACATGCAATGTATTGTATGTTGGTGATTGAAGTTCTTTTGTCGAATCACTCAGCAAACCAACCTAGTATCGGTGTCACAGACTTTGCCGATCAAGGCGATAAACAAACCCTTTCACCACGTTAAGGTATCCCCACTCAGAAGGAGAGGACAAAGGTTGGCAACAATTTTGGACTCTTTAACAAGTTTCTCCAAATACCATTTACTCCACAAGTGAAAGATGAAATATTAGAAATATCTATAGACTCAGGCCATTCTTATGAAAAGTTATATTCCTTTACGCCTTGAATTTGAAATTTTATATCATACAAATGACGCTGGATTGTTAAAGATTAATATAGAGGTATCCATACAATCGTTAAATTTGAAAAAGGTTCAGCCTTTTACTTAAAGATTGATTCTCTTAATCTGCCAAACCATGCCAGAGTTTGGATAATGAATTCTATGATGAAAATGTGATCTTTGTACATAGCACGGGTTTCTTTCTGTTTTGATTTTATTGTTGTATATCGCATGTATATGTTGAGAAAATCCTATTCTGGGTTGCTGGAACACAATTATATGATATATAAGGAGTGAAGGTATATACTCTTACAGCTATTCATACAGTTTATATTATATATGTAAATGTATGTGTATATATATATATATATATATATATATATATATATATATATATATATATATATATATATATGTGTGTATATATATATATATATATATATATATATATATATATATATATATATATATATATATATATATATATATGTCCATTATTACAACTAGCAAATTACGTAAATTCCCGAGCTCCCAAACTCACCTGCTTTATATCACATAATCTGATATACAAGAGAAAACCTCCGAGCTCTGAGAATAATATACAACTCCCAGACGATAATATATATGAATACTGAATATCAAAAAGGTCTCCTTATTTTACACTTAAAACAAAACTGGGAT
>NC_090735.1:57485331-57487831 GCF_036898095.1 Palaemon carinicauda
TATATATATATATATATATATATATATATATATATATATATATATATTATATATATATATATATATATATATATATATATATATATATATATATATATATATATATATGTGTGTGTGTGTATGTATATATATACATATATATATATATATATATATATATATATATATATATATATATATATATATATATATATATATATATATATATATATATCACTACTACCTATGCAAGTCTTGCATTATGAACCCAACTTCAACTCCAGCGAAGGCTTAAGAGAATTCACTGATACACAGCTCGACAACGCAAAATGATCTCAAACTAGGACTGGGAATGACATGGCCCAATCATTAAGTAATCAGGATGAGGATTTCTGGGACTGCTTGTTCCCAGAGTATAACTTTTAAGTCTATCTAGCTGAAATTGGGAATCAACATCTATTAGGGTCAGGAATAATAGTGTGGGGATGCCAAGTTCGCCTCTAAAGACTTGCTGAAGAAACATAAGGCTGAATGCTTCATGGATCATCCCTTTAAAGGTGAAAAAAGGTGTATGATGGAATTATACATTTATAGTAGTGTACACGATCCGTCATAAATGATGGCTAAATATTTCGATATATGTGCCGACACATGCACAAGGAGATACAACCTTTCCCGCACCCTGCCCCTTGCCTAACTACAACCCCTTTCACCAGGTTATGACTACAGTGAGCCCTCGTTTATCGCGGTAGATAGGTTCCAGACCTGACCGCGATAGGTGAAAATCCGCGAAGTAGTGACACCATATTTACGTATTTATTTAACATGTACAGTATAATCAGACTTTTAAAACCTTCCCTTGTACGTAGTACTGTTAACAAACTACCCTTTAATGTACAGAACACTTAATGCATGTACTACAGTACCCTAAACTAAAACAGGCACAAATATTAAAGGCGATTTTATATCATGCGTTTCCTAAACACGCCAAAAAGCACGATAAAAAATGGCAACCAATGTTTTGTTACGTTTATCTCAGATCATAATGAAGAAACAAACGCATTTACACATCTGTGTATAGGTTAGTTTTTGTATCGATTATATTGATTATTCAGTACAGTATGTTGATTTTGTTATTACCTATGTTTTACTTAATTTTTCTTAGGACTTCCAAATGAAATGTTTTTCTTTATGACGCCGCTTGAAACGGTGGCATCATAAAGGACGCTCAGTAAACAAACGAAGGCATTTAACGTGCATGATGAAAGTGATAAATAATGATATTACAGTAAAAGCTTTTAGAAAATATGTTATTACAAATATTATTTACTGTATCTATATAAAATCATACAGTACATACGTAGCAAAGCAGGAAAACAATTTACGAGAGAGAGAGAGAGAGAGAGAGAGAGAGAGAGAGAGAGAGAGAGAGAGAGAGAGAGAGAGAGAGAGAGAGAGAGAGAGAGAGAGAGAGAGAGAGAGAGAGAGAGAGAGAGAGTTGTTTTACGTACGTAAATGTAAATTTTAAACAAAAAAATATGATAGGTTATAACATGTATATTCAGACTTTTAAAACCTTCCCTTTAACTTAATGCATACAAAACTAAAACAGGCACAAATATTAAAATGTTAGAATATTAAAGTAAAACATGTATAAAAAAAATAAAGATTGTTACTGTACTCACCACGAAAGAAGTTGAAGAAAAACTTGAATGATGATAGCGATGAATTTGCTGCACAGTAGAAATGATGATGATGAAGCTGATGATGTCTTCTACTGTGCAGCCAATGATAGTATTTTACATCTCTTCAGACGGTGGTGTCTTTTCCTGGGACACCTCTTCAACTTCTTCCTGGGACACTTCTTCAATTTCTTCCGAAGGCGTAGTAGCAGGAGGAACTGGCTCTTTTTAGCGAGGCTGGAAGAACATTGTGATCGGAAGTTGCTGCCGCTGCTTCTTTTTTCACTCGAAGAGCATCCTGTAGGGAGTCATGATGTCATCGATCTTGTTGCAGAATTGCATAGACCGAACTATAGCCTCGTCCCACTCTTGCGACCTTTCTTTCACCTCCTTCACATGGTTGCAGAGCTTGGCAAGCCGTTCTAATGTTAAGCCCGTTTCTTCGACATTTTCTTGGGTCTCTTCCTGCGTTTCACTGTCTTCTTCACTGGCCGATTTCGTCAGGTCTTCTAGGTCTGCGTCAGTTAGCGGCTGGGAATGGCAGTCCAACAACTCGTCGACGTCTTCAGTCGTCATGTCGCCAAACCCGTCACCTCCAATTATCGCAGCCAACTGCACAGATTTCCGTATTACAGAGTGTTGAATTTCAGACGGTGTAAATCCCTCGTCATCGTAAACAATCTGGGGCCACAACTTCTTGCAGCTCGCATTAACAGTAGCGGGTTTCATTTCTTGCAGTGCCTTCTGGATGTTCTGCATGCACGTGGCTATTGTGTACTTCTGCCAGTACGCCTTCAAATTGAAATTTTCATCTTCATCTTGGGCAGCATCCACGCACG
>NC_090735.1:57492831-57497831 GCF_036898095.1 Palaemon carinicauda
TAGAGGTCGCAAGGAACGCCTTCAGCTAGATAGCTGCGTTGGATGCAATCTGGTCTAGCCATGAAGATGATATAGAATTTGCTGAATAAACGAACAACAAAGAGACCAAAAGCACGCTGTAACCGCAGGTGAGATTCTATTTTTTATAATACAGAAATGAGAAAGAACTCAAACGAAATGCAAGACTGATATATTGTCATGTCTAAAGAATTACAAAGACACAGAACAAAGATGTTGAACAAGAAAACAAGAACAGAAAAGCGGCTTTTTCTAATGGACGAACAAAAACAGCGTCATGTGGCGTCCTATCTGAACGATGTTAATCCGGACTCTGGCAAACATCCGGACCTCGGCTGACTCAATAGAAAACAAACAAATGGACTTTATTATACTTTTTTTTTTTCTTTTTTCATGCCAGGCCAGAGTACCTTTTTTCGTCCCACACTCAAGGCAAAAGGGTTGGTTGTTCCCGCATGTTTTTAAGTGATCATTATTTGCTATAATGAGAGGAGAGGAAAAGATGCAACATGCGTACGTGTGATGTATAGTCTATGTATGTGCTTATGTATACATATGTCCATACAACACAAAATCGTGCACATATGCAGTTATATATGGTATGTGCAAGCCTCTTTTTACACACACACACACACACACACACACACACACACACACACACACACACACACACACATATATATATATATATATATATATATATATATATATATATATATATATATATATGGGGGTGTGTGTGCTTTCACTTAACATACTAACCTGAATTGTTTTTACCAAGCCTGTGTACTAAATTACAATAGAAGTTACCATACCTTCAGCTTTAAACTAAAAAAAAAAAAAAAAAAAAAAAGATCCAATGCAATTCAGGGATCGTCGAATTTGAAAAAGTATATATGAAGAAAAAATAAAAACTTCAATAATACAAAACTTGGGGGTACGCTTGGGCACACTATTCTATGTTATTTCTCTCCCTCTGTGTTTGTTAAAGTTTTTATATTTTATATAGGAGATATTTATTTCAATCTTGTTGCTCTTCTTAAAATATTTTATTTTTCTTTGTTTCCCTTCCTCACTGAGCTTTTTTCCATGTTGGAGCCCCTGGGTTTATAGCATCCCGTTTTTCCAACTAGGGTTGTAGCTTAGCAAGTAATAATAATAATAATAATAATAATAATAATAATAATAATAATAATAATAATAATAATAATAGGGACGTGTGGTTGACCTTGAATATAAACATATTTAGATCCGTAATAACTCTCGTTAAAGAACACATTTCGTATAGTAATATAAAATTTACGTATCAATATATTTCTCTGCAAAAAGAAAAAAAAAATCCACGAGTCATTTTCCTTAATTAACAAATTCTCAGCCAGAATTCAATCGACATCAACAAAATCATCATGACTGATGATAAAGATTATGTAATTTTATATGTACATAAACGAACATGTTTGTAAAAAATGTAAACGATAAGTTCGCACACATAAAATGGACTTCGTTGTTGATAATAATAGTAGTAAGCCTAAACCAAGTTGAAAACCTTTTCATGTAATCCAAGCCAGTTCACCACATGGGGGTGTGGGGGACGAATAAACCTAACCTCATTGTTGTTGATAGATCCAAGATTCTTTGGACTTTGCTTAGATAAAGCTACCATTGTACCTCCGAAGGCTCTCTAGGTATACGTGTTGTAGTATACCAAGACCAAGGAGGTTAAATAGAATCTAATTTCCTTGAACTAGATCGTGCCCACAACGAGCTGGCTCATTTCTTCCCATGGTCAGTAGAGCAAGCAGCCACCTGTACCCTGCGTCCAACCCTTTCCCAGACATACGGGCAGGTTTGAGCTAGACCGTGCATACAGGAAGGGAGATCACCTGAGTCGAAAAGGAGATTTTCTCAGTTTTCCTTAGGATTAATATTATGGCTTCCGCGAGGCAGATCTCCTGGGACCAACCAAGACCATCTTAAATTAAGGACCAACCCCCGTTCCAGCTTCCTTTCTTATATCTCGCTCTTTTGCTTCTTGCAAGTTGAGCTTTATAGATAACTGTAAGGTTTTGCTCCCACTCTAATACGGTGCTGGATGGCCTCCCCGGTCCCAGTACTTGGTCTTATGGAACAAGTTCTGCAAATTTATTGTACCCTCTTTCCTCTCTGGCACTCCTTTGCCATCTTCTTTATTGGCATCCCGTTCCTGTTCTTCATAATATCTGATACATCTTACATGTATAAGGTTTGGGCGGTTAAACTTTGTAATTATCATTGGATTTTTTTTGTCAGCTCATTTAGGCCTCTAGCTTTCTTTTGTTCTATATGTGTTATAGTACAGCCCATATTCCATATGTATGAATATAGGCGAAATGAATATTAGTTTTTTAAACTTATATACCCGGCGTCACTGTGAGGTTGAACATTATTTCACGATAAATAAGTCATATGACAATCACTTTTAAGTTGACTGTAATACACCAGAATACATGAAATGTTGCACATCCTGGGCGATATAAATGCTATATGTTTCGATATTTCCTTTGCAATTACTGATTTTTTCTTTCTAATTCAAACCGGAAACAGATGAAGTGCGAAAGAGAGTTGTGTGGGAATTCATGTTAAAACATAATTGATGATAACTGATTGATTGTGTTAGACCATTTTTCTACTTATTTGTCTGCAAATATGATTGTGTTTTTCTACAAATTGAAGAACAAGAGAGAGAGAGAGAGAGAGAGAGAGAGAGAGAGAGAGAGAGAGAGAGAGAGAGAGAGAGAGAGAGAGAGAGAGAGAGAGAATTCTCATTAATTTCAGTGTACTATCAAACTTAAGAGACAGATGGAATTAGAGGGACACTCAGTGGAGCGCAGACCTCCGCCATAGTAGCTTATTTCTCAACCTTTAGGACTGATTTTGAACATTTTGCTCGTCCGTGACCTTGACCTTTGACCTTCCAAAATTTAATCCTTTCCAGCTCTTTACATAACAGTTAAAAATCCTTACAAGTTTCTTTACTTTATTAATCGTAAAGTAATGAAACTTGTGGCCGTATGGTTGATGACCGGAATTTGACCTTCTGCTTGACCTTAACCTTGATCTCAACCTTAACATGTATTAATTGGCAAGGATTTTCATACACTCAAATATAAACCAAGTTTGAAGATTCGGTGACAACGATGTCCAAACTTATGGCTGATTGCGTGAATTGGACATTTTGCTTGACCGTGACCTTGACCTTCTGAAATCTAATCATTTCCAGCTTTATACATAAAAGTTAATCCCTGTAAATTTCAATACTCTAACGATAAAAACTGTGCAAGGAAACTGTTCACAAGCAAACACACACACAAACAAACACAAAAACAGAAGTAAAACATAATCTCCTTCCAGCTTCGTTAGCGGAGATAATAAGAATTTTTGGTTCTATGTAAATTCCAGTATGGCACATTCCACTTTGGTAAATTCACATACACTATACAAAAAATGTGATAGATAAAGAATATGAATATATTTTAGCTTACTTATTTACACATTAAGATAAAGATGGCGGTATATAAAAATAGAATTTTGAAGAAAAAAAGTTTTATATATTTGAAGAAACTTTTTTTTTTCTTTTAGATATAATCAACTTTCATTCGCACACTGCTCGTTGAGTGATAATGGGAGACCGTTGAAAAATTTAGTTTCTGGTATACTGGAGTTGAAAGTTATACGTCTACCCAGCAACCTTTGTAAAAGCACTCTCAACGTCAATATATTTTTGTTTTTTACAGTTCACTTCATTCTTTTTGTACATATGATTAACTTTAACGCAAAGTTCACGTCTGTTCTTCTCTGAATGTTGCCATGGTTGAGAGGGCTTCAAATTCCAACGTTAAAGTGAGAAAAAGAAACAGCACCAGTGGAATTTGGGTAAAAGTACGTAACAAACTGAAGCCTATTATTTAAGTAACGACTAATTATTATTATTATTATTATTATTATTATTATTATTATTATTATTATTATTATTATTATTATTATTATTATTATTATTATTATTATTATTATTACTTGCTATCCTACAACCCCAGCTGGAAAAGCAGGATGCTACAAGCCCGAGGGCTCCATAATAGCCCAGTGAGGAAAGGAAATTAGGAAACTACAAGAGAAGTAGCTAACAGCCAAATTAGAATATTTCAAGAACAGCAACATCACCAAAATAAATCTTTCATATGTAAACTATAAAAACTTTAAAAAGGAAAGAGGAAGAGAAATAAGATAGAATAATGTGCCCGATTGTACCCTCAAGCAAGAGACCTTTACCCGAAGACAGTGAAAGACTATGGCACAAAGGCTATGGCACTAAGTAATTATGCAGTTTTCTATAGATCGTTTATTGTAATTGAATATACGGAAATGAAATTTACCAATAGGGAAACATTCTGAGCGGAATTTACCTTAGTGAAATTTCTGTTAAATTTATCTATAAGGAAATATTCCTAGTGGAATTTACCACAGTGGCATTTTCTATAGTGGCCATTACCGGTCAATGATTTTTTCTTTTTTCTTTGCCATTTATTCTCAAAGATAACCAAATAGCCTATACCAAATTTCATAAGTCAAACACTTATGGCCCAAATAAAAAAAAAAAATCCTTCATGACCTTTCTTTGAAAAATAATAAAGATTATGCCTTTTCTTGTCGCATCAAAGTCTGTTCTTATACAAGAAATCACCTAAAGGTTAAAAAAAGTTAAAATAGATTTACGCCAAAGAAAAAGATAATGTTTGGGAATAATTGGATGAGGAGGAGATTAAAAACCATCTCAGATTATGAGTGAATTTTAAAGATATAGATAACATTGGACGAAGTTAAAAAAAATAAGCAGCAAAATTTATTTTCGAAGATAATTAAATTTACGCGTTAGAAAAAGATAACTTTTTAGAATAACTGCATGAGAAAGACTACAAAAAGCTTCTGAGATTATGAATAACAAAGAT
>NC_090735.1:57505331-57510331 GCF_036898095.1 Palaemon carinicauda
GTCCAGAGAGGAAAGGAAATAAGGAAACAGCTATAATAGGGTGCCTGAGTGTGCCCTCAAGCAAGAGAACTCTAAGCCACGATAGTGGAAGACCAGGGGACTACCAAAGACAAAAGAACAAGTTTAATTTTGGAGTGTCCTTCTCCTAGAGGAGGTGCTTACCATAGTTAAAGAGACTCTTCTACCCTTACCAAGAGGAAAGTAACCAAAGAACCATTACAGTGCAGTCGGTAACCCCTCGAGTGAAATAGAATTTTCTTAGTATTGTTCGGTTTTTGAGGAAATTGGAGACCATTCGGTGTACGTGCAGTTGAAGGAAAAATTAGCCTTAACTAAAGAGGAATTCAATGTAGTACTATCTGGCTAGTCAAAGGACCTAATAAATATCCTTTTTCCAATATGGCTACTTCACTAGCAACAAACAGCCTTTTAGTTCACGAATATTTAAAAAAAATCAGGAAAACTTGCTCAACTCTGGCAAGGGCTCAACCTTTTGTGAAAAAAACAGCAAACCAAAGTTAAACCTCACCTTCACGCCAGTAATGGAATAAACCAACAAAATTCAACCGCGGTTGAGCCAATATTCGCCGAAAAAAAAGAAAGAAAAATCATAGCAAATCGATAGTCATTATCGGAAACTAGTCGAGCCTAATTACGAAAGTTAACGGCTAAACATCTAATAATGTGTTTTCGTGCGGATTCTACGTAACAATTATTATAATATAAGCTATTATTAGTATAATAATAATAATAATAATAATAATAATAATAATAATAATAATAATAACAAATAATTTCTCCTTATATGGCCTTTACTCCTACGCACATAAATATATGAATATTAGTAAATAATATTTTGCGTCAATCTACAC
This sequence comes from Palaemon carinicauda, assembly GCF_036898095.1. NCBI lineage: Eukaryota > Metazoa > Arthropoda > Malacostraca > Decapoda > Palaemonidae > Palaemon > Palaemon carinicauda. Next base: position 57,506,204 of record NC_090735.1, read on the forward strand.
ACACACACACACACACACACACACACACACACACACACACACACACACACATATATATATATATATATATATATATATATATATATATATATATATATAATTATATATATACTGTACATATATAAATTTATGTAACCAGACGCCTGCTCTTTATTATTTAGTAGATATATTTTAGGGACTGAATCATTCAAACAAATTTTTAGGTTAGTGTTCTTCATGCGGATTATCGATATATATATATATATATATATATATATATATATATATATATATATATATATATATATATATATACATATATATATATATACATATATATATATATATATATATATATATATATATACATATATATATATATATATATATATATATATATATATATATATATATATATATATATATATATATATATACAGTGTATATATAAGCGCAGATCTCCCCTTACCTGAGGGCCCCTCAGGTAAGGGGAGAGGGAGAGTAGTCATAACCTAATGAGAGAGGGATGCGTGTGTGTGTGTGCACATATCTATTCAAATATATAGCCGTTATTTTTGACGGGTTGTGTATAACAGTATGACCATAACGAATAACATCGACAATAAAGTGATAGGCATTGCAACCAATAACAAGCAGTTTAAAGGTCGCTCATAAATGGCAAAGGCGAGGGACAGTGATAATACCCTAGCAGGACAATGCTCAAGAGACTGACCATATATACTGCGCATATTATTAGGGCCCAGGCTAGGACCAGGGAATGCCAGGCTATAGCTGCTGATGACTCTAGAGGTAGACTTGTAAGCTTCCCCAAACCATCCATTCTTAGCTCACAAGGATGGCGAAGTTGCAGACACTACAGGAAACTATCGAGCTTGAGCGAATCTGTAATCCAAGCCCAGCCGAATGCCAGGCAAGGATTCTTCAATTATGCTTCAGATATTTTGACAAACGGTATTATATTATTCTTAATTACTTCTATCAATAAGATTATTTTTAGCTGATTTCTGCTAACTTCACTGTGCATGGAGACAATGGACATGTATCTGTTCTATCTTTTTATTTCAATTAAAAATGGACAATGAAGGCAAATATACAGAAAAATATGAATTCTATGTTGAACATGCATTTAACAAAATCATGTTATTGAATCTTTTATTAGAAATAAATCATGCACGATGATGATTTTCATTCATAAGGAGTAACATTTTCAACATTTGTTAAATAAACAAAAAATAAAAAGACATACAGCCAGGTTTGAAAAAGAAATGCCAAGCCTTCCTGCGATATTGGACTTGGTGGTTTCACGTCAACTTCAATTTACCCTGTTGTAAACTAACAGGCACAATTGAATAAGGAAAAAGCTTCTGAAAATGGATGGAGTGAGGATTGGAAAAGTTCACTCGCAAATGTCCAAATAGGAAATAACAATCACAACAGGAAATCTTAATGTTTGTTTGGGGATGGAATAAAATGAGACTTGAAACAGCTAGATATGATAACAGAAGTAATAATAATAATGATAACCATAAGATCAGATATGGAAATTCGGATACTGTCATTGCATGATAAAAATAACAATATATATATATATATATATATATATATATATATATATATATATATATATATATATATATATATATATATATATATATATATATATATACCATCTCTTTTTACCTCTTTTTTTTTTTTCAAATGAATCCAATGGTGCTTTAGAAGAGTATTCTGTTCGAATTAGGACATTTTAAATTTTAACCCGGGACTGTGTATAGGGAAGGATTTCAATCAAGAGAACAGGTGAATAGAACGAGAATATTATGCTACATAAATAATTAACTAGATACAATATCAGAAAAATGAAGCTACCCCCTCCCCCAAGAAATAGAGTTTTGAGCAATTAGTTGAGAAATTTTGATACTAAAATAAACTCACACGACCAACAAAAGACAATCTTGTAAGACCACAGACGTAACACAATAAAACGCAATGATTCTATAGACACAAAAGCACAGAACTAAAGACTTAAATGACTAGAGATATAGGAAGAAGAATACGAACATGTACACCATTGTACAAAACTTGAATGTTAGTGAAAAAAAAACATGAAGTTTTATTGAACCAAACGTCCTCGTTACATAGATACGGAGTGAGTTGTGGAAGTCTATATGTCTACCGGGTGAGTCAACAGTAGCCATTATCTGGACCTCACTGGTCCTAGCATGGGTGGAGAGGGTGCTTTGGTAGCAGTCTCCTGTCCCTTGCATCTGGCGATAATTAGCGACATTTAAAACTTATAAAACCAAACATAAATTGTATTTGAAATACCAAAAAGAGCTACGGAACGAAACACGAGTAGCCGAGCAAACTTTGTGTTACTGAACCAAATCCCAAGTAATCTTCCTAATCCGGGAGTTGAATCGGTGGTACTTCAGAAATTCAAACTTACAGCAAATGTATATATGTTGAACAAGGTGACACGAATCTCTTCATAGTTTATGCATGACATATTCATTTAAACGTTGTTAATGACCTCAAGATATTTCATAGTCATTATTCATTACTTTTCTTAAAGTTTATTCATTTCCTTATTACCTTTCCTCACGGGGGGATTTTTCCCTGTTTGAGCCTTTGGGGTTATATCATCGAGCTTCTCTAACTAGGGTTGTAGCTTAGCTAGTAGTAATAGTAATTTAAATTTAAAAAAATCCAAGTATTAATGAATTGAACTTTCATGCATAGGAACAACACATTTAAAGCTCTGAAATCCGGTTGAAGATTGAGAGAGAGAGAGAGAGAGAGAGAGAGAGAGAGAGAGAGAGAGAGAGAGAGAGAGAGAGAGAGAGAGAGTTAACAAAAATATGCACTGGTAAAAAGCTAGAAACATAGACTTTGTTTCACATTTCTTTATGAAAAGAACTACTTTTATTCTGTGCACTGACGGAGCTCAAGGCTTTTATGAGCACTTTCTACTGTACTGTGAGAAATATTTTCATTTTCATTTTCCGTCTTTTATTTTTTCATTTGCAACTATAAAAGAGTCAAGAGTTAGAAGCTGTGATGATTCTAGCTAAAGCTTATCTATAAAACAAATATGTTTGATATATATATATATATATATATATATATATATATATATATATATATATATATATATATATATATATACATATATATATATGTGTGTGTGTGTGTGTGTGTGTGTGTGTGTGTGTGTGTGTGTGTGTGGTGTGTGTGTCTGTGTCTGTGTGTGTGTACGTATATATAGAATACATATATATACTGTATATATATTATCAGATATGTGACTTTCTTCAGCTTTCATAACAGGATAAATCTCTCCCTTTACTTCATACTTCAGACAAACATATTAAATGATAGTCTATCAATTATGTAGTTATTGAATGCATTTCCTTCCATTCAGAAGAAAAGCCATCCTTTTTAATTCTTTATATCGCTTTCATTTCAATGTTTACATTTTACTTGCCATCAAAGGTCTTACTTAGTGAATAAATGTTACAATACGAATTAATTATCTCACCCAAGAATAATAACAGAAAGTTTATGTACTCCTTGAAAGTTATCATTGGGTAATTCGATGCTTCTAAAATTATTGAATCTAAATTACTTATTCGGAGATGCAATTCTCGGATAACATAAGGAAATTGTTTTATTAGAAAGAAAAAACGGTTAACAGTACTGCTAATCAGCAATTTGTGTCTATGCATATAAAAAATGACATAATCTATTACTGAGCTACATACCTAGGTCACTGCACTTCGAACCTCTTGATGAAAATAGGTCGTGGTATAAAAGCAGTTAATGACATACTTCCTGGCTGGTGTAAAGATAGAGATGCACACGCAAGGGTTGGGATCTTCTTGATTATCAAGCAGGAAACTACACTGGTTTATTGAGGTAACAATAGTGAGCGAAAATTTTATACTTATGTATTCATAAAGCTATGGGCAAAGTATTTAGTTTTCGAATTAATGTGGTAGTCTATTTCTACATCATGTTTGAATACGACACATTCTTGCTAATAAACATATGCACATATAGTCGTGGATTGATTAGTAAATACTATGCAACTTATATTCAATGACCAGTTTACATTACACCTATCTA
>NC_090735.1:57517831-57530331 GCF_036898095.1 Palaemon carinicauda
TGCAATCAAGAATCACACCTATAATTTCAAATGAGTTGTATATAGCTAAGGAGATATCATTAATGCAAAGATCTGGATGCCGAGAAGCCACAGTGATCAACTTCATGTACCATAACTTGCACCATGCACCAATTTTAGTTAGATCACCATTAAGGGATTCAGCAAACCCATATCTACATTCAGGAGTCGAAAGTGTTGCAAAGAGAGAAAGTATCATTCACATATGCAAGGAGCTTGTTTTTAGGTCAAACTACATATCATGCTTATATAGTATGAAAAGTAACAGGGGAAGACCACTACCCTGAAGAACATTAGATATCACATTCCTATGTTCACTATGGTGTCCATCAATAACTCTCTGCAATCTATCACATAAAATTTTAAAAATGTCAAGAAAAAACCCACCTACTCCCAACTGTTTGAGTTTGAAAATAATGGCCTCATGATTAACACGGTTAAAGGCAGCAATAAAATCAAGGCCAATCACACGAACTTTCTGACCACAATTAAAGGAGTTATGTACAATATTTGGACTTGTAAGAAGAGTATTACATACTCTTAGGCATTTGCGAAAGCCAAACCGCAAATTAAGGAAAAGATTATTGCCTTCAGCATACTTATTTAGAGGTTTTGCTAAAAGAAGCTCAAAAGCTTTAGATAATATGAAAGTTAAGGAAATCAGGGAATAATCAGTATGGCTAGAGCTACCAAAAGCACATGTACTCAATGAAGGGATACACCTATCTGTTATGTTGACCAGATTTTAATTTAAGAGAAAAACAGGCTTTGGCCCTTAATACAGTTGTGACTAATTCAAATGCTAAAGATTATTCAAAGTGACTCTCAAATCTGGTTGAGATTTCTAATGAAAGCAAACCATGACTAGATGTCCCTGCTAGAGGACCAACCTTGCCTGTCATAACACAGGGGCAGTCAATGTATGGTCCACGCAATTACTAGACTTGTGAATAGCCCTAGGTAAGATTTGCGCCCAGCCTGATTTATGGGCAAAATCCAAAGCTCTTAAGTCATGGCGATCAGTAGGAGAAACATAATTTCACTACTCACTACGGCAAGCGTTGAAATCACCAGTAAGCACAAATAAAAGGATTTTCTATCATCATCTCGTATCGTAGTGGTAGTGGTAAGGAAATAATTGAAATTAGAATCATCCAAGTCTGGATTCCGATAGAAGGAACGCTAATGAATTTTATATGTCAGCCACAAACATTAATAACCTGAATCTCATGACATCCACAATCATAGCAGGATTTTGGAATAGCAGGGTACTCAGCCCTAATGCAAACGACCTTTACCCTTGCCCTATGCAAACTTATAACACCCAGGAATATATTTTTGCTCTAATACACCATAAAGTAGTTATGTGAAATTGAACCCAAATAAAAATATCAAATCAATTTCCCACTACAAGTTATTTATTTATTTTTTTTTTTTTTTGGCATAAATCAATGGATTTATCCGTACTTCCTCATAATCATCAAAGAAAAATCTGTATAATGACAATATATTCTTTTACCTCTCCCCTTTCCTTATTTAATTGTTTATTCATTATTCCAACAACGATTGTGACTCACATATACAAAATTCAAACGGGTATTTAATTTTTGAAAATATTTTCAAAAGAACAAAACTCCCAAATTGTGATAAAGAATAGACGAGAAAAGGGAAAAGTTCTGATATAAAGGCTTCGTATCTCTTCCAGTTGAGTCTGATAGAGGTGGTCATGGTGGATTTGATTTGTCAATTAAACTAAAGGTTCCCTTTTTCATTTGTAGAGAAGCTCAGGAAACAATTTCATGCATTAGAACTAAGCCGAAGGTTTATGTAGTGCCGAAGGGAAATCCTTTTATCCCTCGGGGACAGAGAGAGAGAGAGAGAGAGAGAGAGAGAGAGAGAGAGAGAGAGAGAGAGAGAGAGAGAGAGAGAGAGAGAGATAATTTATTTTCTAGTACAAATAGAGAGAGAAGTTCTTTAATCCCTTCATGAGCAGGTGTAATACTTGAGAGAGAGAGAGAGAGAGAGAGAGAGAGAGAGAGAGAGAGAGAGAGAGAGAGAGAGAGAGAGAGATGTTCTTATCCTTTTGTGAGCAAGTGTAATGTTTTTACCCTTCAAAGAGAGAGAGAGAGAGAGAGAGAGAGAGAGAGAGAGAGAGAGAGAGAGAGAGAGAGAGAGAGAGAGAGAGAGAGAGAGAGAGAGAGAGAGAGAGAATGTTCTTATCCTTTTGTGAGCAAGTGTAATGTTTTTATTCCTCAGAGAGAGAGAGAGAGGAGAGAGAGAGAGAGAGAGAGAGAGAGAGAGAGAATTCTATCCATAAGACTTTCCCTGACCTCAGGCAGTAATTATTTGTTATTGCTAATCATAAAAAGATTTATTAACCGGCGTTAGATGTACCAAGTATTATAACAACCTATAATTTTTGCCAAGATGAATAGCTCCTTCTGAAAAATAAAATAATTACTCATCAATTAAAAAACAGTGAAATAGCTAGACTAATACTGCAGTTATTATTAAAATTATGGATAATAATTTCCCTAACAATATCACCAGACATTAACAATACTGATCATGACAATCATTCCAAGAGGATATCCTACTAAGGACTAAGCAATGGGAGAATTGAGAAGCAAAAGAGAAGACGAGAGAAGAATACAAGAGGAAAAATCATTGATGAAACCAGCAACAGGTTGTGTGGTTTGACTCTTTATCCTCTATTCGTTATCCCGGGTTATTTAAAGTCTTAAAAACAGCATTTTGATAAATGAACACCGAACGGAGATGAAGGGCTTTTATTTGTTATACACCAACAAACATTCCTCGAAGCGTTCGGAGAATACAAAATGCCTCATTATTGATGCGCGCAATAAAAACGGACTCATGTCTAGAACGCATACTTTCAAACGCCGTCAACCGTTGCCTCTTACAATACTTGTTAACAGGAGATAACTGCTTAACGAGTGGGCGTTAGAGACCGGCAGAGATCCAACGTTAATTTACAGTCGTAGCCATTCCCCAGACGTCGCTAGTCTGAAGCCGTAGCCAGTATAAATCCATCGTCAGTTTTGAAGCGAAGGATAATCTCGAACCGTTGTTAGTTTTGCCGTTATCTTCTAAATGAATTATCCCCATTATCTGGGCATTGCCTCGTACTTCGTTTTCTTCTTCAAGAGTAGCAGAAGTAAGGGTCTATCTACGCTCAATGTTTTGCCTTACGAAAAGGCTTAGTATGCGGAGATTAACGACAAATTCAGTACTGCGTTGGCCCTTCGATAAATGTATTAAGTATTGTATGATTACTATGTATTTGCATTTTCTAACCTTGTGAAGAATTTAGCTTAACTTAATCCCATAAAGTTGTATTTAAAGACAGTCTTTATCGGTACAAACGACAAAACAACTCGTTGATTCCATATTGATGGCATAGACAGACTTTCTTAGATTAACCTGTATATATGTTGTGATATTATCTTCTTGGATGACGCACTAATCGTAACATGAATTGAAGTATGAATTACAATACAGTGATCTTGGTATAATTTGAAATATTTCCTCCTGCCAGAAAGACATTCCATGCTACGAAAGTTTATTGGGCAACATTCTGTTCTTCAATTTGCTATCCTCAACTTTGCACTGCAAGCAACACATTCTATTGCTATCTTGAGATGCCCAGAGCCGAAAACTTTCCTTCATTAGCGATGCATTGTTAACTCCGAAGTCTGTTAGTACAAGGTGATGCCAAGCAGTATTTTACATGTACCAAATGTACCATGTGTCCGTAAATTCGAGTCTTGGTTTTAATGTCCTATTATAAAAATATTAATGACTGTTCAGTAAAAAGAATCGCTCTGTATTATTTAGAAAATTCACAAGTGTTGCCTCGTATGCAATTTGTTTGCATCACCAAGGGCTTGCTGCTTTCATGGAATATCTTTCAAGTACCTCATATTCTTAAAATTTCGGCAAATCTGTGGAAAATGCAAGTTTCTGGTTCATCATAATTGGGGGTTTGATACAAAACAAGACTAAGGGATTTTGCTTCTGCAAAATGTCATTATAAATTTATTATAAAAACTATTACGGGCTGCTAAGCAGAAATAGCCCGTATCTTGCATAATGTCAGAAAAATCTCAAAGTAACAAACCATCAGACTATTCATCCAGGTATTACACAAGGCCTTAAGTCGCCCCAGGAAGCTGTTTCTTACTTATTTTGTACAGTGTACAATCTTATTTACAATCAGAAGGATCTTCTTAAAAAATTTAGCATAGAAGGGTAATGTCAGTCCTGAATGCCATTACAGATTTACTTAAATAGATTGCTGTTGTTTAAACTTAAAGATTCGTGATATAAAATAACATCAGAGTTACTTTATACGGATATCCGTTCTAACGATACTAGGTAAGTATCCCCCACACCCAATTAGGGAGATTAGTGAAAGTTCAGACATGATTAATTCACTGCTGCATTCTTGAATTGGGAAAAGGTCAACAAACTATGAAGTTGAGGAACAGAATAATTGAGGCGTTAGCAAAAATTAGCTTTGAATGAGATGGAGTTACCAATTTGGATCAATCAGTAACAAGTATTTATAAAGTTTTTCTTTTGTTTTATTCAGAAGGAGTGATCAAGAAAAACTCTGAGGTGATTTCACATTGACTTTAAATGTCAAGGGAAAAGTTGTTGGAAAAATTCTCCAATGGCAAAGACTTATTTAAAAACACGTAAGTCTAAGTCTACTTTATTGTCGGTCTTGCGCCGAGAGGTAAATTGTAATAAAATGAGCAGAGATTTGCATATGGAAAACTGATTATAAATCAAACATTTAGAAATTTCTTCAAAGATATATGAACCTAAAAACTGACAAGTCAAGGAAGGCTTGTGGAAATTGTACATGGACACCTGAAACAATTTAGACAGGAAATACCTAATTTAGATTCTCATCACTGAAACATTTTAACACAGACTCATAACTATACATAACACAGATACACACAAACACCACAAATATATATATATATATATATATATATATATATATATATATATATATATATATATATATATATATATATATATATATATATATATATATACAGTATATATATATATATATATATATATATATATATATAAATATATATATATATATATATATATATATATATATATATAAATATATATATATATATATATATATATATATATATATATATATATATATATATATATATAAAAGTGCGTATATGTGTTTGTATATGTATGTGGGGAGCTTATTCATGTATGTATGTATGCATACATGGAGCGATGAATTGGGATTTAACTTAATGCAATAGGCATAATAATACATGATGTAGGAACGTAATTTTTTAACAACGACAATTCCACTTTTGTTTATGCATTGCAATACTATCTGCTTTCAGACTTTTCCCTGTCAAAAAAGAAGAAAGAAAAAAAAATATCTTTCCACCATCAATAAGACATCTTTCACTGAAGAGATATCAAGGATAAATGTCGCAGTCATTGACTTTAGTTACTCAATTAGAGAAAGATTGTTGAAATAATAATAATAATAATAATAATAATAATAATAATAATAATAATAATAATAATAATAATAATAATAATAATAATAATAATAATAATAATAATAATGAGGATGATTAATTCCTATAATCCATTGTAAATTTTCTATAGAATGGAAAATACATTACACAGATTTTAGTCAGTTTCTTTTCATGAAATTTATTTCTTCAATCCACAAAGATAAAACACATATTTCTTTGCTCGTCAATATTATTATGGATTTATAATTTAAACCTCTCTCTCTCTCTCTCTCTCTCTCTCTCTCTCTCTCTCCGCACACACACACATATAAAATGCATATATATATATGTATATATATATATATATATATATATATATATATATATATATATATATATATATATATATATATATATATATATATATATATATATATATATATATGTATTGCTGTATATGTTCGCCAGTCTTCGACGGCAAAAATGTTAGGACGACCATTTTTCTTCCACGCATTTCATAATTTTATTTTCTGTGGTAAAAATCAATATAGTTATTTTTCTTACATTAGATTGTATTTCATATTATATTTTGAGTAAACTCTCTCTCTCTCTCTCTCTCTCTCTCTCTCTCTCTCTCTCTCTCTCTCTCTCTCTCTCTCTCTCTCTCTCTCTCTCTCTCTCTATATATATATATATATATATATATATATATATATATATATATATGTATATATATGTATATATATACACACACACATATATATATATATATATATATATATATATATATATATATATATATATATATATATATATATATATATATATATATATATATATATATATATATATATATATATATATATATATATATATATATATATATAATTATAGTCCCTTAGCTATACGTAGCAGTGATAAGCTTCATAGCATCACGACCAAATTTTTCATTAAAACATAAATATTCGAATTAATCCAAAATGTCTTTGGAAATGAATAATTGTCTATTGAAATATTTCTTTCACATAATCAATGAAAGTATAATCAGTCTGCTTTTAATTATTAGAGACCACTGATAACGTACTTAACGCAATAAGATCACTTAAATTATAGCTTTCTCCAATGATTACTTCAAAGAAATTGCCCTTTATTGTGAAGCAAGACAAGTAATTCATATGTTTTTGTTTAATGAACTAAGGTTACTGAAATAATTTACATAAAAAAGGTCAATAAATGTAATCTTTATTCACTAAGTTAAGTCATATGAATTATTCTTTAAACAAATTATGGTAACTAACGATACAAGGCTTATGAAAATTACCCTCTGTATGTTAATCAATGCCACGAAAATACATCACATTTAATGAATCTATGATATATGCATATGTGCAAACGCACACGCACGTAGCATATGCGGTTTCGAAGTGTACCTCTCGGGGTAACCACTTTCACCAGGTTATGACTACTGTCTCCCCCTACCAGAGGGACGGGGAGAGACTATGCCTTTTCGTAAGTGAAAACATTAAGCTTAAATAGTCCCTTGCTTTGGCTGCTCTTGAAATAGATAAAACAAAAGAACGAAATGATGCCCAGATAATGGGGATAATTCATTTAAAAGATAGCGTCTGGAAATGCCGCTTAAGGTGACCGGAGAGAAATATATATTATAGCCAGACACTTGCTATTTTACTTTAACATTATAGGGCATCATTTATTGGATTCTATAAATATAAGGCATTTCTATTTTTATATAACCAAATTATTCCAATAAGCCTTCTAGTCCATGCAATCCTATCCAGCTCCTTGTGGGTCTCCGTCCAGGAAAAACAATGAGAGGGCGCCCGACTAACGTAAGCTTGGATGATGGAGGTCTTGTACTTATGATACATTCACTGCCACCATTCAAGCAAAGGCCTGCAGATGTGACCATCCAATTTATCCTGAAGAAAGTATGCAAGGATGATTCAACCCCTCATCTCAACATTTCTAAGCATGGCCTCGGCACCCTTCTGGAAATATGTACGAAGTAGGTCCCTTTCACCATCCATCACGGCCGCATGTGCATACAAAAGGATGGTATTGTGATGGACTCCTCTCTTGGCGTCCTCTTTGACAACTTTTACATGGGAGTCATCGAGGAGTAAGTTTTTTCTCATGTAGATCACCCCGAAATATACGCCCGTTACATCGATGACACCTTTGTAAAAGCCCAATCTTCTTAGCACATTCATGAACTTCACAGGACCTTCAAAGAGTGAAGCTCCCTTAGATTTATGCTGGAACATCAAGACAGTGGTCACTTTCCCTTCTCGGATGTCCTGGACTCGACTGTCGAGCATGGTTTCGACACCACCATCTACACGAGACCCATGAACTTAGACCTTTGCTTGAATGGTGGTACGTTTAGGTACAAGACACCATCCAAGTTTTCATTCATCGGCCCCTCTCACATGGTTCTTCCTGGATGGAGACCCTCAAGGAACTGGATAGGAATACTCAGGTCCATGTGAACAATAGCTACTCTAACAGGCAGGTCAACCATGAGGGCAAACCTCCTATGAATAATTGGTAAGGGACTGAGCTCAACAGCAAGAGCAGTAATTCCAAAATCAACCTGTACTACAGCGGTATTATGCACAAGCAGTATCAGTAAGAAAAGAGGCTATGAAGTAGATCATAGGGAATAATGTCACAGCCACGTAAGTGGACACTAAGATTAACCTCATAATTTGAAATTAAACCACGAAGACTAGATCCCTCATCATATAGAGCAACCAAGCCCCTCTCGTGCAGAACTTTCTAAAGATGTCTATTGTTGTCTATTCTTACCAATGCCCAGTCTGTGAATTCCGAAACCGTTATATTGGAATGACGACGTTGAGACTTCCAAACGACTGTCCTGCCACATTCAACAGGGAGCTATTAAGATGCACCAACTCCTGGTGCACAACAAGAGCATCACACAAGAGGGCATCACCATGAATACTACATTCATCGGCAACGACCTGGACAGCAGAAGGCTCATGCCCTTCTTATCCATCATGAAAAGCCTAACTTCAACACAACTCAAGAGATGTTTCTCCTCCCCTCCTGTCGTTGGAACTTCAACTAACCTTTTGCCAACATCGACGAGAATGACAACAGTCAGCAACCCTGCAGCCTGCCTGTAAGCGATACTGTCCTGGCAAGCACCTCAACCAATCAGGTATTACCGAACATGGGATCTGATCAGTAGAACAGCTTACCTGACGCCGGGCCCTGCTTAGACGAGTGCCTCAGCCAATGGGAGAGCAGCTGTGTTCCAGACTCAGTATGGCCTGCACTCATAAGAATCAATCAGCAATCAGCGCCTGACTTGACTACCGCACCGAGTCGTATAAATAGATCCAGCCCACCCTACATCCATCCACTTCTTGCCTGATGATAAGAGGCAACATCTGGCACCCTCTCGCAATGCATAGCAGCCGAATTTTTTTATGCATTTTGCTCTCCCACCTACCAATGGCCAACATAGCACAGTTACTGGCGGCATGTAGTACTGATGAGAGAAGAAAAATCATAGCAATTGATAAGCTCAATAACAAGATAAATGCCACTGTGGCAGCCATAATCGTCAAAGAAACCTATTATTATTATTATTATTATTATTATTATTATTATTATTATTATTATTATTATTATTATTATTGTTATTATTATTATTATTATTATTATTATTATTATTATTATTATTATTATCTAAGTTAAGACCCTAATAGGAAAAGCAAGATGATATAAGTCTAGGTCTCCAACAGGGAAAAATATCCCAGTGAGGAAAGGAAATAAGGAAATGAATAAACAATATTTAAAGTAATGAATAATGAATATAAAATATCAGCAACAACGTTAAAATAAATCTGTCGTACATAAACTATGAAGAAAAACATCCGCTGCAGTTTTGAACTTCTTAAGTTTTACATAATACTGTTGTTGAGTAAGGCGAAAATGGATTGTGTGCGTATGTGTGTACACATACCTAAGAGACTGGAAGCGCTTACCACTACGTTCATTATTTTAAACACGTATACCAGGTGCAAATGACTTACATGAAATAGTTATGATATGAGGTTGTGGAAGGGGGATAATAGGCTCTGAAAAGGCCGTTTAAAGAACCCCATCCCTTAATCTATTTGTTGTAAAATACGCAGATGGGAGCTTACCAGTAGGGGGAGTCTGACACATACTCTATAATAAAAGGAAATTTATCTACACAAGCCCTCATACGGTTGAGAGAGAGAGAGAGAGAGAGAGAGAGAGAGAGAGAGAGAGAGAGAGAGAGAGAGAGAGATTTCTGTTATAGTTAAGAGGAGAAATGAGTGTTTTCTCGGGGGTGCAGGACAAATTAAGAGAGAGAGAGAGAGAGAGAGAGAGAGAGAGAGAGAGAGAGAGAGAGATCTGTTATAGTCACGGAGAAGAACCTGACAATTGCAGACCTGTGTCTAACCTCAGCGTCTTGCAAACTATTTGAATAAATTATAATATATTCAAGAGTATAACATAGAGAAAAAGTCCTCTGGTATAGAGTCAAAATGGTTTTAGACAAAAGAGATCCCGTGTGACAAATCTGTTGGAATTTTTCCACAACACGTTTAGCATTCATAACAAAAAGAGGGCAATAGACATCATATACCTAAACTTTCAAACGGCTTTTGACAAAGTCCTCATAAGAAAATGATGGTTAAAATTAGTAAACTAAGCATTATTTATGAGCGACATGAATGGATCGAAGACTGGCTGACAAACAAAAAACAGAGAATTGTACTCAACGAAGAAGCCTCAGAGTGGATAACTATTGCAAGTGGAGTATCTTAAGGATACGTCCTTGGCCCATTAATATTTATGATTTACAGTAACGATAGTTTTAGGATTAACTAGTAGAATGACCAAATTTGCCAACGATACTAAACTGGGCATAAATGCTGCGAACTTATTCGACATAAAAGCCTTAGGAGAGGCACATACTGTAGGTTATAGTAACCCCAAAACAGACTACTCACTGCTGGGTAATGAATCAGAAAGTGTGGACCAGGAGGAAGACATCGGCATTATTATTAGCAAAAATCCGTTCACCAAACAGCATAAACACTGAAAAAAACCACACACAAAAAACTGATAGGTCACACACTGAGCCAATTCAAATAAAGAAACAAGGACAATGTACTACAGCTGTGCATCTCAATAGTAAGACCCATTTAGAATATGGAGTTCAATTCTGGACTCAAAATATTCAGAAGACTATTGATATACTGGAAGAAGTACAAGTTAGATCCACCAAACTAGTTCCAACACTAAGGCAATTTGGATTAGAAGGAGAATGAAACGTTTGAATTTATTTGATCGACAAACTTGACGACTTAGAGGACAGTTAATAAATGCACTCAAAATTCTTATAGGAATAAGACATGTAGACTACAGCAATCTACTCACGCTGAGCACAAATCAGTCTAGAAGTAACGGATACAAACTGGAATTAAAAAGATACAACACCACTCAATGTGGTAATTTCTTTACATACGAAATAGCAAATACTTGGAACAGACTTCCAGTGCATGTAGGAAACAGTAAGACGGCAACTGAATTCAATAATAAGTTATACAAAATAATAAGAATTCTTAACGTTTAAACTAAATCGCTCTACCC
The DNA here is from genome assembly GCF_036898095.1 of Palaemon carinicauda. Taxonomy (NCBI): domain Eukaryota; kingdom Metazoa; phylum Arthropoda; class Malacostraca; order Decapoda; family Palaemonidae; genus Palaemon; species Palaemon carinicauda. Next base: position 57,529,072 of record NC_090735.1, read on the forward strand.
AAGAGCAAATGGAGTCTCCGCGGATGGACTGAAAAGTCTTTGAGACAACCAAAATCTTTCTAACTCCTCGTAACTCTATAAATCTTATTTCAATTTTCTTTCAACAAATTCATATATCTCTCTCATTTGTATTTTTGCATAATTTCCAGTATTCCTAACGTCAACTACTTACCAATATCCTTGCAAGATCGCGGAGACAACACAGTATTTCTAAATACTACTCATAATTATGCTCAGAATCTTAAAAACACCATATATCAAAGTAAAGAGAGAGAGAGAGAGAGAGAGAGAGAGAGAGAGAGAGAGAGAGAGAGAGAGAGAGAGAGAGAGAGAGAGAGATGCTTGCCCGAGTTACTCAAGTTCATCATGGAACAATAAATTGTAAGAGCCAACTTGCAGGAGCGTAAAACGTGTCAACGAAATGATTCAGTTACGCTTTCGTGCGTTTGGGAAAATAAAAACCAAGCAAGAGCCAATAAAAAAAAAGAAAGAAAAAAAAACTGCAATCTTAAAGAGTGACCTTTAAAGGCGAGGAGGTATGACGAATGAAATTATATGACTACTAAAGCTGCAACAGCAAGGTAATTTTCGTTTCAATGAGAGCAATTATATGAAGTAATTAGTAGTTACCAGCAAATCATATATATGTATACTGTATATACATACATATATGTGTATATGTATACTGCATATACATATATATGCATAATATATATATATATATATATATATATATATATATATATATATATATTATATATATATATATATATATATATATATATATATATATATATATACATATAAATATATATATATACGCAGAGGAGCTTAAGGAGTAGGGGAAGTATGGGTCAGATTTTTATAGTTAGGCAGATATGCCAGAAATATCTGGGAAAAGGTAAGGAGGTACATTTAGCATTTGTGGATCTCCAGAAAGTTATGTTAGGGATGCGATATGGAATGTGATGAAGTATTGGTGGATGGTTGCTGCAAGTAGTGAAGAGTTTGTGCTTAGGCAGCAAATCTTCTGTTTGAATAAGGAATGAAGTGAGCGAGTGGTTTACAGTGAGAGTGGGGCTGAGACAGGGATGTGTGATGTCGCCATGGTTGTTCAATTTGCTTGTTGATGGAGCTGTAAGAGGTAAATAATCGAGTGTTTGGCTGATGATTGAAACTGATAGATGAAAGTGATCATGAATAGGAGGTGAACCAGTTGTTGTATTAATTACAGACTCGGAGGAGAAGCTGTATCGATTA
>NC_090735.1:57535331-57542831 GCF_036898095.1 Palaemon carinicauda
CACACAACATTCAGAAAGGAAATATTTGTTTTGGAATATTAATAAACGTTAATGATTTTATTTCCATGTTCTCTTTCGCTCCAAGCGGCGATATTGGCATCGTATCATTTATATCAATAGGCTTTATACCTCTCGGAGTTATGTGACACAGAGATTCTTCGATACGCAATGCTTTGTTTAGATGGGCGAAGAGATTAGTGTTTACCTTTAGCTGCAAGTGTCTGGACACCGGCAAGATAAGAATCTTCTTCTCTCTTCTTGGCTCGGAATATTTAATCTGGGATCCATTTGCATATAATGCGGCATGCTGAAGCCTTCGGAAACTTACTTGTAAATACCGATTATGTTGATGCTGTTTTGATATCGGCCAGATAATCAAAGGGTCCAAACAACACCCACCTAATTTTACGATTATATCCGGAAGGCATCTCGGCTGTGTGTTGGTTACTTGGGGGGGGGGGGGGGGGAGGGGCCGTTCGTTGAAGTGTTGGCGCTTATGGGCAGTTACGTTGACCTTTCGTGAGGTGTGGTTGACTCAGGAGCGGTTTTAATATCGATTACATTCTGCGCAGCTTCTCCTCTTTTGTTAGCTGCAGAAGGGCCTGATGCTGTACCAAGTATTTGATAGGGAACGTCCTGGGTTCAGTCCTCATTAGCCTGCGTTTGATAGGACAGATCTCGGATCGAATTCTCTTATTTTTTTTTTTTTTATTTTGGTTATCCTGGCGCTCTTCCTTAAACCTCATGTGGCATTAATGGTTCACAGGCAGATGATTGGTTATCTAGGTTATGTTTTCCTGATTTTCAAAAATCTACATATACATTGCTTTCACACGCATACGCAGGAAAGATATTTCTAGGAAAATTCAAAATTCTCAAAATAAGTCGAAAGTCCAAAGAAATTTTAAGAAAAAATACCAACCCAGGAAATTATTACAGACGGGGGAATCTCATAGTTTCTGACAAGTTCTTCAAAGATGCACAAAATGGCCTTTAACGAAACTTTAACAGATAACAAAACTCGATGAAAAGAATAGTCGAAACTCTTAAAAGAAAGTTGAATTGGAAAACCATCTGTCTGGTTAATACTTAATCTTTTGGACATAGTTCTAAAAAATTTAGAAGGGAAGAAAAACATTGTAGGAAGTTTATAAGAGAGCTTTCTTTGTTATGGTATGATCAAAATATTTTTTTGTTTTTTGTTTTAGTACAGATTTAGAAACTTACTATCTTCCTTTCACTTAAAACTTGAAACTGTATATTCTTGCTTGGTTGAGGGTACTCTCAAATTCAGTAGTCTCTCTTCATTGTTATATATATATATATATATATATTATATATATATATATAGATTATATATATATATTATATATATATATATATATATATATATATACTATATATATATATAAGTTGTTACTGACCTTAAGATATTTCATAATGTCATTATTCATTAACTCTTCTAGCCATTATAGTTTATTTCCTTATCTCTTTTCCTCACTGAGCTATTTTACCCTGTTGGAGCCCTTAGGATTGTAGAATCCTGCTTTTCCATCTTGGGTTGGAACTTAGCTAATGATAAATAATAAATAAAAAAATAATGAACAATAAATAAAAAAATGAATAATAATGAATAATAAATAATAGATAAATAATAAAAAACAAATAATAATAAATCATCATCATCGTCATCATCATCATCATCATCATCATCAACATAATAATAATAATAATAATAATAATAATAATAATAATCATCATCATCATCTTTATTTATCAAGATGCTCCAAAAAAGAAATCATAATCAATGAATACTAAAATGATTAGATATAATGAAGTATTGATTCTATGATAAAATGATAATCAGACAACATAGACCTTAATTTTGATTATGAAATACGCCGAGTTTCAAACTATATATCAACTCATATAAATTCCAAAATGATCAGATATGATGAAACATTGAATTTTAGACTAAATAATATTCAGACAACATAGACCTTAATATTAAATATAAATCATAATCAATGAAACTACTTTAATCTTTGAGCTTAGTGGTCCAAGGAAATAAATTCCACATCTATTAATTCTTTTAATTTGATAAATATCTAATTTGACTATTATGTCTACGTGTTTATTTACATCCAAATTTCCCCAGGAGAGAATTTGCTCGCAATGATAAAGTAAAAGAAAATAAGTACATGGTTTTCTTTCATATGTTGTGTGCCTTCCTCATTTCAAATAAAAAAAATCAAAATATATATTTGACTTAGTTCATATTGCTTGCAATTCACGTGCAGCAAGCAACGCACAGACAAATAAAGAAGACTGCTCTCTCTCCATTTTCTTCTACGCAGCGCGCACAATAATTACCATCTGACATTCAACGGCTTTTGTCCTTCAATTTGATTAAACTTGAAGGACAAAAGCCGTTGAATACATCACTCGCTAATTACCTCCGCCAACGAAGTTGGAAGTAGGTTATGTTTACCGTCTGTTTGTGTGTTGGTGTGTTTGTCTGTTTGTGTGTGTGTGCTTGTTAGCATACACCTTCTTGGCCACAACTTTAAACGCAATGAACTTCCAGGGATTAACTGTTATGTAAAAAAGATGGAAATTAATATATTTGGAAGGTCAAGGTAAAAAGACAAGATCACGGTCAAGCAAAATTTCCATTTCACGTAATCAGCCATATGTTTGGACATCGTTGTCACAGACATCAAACTTGTTTCTTATTCGAGTGTAAGAAAATCCACGCCATTTGATACGTGTTAAGGTCGAAGGTTAAGGTCAAATCCAAGGTTAAGGTCAAGCAAAAGGTCAAATTCCAGCCATCAACCATACGGCCATAATTTGAATCGTAAAGAGATTTTAAAATTTTATGTAAAGAGCTAGAAATGATAAAATTTTAGAAGGTCAAAGGTCAAGGTCATGGACGAGCAAAACGCCCATATCACGTAATCAGCCATAAGTTTGGACACCCTTGTCACAGAGACTTCAATCTTGGTTTATATTTGAGTGTATGAAAATCCACACCAATTAACACATGTTAAGGTCAAGGTCAAGGTTAAACAAAAGATCGAGAAATAAGCTATCTCGGCGGAGGTCTGCGTTCTACTTAGTGCCCCTCTAGTTTCAACACTGTTTCATTACCGTTATTATACTGTCAATTATCATGTCAATGTCAAACCTATTGACAATAGCCGTTCAATGTATACATGCAATTGTTACCTTTATGTGACCGTTTGAGGTCCTATAAATACCAGTTTTGTTTGCTAAATAAATTTAGTTTTTCGGAGGCTCGTCAGTTAATTATTTCATGTCTACTTCACTCTATCAGTACGTTTCATTCTTCCAACGCCATGATGTAAATTATTAATTTTTAATCCAGAAAAAGATAGTCTCCTTAGCATATAATGAAGGTTCTCTAAACTTGAAAATTTTAAGCCTCCTGGCTATGCAAAATGGTAATTAACGCATTTGTTTAGCATTTGCATGTCAGCCGATCGATACGAGCCCAAGACCGTGAGTTCCAGCTGTTTACTGGATAGGCTACTGTTATGGTTGGGTACCACAATGGGAAGTCCATATGGTGTGCATCTCTTCAGATGAAGCTGAAACTGAAAACAGACATCTTTACCTTTACGTATGTTTATTTAATGGTTGATATTTTCATTCGATAGATATTTGAACTGCTTTATAAAGTTTGATAAGGAGTTAATGAATACAAAAGTTAAAAATAATTTTGCCTTTGATTTTTCAAATTTTTTCAAATTTATCACCGTATTTATCTTTTGGGAAATTTGCAATTACCTCCATTTCCTTTACGAAAGATCTATACTATATACACCAGTTTTTCCTCTGTGCAATCATAAGCTTTTGCATTCAATCTCACCTTTGGTTTCCCCAATTATTATGTTACTCTATTTTCTCTCTCCCGGGAATGTTTACTTTTCCAATCTCGATTGGCTTTTGAAAAAAAAAATAGTTGAGTTTTTTATTACATCGAGCACTTATTACTTATAACGAAAAGCATGCATTTCAGGCTCTAGACTACAAAAACAAAAGAACCTTTCAGTTAATCAATTTTGATTTAGCCTGATATCTTTTCCACAAAAACATTCAGCCAAAATTAAAGAAAATTTCAGCTCTGAGCCAGCAGACTTTAACCACTTATTTACTTTCTGCTTTTCTTATTTTTCTTGAATCTTTACATCTCCGCTTTCAAATGCTTCCATTTAGACTTCTGACTTTTTCCTTGCTTGCAATGATAATAATTCAACTTTCAAACGTGATCTTAAAAGCTTTCCCGGGAGACTTGTGGGTTTTCCTTCAGCTTTTCATCGATTAAATCTCTCTCTCTCTCTCTCTCTCTCTCTCTCTCTCTCTCTCTCTCTCTCTCTCTCCTCTCTCTCTCTCTCTCTCTCTCTCTCTCAACTAACTTTATTCTATTGTGATTATATTCTTAGGTATTTTTCTACCTCTTATATCGTATATTTTTCCTATAACAGTATTTAATGATTATAGAGACTTTTCGTTTCCCTAAATACCGTTATTGTATTTTGGCAGAAACTCAAGGATAAAAAGAGCACAATGACTTGTATTAAGTGCGTCTACTCAAGTTAAACAACCATGTCCGGTAATCTAATCTTGGCTACGACTTCATCAAAACTTATATAAATATATATTAATTTCTAAAATACCTATATTTACAATGAATTCACTACAAATATGTCCAGAGAAATATTTTTGAAAATGGCGTGGCTAAATGGGGCTGTCATTAAAGCTTTATTACGTGTATTTTGAGATGGTATGTAGTTGGAATATAACTTTGTATACAACATTGGAGTTTTCAACCAATACTAATTGTTTAATTACTAAACCCTTACGGGGTAAATGTATATTATAGTAGGACTTGGTTAACGAATCCCTGCATCGGAAAAAAAATAATGCAAAAACCACTTAAAAAAGATCATTTAGGGGATAATATATAGATACCAGATATAAATTCAAGTAGTTGAGCACGTCACGATTACAGCGACAACTAATATTATAAGACAAATAGAGCTTTGCAAATTTGTTTGTTCACACCAATAAGAGGAGGAAATTGCATGTTTGTTTTTATGAACCTTCTTGATTTTGTTTCATCAGATAATTCCAAAGGTATCAAGTTCGTACGCAATATGTCTGATGAAATTCAACAACATTCTCTCAGGGAGAGAGAGAGAGATTAAATAAAAAGGAAGGAGTAACCTTAGGAATATGTAGACTAATTTATTAGCATAAGAAATAACAACTAGCGAGGTCAAGGGAGAGAGAGAGGGAGAGAGAGAGAGAGAGAGAGAGAGAGAGAGTTTCAAGGATTTTGGATGTCTCAAAGACATTTTAGTCTATCCACGGAGACTCCATTTGCTCTTAGATACAGCGAATTAGTTTAAACGTTTAGTTTTTATGATCTTGTATACTTATTCTGGAATTCGTTTATCGTGTTACCGTTCACCACATCTGCTGGAAATCTGTTTCATGTATTTACTATTTTGTATTTAAAGAAATTACCACATTGAGTGGCGTTGTATCTTTTTAATTCAGTTTGTATCCGTTACCTCTGAACTGATATTTGCCAAGCGTGAAGAGGTTGTTGTAGTCAACATTTGTTGATCCTTTAAAAATTTCTAATATCTCTTTTAGCTGTCCCGTTAGTCGTCAAGTTTGTAGATCAAATAATTTTAAACGTTCCATTCTCCGTCTATATCCAAATTGTCTTAGTGCTGGAACTAGTTTGGAGGCCTTAGCTTGTACTGCCTCCAGTCTATCTTCAGTATATCCTTCTGAGTAATTGGAGCCCAGAATTGAACTCCGTATTCTAGATGTGGTCTTACTAGTAATGTGTACACCTGCAGTACAATGTCTTTGATTCTGCATTTGAATTGTCTCTATGTAACCTATTAGTTTCTATTAGATCAATTAGTAATCTGGTTCAATAGGGAGAGAGAGAGAGAGAGAGAGGAGAGAGAGAGAGAGAGAGAGAGAGAGAGAGAGAGAGAGAGAGAGAGAGGGAGAGAGAGATCCCTTTTCCGTTCCATCATCATTCATCTTCCTCAGCAAATCTCCCGAGAGTGCTTCTTCTTAAGCAACGTCTTTTCTCACTTATCGTACATGTGTCTCACTTTTCTCACTTCTCTAACATTATAGATGCCAATAACTCCCAAGTACCCAGTTTAGTAGTTCGTAAATTACACCTTATTATTAAACTAATGATTTATTTGGTATAAAATAATACTGCTATCATTTTGTATTACATATTTTTCAACTTCCCCCAAATCTTAAATTCCTTAATTTGATAATAAATTATATGTGGTTGAGGGTAATTTAACAGAATAGGTAACTACTTGTCATGTAATGTGAACCCTACTCCGATTTATAGTATTAAGTCGTAATAATATTCTCATTATTAAAAAAAACAAATTGTTTTTCATAGCGACCTGTTGGCTATCATTCAACTTTTAATTTAATCCTTTCTTGCTTGGACTCATAAATCTCCGATTTCTTTTGACCCCCTTTCCGGGGATCATTCATCACTCATAATCTGACTGGCACTTCTGAGCTCCAATGCATATATGAATGACAGATCTTCAGATGTAGCACATCCAAGAAACAAATATAGTAATTGTTCTGATTTTCCATTTAAAGTATATATCATCCTTTTTTTTTATTTTTGGGTATGAAAGTAATTCAACTACATACTTTTGTCTCTTCTCACATCTCCCGTTTTCTCATTATCTTCATCAATCCTGAATAGAAGGAAATTTGTCGTTAAATCAACGAGCTTGACCGTAAAGTTACTTTCATACTTTCAAACTGATTTCTGTGTACGTCTTTTCCTCATAATCATCAAATTGGCTCCTTAACGAGAGTTATATTTCAACTTCGTGTAAGATCTCAGCTCTATGTGGATATTCAGTGGCTTTTTTTTACTAACCTATAAGGGTTAGGAAAAACCTGAGAAGGGGATCCCACAGGAGGACAAAACTGTACACATAAGCAACAGATTAAGCGAGATTGGGCTTCCGATCCCACAAGAATAACGAACATGCAGCGTTTTAAAAAAGATGAATCCAGTAGTAATCCATTATGCAAGACGAGGCCATTCCTATATGAAGACCAAACCAAGTTTTATATTGTAGACTCAAATATTGAGAGCAAGTTATAAAAACGGCACTAGAAGCGTTTGAATTTAGATAGCGAAGAGATTAAGCAAGATCAAAGGGGGCATACCCCCCCCCACCGTCATTTAAACCCCTCCCCCGCACCACCACCACCACCACCGCATCCAGAAAGGTAGTAGGAAACGAACGTAGCAAGAAGAAAAAGTTACACATTGAGCAATGTTTTGCGTTCTACCAACTGCTGAATTCTCATGCTCTCTCTTCGGTCAGAAACCAATAAACTAAAACTTATCGTTCGTTGCAGCTATTATTATAGGCTTTTAATACTTTGATT
>NC_090735.1:57547831-57556289 GCF_036898095.1 Palaemon carinicauda
TTCCTACACACACCAAATATCTGGCCTATTCCTTATAAATTCTCGTCTGTCCTCATATACCTGACAACACTAACAAACAATTCCTCTTCACCCAAGGGGTTAACTACCGCACTGTAATTGTTCAGTGGATACTTTCCTCTTGGTAAGGGTAGCAGAGATTCTTTAGCTTTGGTAGGCCGCTCTTTTAGGAGACGGACACTCAAAAATCAAACCATTGTTCTCTAGTCTATGGTAGAGCCATAGCCTCTGTACCATGGTCTTCCACTGTCTTGGGTTAGAGTTCTCTTACTTGAGGGTACACTCGGGCACACAATTCTGTCTTATTTCTCTTCCTTTTGTTTTGTTAAAGTATTTATAGTTTATATAGGAAACATTTATTTTGAGGTGGTGTTGTTCTTTTGAAATATTTTATTTTTCCTTGTTTCCTTTCCTAACTGGGCTACTTTACCTTGTTGGAGCCCTTGGGCTTATAGCATCTTGCTTTTCCAACTAGGGTTATAGCTCAGCTAATAATAATAATAATAAATAATAATAATAATAATAATAATAATAATAATAATAATAATAATAATAATAATAATAATAATGGGAGAATACCTTAAGAACTTAAGATTTGCTGATGGTGTAGTCCTATTTAGTGAATCATGGGAAGAATTGAAAAAGATGATAAGAAGATTTGAATAAAACAAAAAAGAAACGTAGCACTGAAAATGATTATGAGTGAAGTTAAGATAATGTTCAATGAAATTATAAATACGTACTTAGGATAGACAGTAAATGTTTCACCATCACATAAGACCGAAATTAATAGAATGATTTTTGGTAAACAAAAATAATGATATCATGAAAAGTAAAATGTCCCTCCTTTAAAAACAAAAGTATTCAATCAGAATGTCCTATCAGTATTAATCTATGCATCAGAAACTTGAAGCTTTACTAAAGCATTAAAACATAAAATAGTTACAACTCAAAGAACTATGGAAAGAAAAATTATATGAATAACACTAAGCGACAGAAAAAGAACACCATGGATACGAAAGGAAAACTTTAGCAGAGGATATTCTAACATTTAAGAAAAAGAAATTGACATAGGGAAGGGCATAGGGAGATAAAAAAATAGACAAGAATAATAACAGAATGGGTCTTTAGAGATTGCAAACAAAGCAGGAAAAGGAAGAGAAGACGATGGATTGGCGAACGAAAAAAATTGCGGGTGTGGATTGGCATAGAAAGGCTATAAACTATAACCAGGCTATAAATATATGTATATATATACATACGCGCAAACACACACACACACACACACACACACACACACATATATATATATAATATATATATATATATATATATATATATATATATATATGCTGTTGATTAAAACAAATACACAATATACATGCAATTTACAAATAAGTGAATGATTGTTTGTCTGGTTTTATGTATGAGGAGGAAGGGCTGAAGGGATTTTCACGTTTCCGAATGATGAAAAAATTAAAATTCTTGTACAAGCTTAAAAGATTTATTCGAAGCTTTTTCTTAAATAATTCCTTATTTAATATTTCCTCCTGAATTACAGTGTTTGTATCTACCTATCTTTTTCTTAAAAGAGAGATGAAAACATAAAAGATATACAGTCGATATTCTAATAGCTTGTAAGATAAGGAAATGAACATGGGCAGGACATAAATGAGAATGACAGATAATAGATGGACACTATGTGCAACTGAATAGACCCTGTGAGATTACAAAAGAAGCAGGGGAATGAAGAGAAGACGATGGATTGAACGAACTAAGAACATTTGCGGGTGTGAACTGGTATAGAGAGACCATAAACAGACGAAATGAAGGACATTCTGAGGCCTTTGTTCTGTTGTGGACTAGTAACGGTTGATGATGATGAAACTCTTTAAACTCCTTAATTTTTCTTCCTATAAAACGAAGCTTGTTGATAAAAATCCTGAATTTCAAGGTCCTTATTCAATCATTCCTTCATCAAATTGAGTAAAGAATCAACTTTTTTTTATTTACTTATTATTAGTTCTGCCTGGAGAACAGTAAGCAGCACCGTTTCATTAACACAAGAACTCTTGAAGATATTTTTCCTGATTGTGAATTCTGCGAATTAGGAATCTTTCTGTTCTTGTGGTACTTAGCCTCGTTCCTCAGACGCCTTCTTTGAGCGGAATCAGAAACCAAGAGAAATCTTATTTTCGCCTTTTTTTCTAATCAAACTTAACGCCCTCCGAATTCATTTCTCGCTCTTGGTGAGAGCAAATATTGACACACCTTTTTCAAGGCTTAAAATTTCTGCCCCTTTTTTTTTCTATTTTAGAAATATCCGCGAGGTGTGTTTTTCCTCAGAGTGGCCGCTCAAGGAATGGGGCGATGCCTTCACTTGTACTGGATAACGTTGTTCCGTTTACTATTCACAAAGAAGTTGCCAATTAATTTTCTCATAAAAACTTATAATCCATCAGCTCCTAAACTAATCATCCCTCAGCACACCTATAGTCAATTCTTTTTAGTGAGGCAGATTTGCACGGACTCGGCAGAGGTGCCCTTTAAGCTCGGAAAAGTGTCCTGGTCGCTGATTGGTTGGACAAGATAATTCTAGCCAATCAGATAGCTGGAAACTTTTCCGAGCTAAAGGGGACCGCTGCAAGTCAGTGCAAATGCGCCTTATTAAGAAAATTTGAGTGTAGTGATAAATACAAATGAACAATTAGTTTCCGATCTAAAGTTATCCATCTACCTCGTTTCGAGAATAAATTATGTCATTGCAAAAGAATATCTTAATCAGGTAAAGGAATCATACGAATATTGTTCATGTAGCAATATATATGTGGCCACTACTGTAAGATAAGAAAATATTAGCCACATTTCAGGAAGCCAATTACAGATTATACTCTGATTTCACATTAATAATTTCTTCCAGTAATTTTGTCAATAAAGGGATTTAGAAGATTAATTTTTCGATCATATTCTACTAATATGAATTCCTTCATTTTTTAAAGCAAGCTTAATCACTAGATTCACGTCTGCCTGATTACCAAATTTATCACTCTCCTGCCTAGGTGAAACGATAGACCTAATGACATTCAAGAGATTAAAACTGTATAACAATTTATGCCATTAAGTAAATTTGGAACGCATTTCTATTGACGCTACAAAAAATTCAAAAGCTTCTGTCAAATAGATCTATGAAAAATATAATCAAGAAATAAAAACAAAGTAAAGAATAAGAACACAGTAAAAAACAAGAACAATATCAGAAGACTTAAAAATCAACTCTGGTGATAAACATCGTCGCCAGCCAACATCATTCCTAAGAATTCCAGTCTCTTTTAACACTCCGGCAATAACATTGCACAGCACACATCTGTTGGCGTTGGAAATGATTTATTACTTGATTTCCTCGGAACCTTTTTGTCTAGGCGGGGTTTGTTTTAATACTTGGCTCACATATTTCAGGAACCATCAACTGAATCGCTCTCGACAAGGGTTTGTAAAGAATAAGTAGCTGTTGCCTACTTGGCTTCATATAGAGAAAAAATTGTAATTTTCTTATATGAAATCCATAGAAAGTTTTGCAGAAATCATTGAATCATTATGTATGTTACGATTACAACATATTAAAGGTTTGAAGGTCAATCATGAATGGTAGAGGCAAAAGGACATGACAATGCCCTAGAGACCGATCTTATATAGATACGATCAGTGCCAAGACCCCTTTCCCTCAAACTAGGACCAGAGGGAGGGCCAGGCAATGGATGCTGAAGATTCAGCAGGTAGGCATATAGGCTGCCCCAACGCCACAGCTTTAGCTCCTATGGATGGTGAAGTTGCAAAGAAAAAAAATAAATAAAAAATCGCGTTTTGATTGGGTCTCGAGCTAGCGTCTAACGGTTTACTAGGCAGGGACGTGTCCAATAGGCTACCACAAGTCTGCCATCTAAGAAACTTTATGTACTCTTGGAAGTGGGAAAATGGGCTCCAACGGAGGATAATATACCAGTGAGGAAAGGGAATAAGGAAATAAATAAACTATGAGAAGAAAAAAAAAGAAAATACAAAATATCTTAATATTGGTAACAATGATAAAATAGATCTGTTATATATTAAGTATAAGAGAGTCTTATGACAGTCTTTTCAACATAAAAGACATTTGATCGAAGTTTGAACTTATTAACTTCAACCGATTCAACGGCCAGATAACGGAGATCATTCCACAATCTGGTCACAGCTGGAATAAACTTTTAGAATATTGTAGTGTTGAGCCTTATGATGGAAGGAGCAAGACTATTAGGAATTAACTTCCTATTATATACAGTATAGTATTGTCTAGGAAGATTTAAATACAGAGAACGGACAGAAATATGAAAAATCTTATGCATATTTCATATCATTACCTTCGCCAATGATGTTGGAGGGAGGTTATGTTTGTGTGTTTGTTTGTGAACAGCTTCCTGGCACAATTTTAATCGTAGAGTAATGAAAATCGCAGAGATTAACTGTTATGTAAAAAGCTGGAAATTATTATATTTTGGAAGGTCAAAGTTAAAGGTCAAGGTCACGGCCAAGAAAAATTTCCGATTCGCGTAATTTTTCTATCTTTTCAGCTTTAGGTTATTCAGTCATAAACACAAAATTTCCCCGAAATACAAAGGAGCAGCTGTACTGATAGCCTATCTTAATGGACAATTGCTCACATAAGCCCTCACGAATACACTTACACACTTTGCCCGCTGTAGGGGTGACGTCAGAATACACACCTTTAGCAAGGGAGCAAGTCTTACAGGTCTGAAGTTTCTTGTACTCATTATTTTTTCTTGATACCAAGGGATATTGTTTCCCCCTTATATATGGTTAGACTAGTTTGTGATAATCTCAGCTATAAATACTCGGAGGAAATATACACACACAAACACACACAGACACACACACACACACACACACACACATATATATATATATATAGTATATATATATATATATATATATATATATGTGTGTGTGTGTGTGTGTGTGTGTGTTTGTCGGCATACATATATGTAGGTATATGTTTATATCTATATGTACAGTATTTATAGCCTTATATATACACATATACACATGCATACATTATATGAATATATATGTGTATATATATTATCTATATATAAACATATTTATATATACATACATATATATATATATATATATATATATATATGATATATATATATATATAGAGAGAGAGAGAGAGAGAGAGAGAGAGAGAGAGAGGAGAAGAGAGGAGACGAGAGAGAGAGAGAGAGAGAGAGAGAGAGAGAGAGAGGTGATTGTGAAGATAATGGAAAATAAAAAAATATATAATACAAGGTTTATTGGAGGAGAGAGAGAGAGAGAGGAGAGAGAGAGACGAGAGAGAGAGAGAGAGAGAGAGAGAGAGAGGTGATTGTGAAGATAATGAAAATAAAAAAATATATAATACAAGGTTTATTGGAGGAGGAGAGAGAGAGAGAGAGAGAGGAGAGAGAGAGAGAGAGAGAGAGAGAGAGAGAGAGAGAGAGAGAGGAGAGAGAGAGAGAGAGATGAAACGTCTAACCTGGAACTAGAGAAAGAGAGGTATTGCACTAAAGCCTCCGTGACTCGTCTGAGGCGAAGTAATGATAGCGGGACATGTGGTCTTGAGATGCCTGCTTGGCATTCTTAATCAAGGCGTTCTCTGCTGGGCCCGCCGAGCTAGTGCAAAAGATCCCGTTCGTCCGACCTCTCGCTGTGAAAGCGATTGACCCGAGACTTCTTTTTAAGGAAGGTCGGGAGTTTCTCTTGTATTTTTGTTATTGTATCTCTCAGCTGCGTGTTTGCTGCCTTGCCTCATCTACTGTTTCTCTTTCATCTTTTATTTTATTTGTTTTTACTGCGGTTTCTCTTTAGTAAGGAATTTCTTTATGTAGGATTAAGATGGGTGTATTGTTAGTTGATGTTTCAATGGTATAACTCTTTGCTTCTTAATTTTATATATTTTTTGTTTTAGATATGATTGAGTACATGGATACTATATGTCGCTTTTTTAATTTTCGGTCTGTTTATCTCTTACGGGTTCCCTTTGGTAAGGAATTTCGTTTACATTGATAAAGATAGACGTATTGTTAGTGATGTTTCAATGGCATAACCTCTTAGCCTCTTAATTTTACATTTATTTGATTAAGGGTGATTGTTTTACTTTTATACAATATATCACTATGTCGTACTAACATTTTAGTTTTTAAACCTTATTCAATGATGTTCTTTATTGTGTATCATTTTGAGTTATTTATCATGTCTTTATTCCCGTTCACAGCACTATTTTTTTTTCATGCTGGTCATATAGTAAATCTTCATAAAATTTCCTCTATATTTTTAATCTATCATTTCCTTAGCTCTTTTGATGTATATCTTTAAACGAAATGCACAAATATACTCTTTAATATTCAGTTACATCCTATCTATCTATCTATTTATCTATATATACAATATATATGTATATATATTTATATATATACATATATAATATATATATATATATATATATATATATATATATATATATATAATATATATATACATACATATATATATGTATATATATACCACACATATATATATATATATATATATATTTATATATATATATATATATATATTATATATATATATATATATATATATATATATGATCCATCTCGGTGTGCCTTAGGAACAGAAGGTTTCTATTGATAATGCTAAAATTTGTTTTCGACCGCTTTTATGATATATGAAAAGATTTACAGAAGCCAATAATATTCTATCGACAGTCAGTTATCATATTAAAACAATTTTTATAACTTGGTAGAGTTTTCTATCAGTCTTTCGTAAACGAATCCTGGCCAAATTATGATAAAAACGCTAGTTAAACTAACCTTTGTTTTTATATTAAGAAAAGAAAATTAATAATTATTTCTATTTTCTGCCAATCTTAGGAAAGGAAGGAACTTAGCCTTCTTTAAACTACCATACAAGCAAATATGAACACAACGATCTTTGAAATGGGTAAAATAGCAAATTTGCTAGACAAGGAGTATAAAAAAAGATAAATACAAACTGCTAAATAAAAACATAGAGTGGATTTGGTCTTGACGAAAAGTTACAGAGAAAACTGCCATTCATAGAGACAAGCACATATGAATACAACGCTCTTTTAAATAAGTAAAATAGCGAATTTGCAAGACAAGGAGTACACAAAAAGAAAATAAAACATAAGAGTGGATTTGGTCTTGGCGAAAAATGTACAGAGAAGATCCTCTGCAACGCAGATTACAGAAACGGCACACTCATTAAAGCCGACTAACACGCGTGTGAGAATCCGCATGAAAAGCCACCCATCGGTATGGGGATTGAACCTTGAACCTCATTTGCGCGCGATAAAGACACGGCGTCTACTTTTGTCGCATTTTATAGCACGGAGACTAGCGCCTTTTACGCCGCACTCGTGAGGTGACTTGGGAGGACCTCCGCAGCCACACCTACACGACAATAGTTTTTCCATGATCAGTTATGAGTGAAATGGGTTTCCCGCCGGAGGATGCTACACAAAGAAAGGGTCACTTGGCCGTGATGCGTCGAAGGGGTTGATAATAGGAGCCGTCGGGGCGTGCTTGCAAGTTTCAATGTGGCTGATGTTATTACGGGCCTTCTGAAACCTCCATGAGAAAAACCTTCGTATCATAACTTCTAAATGGCAACCTTTTCTGATATTTTTTTACTAACTATTTTTTTACTAACTATTTTTTAACTATCTAAAATGTTTATTCAAGAAGAAAAATGAGGAGAGAGAGAGAGAGACGAGAGAGAGAGAGAGAGAGAGAGAGAGGAGAGAGAGAGAGAGAGGAGAGAGAGAGGAGAGAGAGAGAGAGAGAGAGAGATAATAATATGGATTTCATACTCATGACCGAAAATTCAAAATTTACTCTACATCTGGAAAGCTTATATTTACGCACTCAAATATATATATTTCAAAAGACGAAAACTTGAACATAATGTAAATAAAACGAGAAGAAATAAAGTCTAACAAAGGATAGTTGATCAGGTTTCCTTTTGCTTGTCAAAATGTTGAAGACAAGCAAAGTTTGAATTTGCGTTGAAACCTCACAAGTTGAAAAATTTTAAAAAAGGGTAAACACCCAAGAAACAACAATGACAGCAAAGGCGATATTGGTGCAAAAGGAAATATATTAAGAAGAAAAGTAATGTTTTGAATAACTTTTTTGTCATAATTCTCCTTCTCAACTCAACAAAAGGTAATGTTGTGAATAATTTACATTATTATTATTATTATTATTATTATTATTATTATTATTATTATTATTATTATTATTATTATTATTATTACTTGCTACGCTACAACCCTAGTTAGAAAAGCAGGATGCTAAGAACAATGAAAATAAGCCCAGTG
>NC_090735.1:57556789-57559289 GCF_036898095.1 Palaemon carinicauda
TAGATATGATTGAGTACATGGATACTATATGTCGCTTTTTTAATTTTCGGTCTGTTTATCTCTTACGGGTTCCCTTTGGTAAGGAATTTCGTTTACATTGATAAAGATAGACGTATTGTTAGTTGATGTTTCAATGGCATAACCTCTTAGCCTCTTAATTTTACATTTATTTGATTAAGGGTGATTGTTTACTTTTATACAATATATCACTATGTCGTACTAACATTTTAGTTTTTAAACCTTATTCAATGATGTTCTTTATTGTGTATCATTTTGAGTTATTTATCATGTCTTTATTCCCGTTCACAGCACTATTTTTTTTTTCATGTGGTCATATAGTAAATCTTCATAAAATTTCCTCTATATTTTTAATCTATCATTTCCTTAGCTCTTTTGATGTATATCTTTAAACGAAATGCACAAATATACTCTTTAATATTCAGTTACATCTATCTATCTATCTATTTATCTATATATACAATATATATGTATATATATTTATATATATACATATATATATATATATATATATATATATATATATATATATATATATATATATATATACATATATATATATGTATATATATACACACATATATATATATATATATATATATATATATATATATATATATATATATATATATATATATATATATATATATATATATGATCCATCTCGGTGTGCCTTAGGAACAGAAGGTTTCTATTGATAATGCTAAAATTTGTTTTCGACCGCTTTTATGATATATGAAAAGATTTACAGAAGCCAATAATATTCTATCGACAGTCCAGTTATCATATTTAAAACAATTTTTATAACTTGGTAGAGTTTTCTATTCAGTCTTTCGTAAACGAATCCTGGCCAAATTATGATAAAAAACGCTAGTTAAACTAACCTTTGTTTTTATATTAAGAAAAGAAAATTAATAATTATTTCTATTTTCTGCCAATCTTAGGAAAGGAAGGAACTTAGCCTTCTTTAAACTACCATACAAGCAAATATGAACACAACGATCTTTGAAATGGGTAAAATAGCAAATTTGCTAGACAAGGAGTATAAAAAAAGATAAATACAAACTGCTAATAAAACATAGAGTGGATTTGGTCTTGACGAAAAGTTACAGAGAAACTGCCATTCATAGAGACAAGCACATATGAATACAACGCTCTTTTAAATAAGTAAAATAGCGAATTTGCAAGACAAGGAGTACACAAAAAAGAAATAAAACATAAGAGTGGATTTGGTCTTGGCGAAAAATGTACAGAGAAGATCCTCTGCACGCAGATTACAGAAACGGCACACTCATTAAAGCCGACTAACACGCGTGTGAGAATCCGCATGAAAAGCCACCCATCGGTTATGGGGATTGAACCTTGAAACCTCATTTGCGCGCGATAAAGACACGGCGCTACTTTTGTCGCATTTTATAGCACGGAGACTAGCGCCTTTTAACGCCGCACTCGTGAGGTGACTTGGGAGGACCTCCGCAGCCACACCTAACACGACAATAGTTTTTTCCATGATCAGTTATGAGTGAAATGGGTTTCCCGCCGGAGGATGCTACACAAAGAAAGGGTCACTTGGCCGTGATGCCGTCGAAGGGGTTGATAATAGGAGCCGTCGGGGCGTGCTTGCAAGTTTCAATGTGGCTGATGTTATTACGGGCCTTCTGAAACCTCCATGAGAAAAACCTTCGTATCATAACTTCTAAATGGGCAACCTTTTCTGATATTTTTTTACTAACTATTTTTTTACTAACTATTTTTTAACTATCTAAAATGTTTATTCAAGAAGAAAAATGAGAGAGAGAGAGAGAGGAGAGAGGAGGAGAGAGAGAGAGAGAGAGAG
The DNA here is from genome assembly GCF_036898095.1 of Palaemon carinicauda. Taxonomy (NCBI): domain Eukaryota; kingdom Metazoa; phylum Arthropoda; class Malacostraca; order Decapoda; family Palaemonidae; genus Palaemon; species Palaemon carinicauda. The sequence continues at coordinate 57,558,645 of NC_090735.1, forward strand.
AGAGAGAGAGAGAGAGAGAGAGAGAGAGAGAGAGAGAGAGAGAGAGAGATAATAATATGGATTTCATACTCATGACCGAAAATTCAAAATTTACTCTACATCTGGAAAGCTTATATTTACGCACTCAAATATATATATTTCAAAAGACGAAAACTTGAACATAATGTAAATAAAAACGAGAAGAAATAAAGTCTAACAAAGGATAGTTGATCAGGTTTCCTTTTGCTTGTCAAATGTTGAAGACAAGCAAAGTTTGAATTTGCGTTGAAACCTCACAAGTTTGAAAAATTTTAAAAAAGGGTAAACACCCAAGAAACAAACAATGACAGCAAAGGCGATATTGGTGCAAAAGGAAATATATTAAGAAGAAAAGTAATGTTTTGAATAACTTTTTTGTTCATAATTCTCCTTCTCAACTCAACAAAAGGTAATGTTGTGAATAATTTACATTATTATTATTATTATTATTATTATTATTATTATTATTATTATTATTATTATTATTATTATTATTATTACTTGCTACGCTACAACCCTAGTTAGAAAAGCAGGATGCTAAGAACAATGAAAATAGCCCAGTGAGGAAAGGAAACAAGGAAAAAATAAAATATCTTAAGTAACATAAACAGAAAGAATAAAAATAGT
>NC_090735.1:57569289-57574289 GCF_036898095.1 Palaemon carinicauda
CAGCCACGGCGGAGAGATGTCGGCATTGCCGGGCAGACCAGGCATCAGACTGTCGAGTAAAGTTGTGCACCAGAGGCATGTGGTCTGTGCGAATGACTAAGGGCGTACCTTCTAAGAAATGGCGAAAGTGACGGACAGCCAAGTGCACCGCCAGCAATTCTTGATTGAAGGTAGAATAACCCGATTCTGCCTTGGACAGTTTTCTGCTGAAGAAGGCCAATAGGCAGGGCGAGCTGTTGACCACCTGCTCGAGTACTGCACCAATAGCGACGTCGCTGGCATCGGTGGAGAGAAGGAGAGGGGCATGTGGGATAGGAAAAGTGAGAGCCGCAGCAGTTAATAGGGCCTTCTTTTCATTAGGCTGTATCTTGAAGGGGACCCCACTTCAGGTCCTTTGGCTTGCCCTTGAGAGAGGCGTAGAGGGGAGCAAGAGTGGCGGCAATGGCTGGCAGAAAACGGTAATAATAGTTGATCATGCCCAAGAATTCCTACAGAGCTTTGACGGTCGAGGGTACGTGGAAGTTCTGAACGGCTGCTACCTTCTCAGGGAGGGGGTGGACACCTTCAGGAGTGATGCGGTGCCCTAAGAACGACACTTCGTTGGCGCCAAAGGTACACTTGTCGTACCGGACTACAAGGCCGATTTGTTGCAGGCGGTCGAGCACGATGCGCAGGTGACGGAGGTGTTCCTCTTTTGAGGAGGAGAACACAAGTATGTCGTCAACATAACATACACAGAAAGGGAGGGCCCTTAAGATGCCATCCATGAGACGTTGAAACGTGGCCCCAACATTACGAAGGCCAAAACAGGAGTAATTGAAGGTGTAGGTACCAAACGGAGTGGTGATGGCAGTCCTGGGGATATCTTCTGGGTTCATAGGCACCTGATAATATCCCATCAGGAGATCGAGTGTAGAGAAAACCTTTGCTTTGTGCAGGTAGGAGGTCATGTCGGCAATGTTTGGGAGGGGGTAGTGATCCGGTTCTGTTTGCATGTTGAGGCGCCTGTAATCCCCGCACGGACGGAGGGAGCCGTCTTTCTTCAGAACGATGTGTAAGGGTGACGACCATGGGCTAGAGGCCTTTTGGCAAAGGCCCATTTCCTCCATTTCGACGAACGTCTGTTTGGCGGCTGCCAATCGTTCCGGGGCAAGATGTCTGAATTTTGCGAAGACTGGGGGTCCCGTCGTCTTGATATGGTGATAAATACCGTGCTTGGCAGAAACCGTGGGCATTTGGCGAAGTTCTGGACGGAAAACTTCCGGGTACGACGTGAGGAGGTGGGCCTAGGCATCCGTGGGTGCGCTGATGTGAAGAGCGAAGGTTAGAGGGGGCGGGTTGAAGAGGTGTCGACAAGTACGAGTCTACGTTGACCAATCGTGGGTGGGCGACATCGACCAGAAGGTGGAAATGAGAGAGGAAATCCGCACCGAGGATTGGCAATGTGACGTCAGCAACGAGAAACTTCCAATTGAATTTACCGTTTCCGAACGATAATGTGAGGTTCTTGTAACTGTAGGTGGGTATCGCAGATCCGTTAGCAGCTACCAAGCGGACGTCGGCAGATGTCTTGAAGAGTTTCCTTGGCAAAAGAGAACGACAAGCACCCGTGTCTACCAAAAATCGCACGCTCATTCCTGCCTCCTGTAAAAAGAAAAGATTAGAAACATGGGAGGCCACCGCCACGAGCGATGGCCTACTTACACGTTTTTTGGCCACTGACAATCCTCAGCAAATTTCTTCGCAGTTGCCCCGAATCTGAAGTGGTAGTAGCAAAACTGCGGCGGATGGGAGGTAGTAAGTGGCTGTAGAAGTCGTTTGTTGGGGCGCGAGCGATTGGTGGGTGGTGGGCGGCTTTGTCTCTGCTTCGGCACGTCACGGTGTGGGCGTGTATGTCCTACGACATTCATGTCAGCTTCGGTTGACGTTGAATAGGCATCCTCTTTGTCAGGGGTGGAGGCGTTGATGGAGGTCTTGAAGTGGCTGTCCATAAGGGCGTCGGCTTTGGTCATCAAGTTCTTTATGGGTAAACTATCGGGTATGGCAGCGCGTATAGGTCCGGGTAAACGGTGTATCCAAAGGGCACGAAGTAGGTTCACCTCATGAGGAGAGACGTCTGCGGCAGGTTGAAGGTGAGCGATACTGGTCATTTCCCTGAGGGCAAGCGAAGACCTTTGGTCCCCCAACGGTTGTTGCGAGAGCAGAAAAAGCTTTGCTACACGGCGGCTGGCGACAGAGAGTACTGCTGCAGAAGGTATGTTTTGAGGGCGCCATATGCTTTTGGGGTGTCCTCGGGTATCGCCGCGAGAACGTAATCTGCTTTGGTGGTTGAGCGAGTCACGCCCTTGATGCGAAACAGGACTTCTGCGCGCTGAAACCAAGAAAACTCCTCTCCGCTGGCGAACGGTGAAAGTTTCAATGGGGCGGCAGCAGCGTTAACTGCTGTAGAGTCAGTCATAGTACCAACGATGGAGGGTGGTGGGGGTGGAAGGCAGTGGGAGCATGTCGACTTCCGGGGTCACCAATGTGACGGTGCCGAGAGAAAGGTTGTGAACTCAAAGGCAGTGTGAAAGCAACTGAGTTCATTTATTATGGAACTCTCTCCTTTATATACAAAACTTCAAGGCAACAGGAAATTACATGTTCGAGAAAATGACAATGTTACATAGGTGACACGCTGACATGTTTATTCTGGTTCTTTTTAGTGCGAGGGAAGAGCGAAGATACAAGCATAATATATACAAAAGGAATTATGTACAATTGTGTGACACACGGTTGGTACAGGTGCCACAGCCCACCCTCCCCCGTTATTCATCACAGATGAAGCTTCATATTGGTGAATCCCCTACTGCTGCTACCTCCGCGGTCATCATAGGCAACTGTAAGGAGCAGCAGGGCCTACCGGAACTGCGTCACAATCGCTCGCCATTCATTCCTATTTCTAGAACGCTCTCTTGCCTCTCTCACATCTATCCTCCTATCACCCAGAGCTCTCTTCACTCCCTCCATCCACCCCAACCTTGGCCTTCCTCTTGTACTTCTCCCATTAACTCTTGCATTCATCACCTTCCTTAGCAAACAGCCATTTCTATTCTCTGAATATGGCAAAACCACATCAACACATTCATATCCACTCTAGCTGCTAAATCATTTTTATCACCCGTTCTCACCTTCAATACTTCGTTCCTAACCCTATCTACTCGAGATATACGATTCATACTCCTCATACCCTTCATCTCAAACACATTCAACTTTTGTCTTTCCGTCACTTTCATTCCCCACAACTCCGATCCAAACATCACGCTTGGTACTATCACTTTCTCATACAGAACTCTCTTTACATTCATGCCTAACCCTCTATTCTTTACCACTCCCTTCACTGCTCCCAACACTTTGCATCCTTCATTTACTCTCTGACCTACATCTGCTTCCACACCACCATTTGCTGCAACAACAGACCCCAAATACTTGGACTGATCTACTTCCTCAAGTAATTCTCCATTCAACATGACATTCAATCTCGCACCACCTACCCTTCTCATACATCTCATAAATTTACTCTTTCCCACTTTAACTCTCAACTTCCTTCTCTCACATGCCCTTCCAAATTCTGTCACTAATAAGCCAAGCTTCTCTTCAGAGTCTGCGTCCAGTTCAGTATCATTCACAAACAACAACTGATTTACTTCCCATTCATGATCATTATCGACTATCATTTTCAATCCTCGTCCATGCACTCGAGCATTCATCTCTCTCACCACTTGTTACGATCTTAAAATCATTACAAGTTCTTTTAATAATCAAAATAAATGCTTCCAACAACCTCCATTGAAATATGGGAAAAAAATATAAAGAAACTTACGAAAAAACACAATACGTTTGTTTAAAAACTTATAAAGAAAACCAGTGTTACTACTTCGGTTACTTTAACTGACAAATCAAATCAATCAAAACATCAATAGACAAGGGGAACATTCAGTAAGGTAGAATTACATAAGGAATAGTTTTCTACAGCTGTTGAGATGATACTGGTATGGAGACTTCAGGCTTGAGAACGTTGCAGAAGGGTGGCTGAAGTTCAGGATAAACTGGCACGATGACCGGATTCGAAGACATCACAGAAAGGGTGGTATCAAAATGGGACATCAGAGGTCTTCTTCCAAGAATTCGATAATACTATTGAACTAAGGCTGGCTGCAGGTGGTGTTGGCTACTTCTCGTCACTAGCAGGGAGGGATGGATGCTTCAATTTGTATCTTCTCGGCCATAACAGGATTTTGGAGATAGGCTTTTGTTGTCTGAAGGGAAGGTTAGAATCTGGCTCTATCAGACTTCTGGTCGTCTGTTTCTTATCTTGTTAGGACGTGGATTTCATCTGTTATGAACATAGTTCCTCTCTTGTCTTATGGCCTGTCCTATCTCTTTTAGACAATCTCTTCTTGAAGTTTATATACCCATGTATGTGCGGAGTTAATTACAGTGGGAAGTGGTCATTTCCATAGAAGGCGCTCTTTTTAACAATTCTGCGTCTCTATTAGCTTCCTCAAAAAACGCCCACTTCGATCATGCCATGGAAGCTTTTAGAAGAAATTTCTGATGCAATCTGGACCATGTGTTAAGTCGTAACGAAAGGGCAGCACATGTCCTTCCATGATGACATATTTCAGAAACGCCAAAATCCCTCAGGCTCGGTTTCTCAAAATATGCTTACTCCACTAATTAAGACGGTGACATCTTGGTCAAAACAGGACAGTCTCCTTATCCTGACAGGCACTCTCTCTCGTCGAGGCTCGGTTTACTTCCAATATGCTGACGACAATGAAGTGATGACAGGTTGACAAAACAATACGGTAGTCGAATCTAGTCTCGCTGCTCACACTTTTGGGAAAGATATTTTTGTGTTTTAAAACAGATCCTTTTAAAGTATTGTATCTACCCAGGGCGACATCACACATGCTTTCACTGTTTTCAACATGCATATATATACTGTATATATATAT
>NC_090735.1:57579289-57601789 GCF_036898095.1 Palaemon carinicauda
CCTTGGCCTTTGACCTTAACATGAATTAATAAGCGTGGATTTTATACACTCATTTATGAACCAAGTTTGAAGTCTCTGTAAAAACGATGCCCAAACTTATGGCTGATTACGTGAATTGGACATTTTGCTTGACCGTGACATTGGCCTTTGACTTTGATCTTCCAATATTTAACTATTTTCAGTTTTCTACATAACAGTTAATCCCTGGAGCTTTCATTGCTCTACGATTAAGATTGTGACCAGGAAGCTGTTCACAAACAAACACACACACACAGGAAAACAAACACACAAACAAGGGGTAAAACATAACCTATTTCCAACTTCGTTGGCGGAGGTAATCAAAGTTGTGGCAACGCTGCTCAAGGCAATATAATTTTTACCAGGTGATTATCTTTTTCCATGGATAGCAATGAACTTGGATATAAGAATATACCAACAATTTATTGGCACTAGAGCAGGTATAGAAACCTCTTTCTGTTTAAGTGCTTGGTTTTACACTTTTCTATACAAGAGGTGCTTTATTGCTTCTACTCCTAGGCTGTGAAATCACGACATGAAACGTGCACTAATGCATAATTATATTTCTTACTCAAAATGGTGGTTATATATATCTTTACAATAATGTATATCATTTGTTCGTAGACATTTTAATTTATAACATAACTTTATTTTCTTTATTTTCTCTTGTTTTATATAGTGAAAAGATAATGTATTTTATATATCTACTAGTGTACACAACACGGTAAAATTGACCTCTAAATATATAGATAGATTTACACACACAAGCACAAAAACCTTCTCTCACCAGGGCAGGGCCACTCCCTCTCCCTCCTACTGAGGGTCGGGAAGAGCTGAGCGTAACCGGAAAGAAATATATATACAGTATATACATATGTATATATATATATATATATATATATATATATATATATATATATATATATATATATATATATTTACATACAGTATATCGCCAGACGCTTACTCTTTATTATATAGGAGGGATAGGGATATTTGATTATTAAGGATGGCAACGCTAATAAGAGCAAAAACTATGATTACTTCGAAGTTTTCATGAAAAAGACATTCTGTTCTCATCATCGTTCATCCTACGCCAATTTGAAGAAAAAATATGATTTAATAGTGGAGAAGAATAAGAAGTTTTGAACGTCTAGTACTTGAAAGAACTACGATTTAACAGATCTAATTTACACAGATTTTGAAAATTTTCCTTGCTCTTTTTCAAGTGACTTGAATATTTTGATTTATCTTAAAAGTTTTTAACTGACATGTATTCTACGATTTTCTAATTTTACATGGTCGTGAACATTAGCTATCTTTTTACTTATATAATTGCTTAATAATTTACGTCTATATTCATTTACTTTCTAGCGCATAATCCAATGAATTCTAGACCCAATTATCTTTATCTATTTTAAGCCTATTGGAGTCCAAAAGTTCTAAGTCAGTAAGAAGTGACAGGCTCGCCTATGAGAGAGAGAGAGAGAGAGAGAGAGAGAGAGAGAGAGAGAGAGAGAGAGAGAGAGAGAGAGAGAGAGAGAGAAAGAGAGAGAGAGAGAGTCACCATCTTGTTTGATAGTAACAACGTTTTGATCATTCAACCTACGACATTTTACGCACGGATTTACGGACAACTCGCGTCATAACAAGTCTAGGAAAAAGGTACAATTTCGGGTCCGACAAACAGTATATCCCAGGATGGATTTGAGCAATTAGAAGATGCATTGGCCAAATGACCTTTGTGTCTATCTCCCCGTGCCAATTACTAAGGCGCAAAACAACACCTCGATATAGAAAGTCGAACCAAATGGATAAACGATTCTGCACAAACAGAACATTATTATGCCACTAATGCCACACTGGCTTGTTAGTACTTTCTGTTCTTTAATTTCTGAATGGAGCTCTCTCAACAAAAAGCAAATTGGCAAGGCTTCAGGTTTAAAGGAACTCTGCTATATATAATTGAAATATATAAAGGATTTTCACCGGAAATGATATACAGAAAAAGTGCTGGAGGTTTTAGGCGTTCCCGTAGTACAATATTATTACTTTCGGAGCCTTTTCGTTGAGACCGACCGGGTGTAAAATTTCAAATGTTAAAACTAACATTCTAAAACGGGAAAAAAAAACAAAAAAACAAAGAGAACACCACCTAGCCTAAGGTTTCCCACCTAACATTACCACTGCGGCCCCAGCCCTTAGACAGCCGTATTCTTTGCTTACCCTAAGACTATAATTCTCTACACTGTGTTGCTTCCTAACTGGGTTTATTACTGGTAAGGTAACACTAAATCATATATCATAAATCGTAAAACTAGCTTCATATTATCGTATTTCAGACCAAAACAAACAATAACTTCCCCAAAAAGAAAATTGATTTGACTAGTAATAAGAAAGTTTACACCTTTCTCGACGAACTACATTCACATAGACTTTCGAACAGGATCAGAATTTACAATATCTTAGTTTATTATTATTATTATTATTATTATTATTATTATTATTATTATTATTATTATTATTATTATTATTATTATTATTATCATTGCAGCAGCAAAGTACAAAGATAATGATAATGATCTTTTGAAACATTTAAATTCTAATAATGCAGATGATACTTCAGTCTTGTGTAGATGATACATCAGTCTTAGAGTAATGATATAAGGGTTTTTTGGCTTAATGATTTTTCTAGGCCCTTTGATGTTGATGAAGACTACTCGAGGAATAAAATAAACTTTAGGTCTTCATATGTATCACATGCTAATTATATGAATATAGAAAACTTTTTCAATTTCAAAAGAAAGAAAATTCATCTACGTCGTACTACTATGCTATGTTATCAAATAATTTTTATTGTTCATGGCTTTACAATCCATAAAATATTTGAAAAAAAAAAGTCTTCGAAAGCTTCATATGTCCTATATGGAAACTGAACAGATCATAAAATCCCATTATTTTCAAGTAAATTATTTTTCTTTATCTAAAGTAGTACCACATTGTACATAAAGAGGATTAGCTCCTTAAGAAATGTTGATTCTGATATGGGTGAAAATGGAAACCTTAAGGCAGAAGTCAGTCATAGAATTTAGTGTGCATGGATGAACTGGAGAAAGTCATCAAGGATACTCTGTGATAGAAGGATCAGTGCAAAACTTAAAAGAAAGGCGTGCATAAGATAATCTATCAATTTCAAAAGATCTATCAAGCAAATGTAACAGCAAAGTCATTACGGTTATTCATATTTCAAGACAAAAAATATTACGAACAGTCCTCAGCAGCAAATACTTAAACAATGATTTTTGCTTATCTTGCAATCTTCCAATGATCCAAATGACACTAGAAAATTAAGAAAATAACGAGATGCACAAAGTTAAAGAAGTAAGTTCTATAGAAGCGTAGTTAGGTCAGCCATGTTCTATGGGACAAAGACTTGGCCAATAAAGAAACAACAAGAAAGAATGGATGGAAATGGCCGAGATGAGAATGCTGTGATGGATGTGTGGTGTCACAAAAGAAATAAGATCCGGAATTAATTAATTAAGGGGACAGTCAAGGTATTAGAGGTTTCAAAAGAAAGAAGACTAAAATGGTTTGGTCATGTCATGAGGAGAGAAGATGAACACGTATGTAAAAGAATTATGAACATGTTGGTGAAGGGCATAAGAAGGAGAGGAAGACCAAAGTTCAGGTGGAAAGATAAATTACTGAATGACATGAAGGAAAATGGTCCAAGAGAAAATGATGTACAGGACAGAGGACAATGGAGAAGGCTGACTAGAAACAGCGACCCCATTTACAAATGTGAAAAGCTGAAGGGCAAATAAATAAAAAAAAAATATATTATATACCACCACTTTGCACACGATTATTCAACCGAATAGCCATTTCTCGAAAGATTTTTAGCCTCTCAGAACACTAAAACACCCAAATACGTCCGGGAGGAAAACAAGATTAGAGTAGATTAGATTATAAGTTTTAGGCCAAAGGTCAAACACTGGGGTCACTCAGGTTATTCGGTACGTAAAGAATAGATTCGATTAGTAATGAGCCAGAATATTCTTTTCGTTTTAGCTACTGTAAGGAACACATCCGACTTGTCCACCTTGTTCCTATATTGAATCCTTCTCTCGAGTTACGGTTCGCTTTCCCTTTGCCTACACATACACCGAATAGTCTGGCATATCATTTACAGATTCTCCTCTGTCCTCATACACCTGACAACACTGACATTACCTAACAATTCCTTTCCTATTATTATTACTAGCTAAGCTACAACCCCAGTTGGAGAAACAGAATGCTATAAGCCTAAGGTCTCCAAGAGGGAAAATAGGAATGGATATGTGGAAATTGATAAACTATATGTGAAGTAACGAAACATGAATATAAAATATCTTAAAATCAATGTCAATATTAAAATAGATCTGTCATATATAAACTTTATATATAAAGTATGAGGAGACTTATGTCCGCCTGTTCAACATAGAAATATAAGCTGCAAGCTCGAATTTCTGAAGTTCCACTGATACAACTGTCTGATTAGGAAAATCATTCCAAAATTTCGTCACAGCTGGAATAAAACTTCTGGAATACTCTGTAGTATCAAGCCTTATGGTGAAGAAGGCTAGACTATTATAAAATTAATAGAATTCTTTTGTGTCCTTACAGTAGTTACAACTATTTCCATGCTTCAATGAATATTTACAATTATGGGGATCGGTCTGTTCGAATACAGAAAAAAAGCTTAATTTACCCAAGGTGTTAATGAACAAAACCCATCCTGCGATTTCTTGACCAGAAACATCGAAAGAGATAAACAAAGGCAGTACGCATTGCGTGCCAGCCACGCAATCAACTTAGTCGCCACCTGCTGGTCGCAAGGCAATAGATATCGCGCCAAGGCAGCTAAGAAACATCATTTTGCAGATTGATGTCGGTGATGCTCAGATAGACCGGGACCATCAAGGTAATGGAAGGAGATTTATCGTACTTAATCCGCTTATGGGGTAACAGAGCACCCCTGCTTGCCCCTGGCGAATTTCAGCCATATCGGTACCAAACAACTACGATTGGGTGATTTGTATCTTATAGGTTGGTTGTTCTCATTTAGATATTGGGAACTTTCTAAATTCTAGATGAAGGTTCCCAATATAATGATAAAATGATGGGACAGCAAATCGAAGTTAACACTTCTATGAAAAAGTGTTCGAGAGGTAAAAATCACAAAGATAGGTTTCGAGGACCTGGCCGATTCTCACTTTTAAAGTTTATCAAAACTTTGCATTTTTATATTTTTTGATAAATTTGTCCAGATATATTAATGTGGAATGTTTTCATCTGTTTTGCCAATTCTGTTTACGAGTGGTTTATAATAATAATAATAATAATAATAATAATAATAATAATAATAATAATAATAATAATAATAATAATATCCCAGACATAAAAAGATTTTGTGAATTTCAACTACCTTTTAGACAGTTTAAACAGAAAAAGAACCTGTTTGTAGCCAGACGAACTTAAAAAAAAAGAAAGAAAGAAAGAAAAAAAAACGATTGACCCTTAATGAATTTTTGAATCCTTAAAAAGCCCTTACTATTTTAAAATGAAAATTTCTGATTAAAACGAAATACAAAAACCGTTTTAAAATGCATCAGAATGACGTCACTCGAACGCCCGGGTAAAGAACCTTTACACAGAAACCTGTAATCATATATCTCGGCCTACTGCTATTGCAGCGACCTGCACTGAAGGTGCAAGCCACTGGCTAACGGTGCTTAAAATATATAGGCATACTGCACGTCATATATACGCAACCCTCTTCCCGAAAATTGAATTTGGGTAGCGCCAATCGTGATGGTTCGTTGTCCATTCATAAATCACTTGGAAAAGGTTCAGGAGGAGGAAGAGGAAGAAGAGGAGGAGGGGGAGAAGGGGTTAATAGGTACATGGGAGCATAGTAATCATAACATATATCACATTTTATGATTTTCTATTATAATGGAGTATCGATAAATGTAGTTATACATGTGGTTCTTCGTGACTTGAATAACAGTTCAAACACATTTGACTAACCGAAATTCGTTGAATGATTCTATAACGTAAAGTGATGTCAAACTAACATATTCATCGTCAAATATAAATCAATATAAGACGTTAGAGAGAGAGAGAGAGAGAGAGAGAGAGAGAGAGAGAGAGAGAGAGAGAGAGAGAGAGGGGAGTTGGGTTCGGTATGACTGCTGTTCGATATTTGAATGCTTTATTCTCTGCTCTTACGGGTACAAGATATAGTTATATACACTACATCTTGTAGAATGAACAAGCAATAACCTGCCTATTTATCGATCGATAATACCAGAAAATTGCCATATATTACTAATAGCTTTCTTATATTTTGATTTAAAAGCTCAAGATAGAGACGACTGGCGAAATCTAACCATGCCTTTATTATTATTATTATTATTATTATTATTATTATTATTAGCTAAGCTACAACTCTGGTTGGAAAAGTAAGATACTATGAGCCTAAGGGCTTCAACAGTTAAAAATAGCCGAGTGAGGAAAGGAAATAAGGCAATAAATAAATGATATGGAATATAATGAACAATCAAAATAAATATTTGAAAACCAGTAACACCAAAACAGATATTTCATATATAAACTATAAAAAGACTTATGTCAACCTGTTCAACATAAAATCATTTGTTGAAAGTTTGAATTTTTGAAGTTCTACCGCGTCAACTACCCGATTAGGAAGATCATTCCACAACTTGGTCACAGCTAGAATAAAACTTCTAGAATACTGTATAGTATTGAGCCTCATGATGGAGAAGGCATATCTCTGCATACCTCGTATTATGAACAGGATGGAACTGTCCGGGAAGATCTAAATATAAAGGATCAATATGCGCAGGAGGAGCTTATGATGATTATTTTTACTAATTTAATATTAAGCATAATTCACAAGACCATGTTTTTGTCATTTATATGTTCACAAGTAAAGACCAACAAATTATTTCCACCCAGCCTCTTTTAATTTGGAGTGATTGATAACCTGTGTGGTTAAAAAGAATAAATATCCCTAAACATGCATATCCAGATGATACAAAGGTCGAAAAAAAAGTGCTGATGGAAAATTTATTAATTTCCAATATTTGAATTTATGAGAATGATCTTAAAATTTGAGATTTTTTCGTCTTGGAAATTTATTTAAAGATTTTTAATATTTGACTCCAAATTTTGCGCTGTATACATACACACATACAAACAATATATATATATATATATATATATATATATATATATATATATATATATATATATATATATATATATATATTTATATATATATATACATATATATATATTTATATATATATATATATATATATATATATATATATATATATATATATATATATATATAAAGTAAGCAGAAATGTAGGACTGAATAGGAATATGAGTAAAAGTCAGATAATGTTCAATGAGAAGCAATAAATAAGGTTTATGGACGAACCTCAAGAGACTGTTAATAAATATACATACTTAGGACACACAGTAAGTGTTTCCTTAGGACACGAGACCGAAACTAAAAGACAGATAAGAGCAACATGGATGCGAGAGCAAACTATAGAAGAGGATATTCTAACATCATGTAAGAAACAGAAATGGACATGGGCAGGACATGTAATGAGGATGACAGATAGATGGATATTACGAATAACAGAATAAGGTCCAAGAGTGTGAAAAAAAAAAACAGGGGTAGAGAAGACGATGGATAATTATATTTTTTTTTTATCAATTGATAAGCTACAACCCTTGTTGGAAATGCAGGATGCCTTACGCCCAAGGGCTACAACAGGGAAAATATCCAAAGAGGAAGAAGGGAGATAAGGAAATAATTAAACTACAAGAGAAGTAATTAACAATTAAAATAAAATACTTCAAAGACAGTAATATTGAGATAAATATATCATATGTAAACTATAATAACTTTAAAACAAGAGGAAGGGAAATAAGATCGAATATTCTTCCCGAATGTACCCTAAAGCAATAGTGGAACACCATGGTACATAGGCTATAGCACTTACAAAAACTAGAGAACAATGATAGGATTTTAGTGTCCATCTCCTAGAAGAGCTGCTTACCATAGTTAAAGAATCTCTTCTACCTTTACCAAGAGGAAAGTAGCCAATGAACATTTACAGTGCAGTAATTAATCCTTTGAGAAAAGAAGAATTGTTTGGTAATCTCAGTGTTGTCAGGTGTATGAGGACAGAGGAGAATATGTAAAGAATAGGCCAGACTATTCGGTGTATGTATAGGCAAAGGGGAAATGAGCCGTAACCAGAGAGAAGAATCCAATGTACTACTGTCTGGCCAGTTAAAGAACCCATAACTCTACTATTTGTTAGGTAGTAGGTTGGCCAGGGCACCAGCCGCCCGTTGAGATACTACCTCTAGAGAGTTAAGGGGTCCTTTGACTGGCCAGACAGGACTACATTTGATCCTTCTCTCTGGTTACGGTTCTTTCCCTTTGCCTAGTCTGGCCTATTCTTTACAGATTCTCCTCTGTCCTAATACACCTGACGACAATGAGATTACTAAACAATTCTTCTTCACCCAAGGGGTTAACTACGGCAATGTAATTGTTCAGTGGCTACTTTCCTCTTGGTAAGGGTAGAAGAAACTCTTTAGCTATGGTAAGCAGCTCTTCTAGGATAGGGACACTCCAAAATCAAACCGTTGTTCTCTTGTCTTGGGTAGTGCTATAGCCTCTGTACCATGGTCTTCCACTGTCTTGGGTTAGAGTTCACTTGCTTGAGGGCAAACTCGGACACTCTGTTCTATCTAGTTTCTCTTCCTCTTGTTTTGTTGAAGTTTTTATTGTTTATATAGGAAATATTTATTTTAATGTTGTTACTATTCTTAAAATATTTTATTTTTCCTTGTCTCCTTTCCTCATTGAGCTATTGTCCCTGTTGGGGCCCCTGGGCTTATAGCAACCTGCTTTTCCAACTAAGGTTGTAGCTTAGCATTTAATAATAATAATAAGAATAATAATAGCGATAGTATCTCAACGGGTGGCTGGTGCCATGACCAACCTACAACCTATAAACTAAGAAAGTTTGCAGGTGTGGACTAGCATAGATAGACCACAAGCAGCCGTAAGTGGAAGGAAATATCTGAGGCCTTCGTTCTGCAGTGGATTAGTAACGGCTTATGATATAATGATATACAAAGTGTATATATATATATATATATATATATATATATATATATATATATATATATATATATATATATATATATATATGTATATATATACACACACACACACACACACACATATATATATATATATATATATATATATATATATATATATATACATATATATATATATATATATATATATATATATATATATATATATATATATATGTACACACACACACACACACATATATATATATATATATATATATATATATATATATATATATATATATATATATATATTACAGTATATTTGAACATATATGTAATATTATATATATATATATATATATATATATATATATATATATATATATATATATATATATATATATAATACAAAGTGATTAACATTATTACATAAAAATCAAGTATTAAGAGGTGATAATACAGAGAAATTAAAAATATTAGATAGACAAAGTCGTCTATTGTTAAAATCCCAGAATTATACTGAAAACGGAATAGAACGAAGAGCGTCCCTGAAACATTGGCAAAAATGTAACTCAAAAAAACTGATACTAAATACTATTATAACAAAAGAAAAATAATGAATATAAAACATTGGTTTAAAAACACCTAGTGACGGGCGGTACCTATTCTCATCCTATAATCAGAAGTGCATCTAATCTCGGAGTTGGAAACCATATCAAGGGTGCGTGATACCAAAACTGATCAGCGTTAAGAGGATTAAACTCCACCGCTGATTGAGGAACTTGAGAGTTGTGATTGGGATGTTACGAAGCGCTGAAATAACCTTGGCTGTTTGGACCTAGGTATGAAATTCGTGTTTGTTTTCGAAGAGGATTAACACTTTGATATGGATGGCTGGGGGCAGGGGGTACGCGCATTCATAAGCATACTCGCACACATGCATAATTCATACACACACACACACACACACGAGCGCGTAATATATATATATATATATATATATATATATATATATATATATATATATATATATATATATATATATATATATATATATATATATATATAGATAGATAGATAGATAGATAGATAGATAGATATATATATATATATATATATATATATATATATATATATATATATATATATATATATATATATATATACTGTATATATATGTATATATACTGTATGTATATGTATATATACTGTATTTATATGTATATATACTGTATTTATATGTATATATACTGTATATATATGTATATACATATATATATATATATATATATATATATATATATATATATATATATAAAATGTGTGTGTAATGTGTGTATGTGTATCTGCGTGTATGTACTTATATAATCTTTCTCTCATATATATATATATATATATATATATATATATATATATATATATATATATATATATATATATATACACACAAATATACTTTATATATACATATATATACACATATACATACATATATATATATATATATATATATATATATATATATATATATATGTGTGTGTGTGTGTGTGTGTGTGTGAGAGAGAGATGCTTCTTGCATTAGGTAGTGGTATTGAGGAGAGGCAACAGACTTGGGACCAAATAGGAATTGTTTTTATGTTGAAAGTGAATGTTACCAGAATCAAGATAGCCAAGGTTATATGAAGCTAAGAAGAAAAGGAGGTTAGTGCCACAGCAGATGCTGGGAGAATAAAAGCAGATTTAAATCTTTCGTATATTACATTTTAAACCGTCAGGTAAATTTCATCGCCTTTCGACATTGCTGAGGATCATATTTAAATACTTCATGAAAATGATAGCACAGGCAAAGCTTTTGCAATTATTCTTAAATGGTTAAAAGGCGTTATTAATATTTCTATTTCAACACCGCCAATTTTCCAATACTGTCACTTTTAATTAGGTTAGCTAGCCACCGCAACATTCCTAAGAACATAACAGACTGTTAAAGAACCACTAAATTTTATTTTGAACTATTAAGATCTCTAGAATTCCATCACATTTGTTTCGGTAATCATTACAATTTCTCGAAAACTATCAGTTAGTTTATCGAACTGTTATATAGTCTTGCAAACCATCTCAATTTTTTTAATCATCTAATTTTCTCGCAAACCATACAAATTTCTTGAAAATCATCTAATTTTCTCGCAAACCATCCAAATTTCTTGAAAATCATCTAATTTTCTCCGCAAACTATCTCATATTTCTAAAAACCATCCAATTTTTTTCCGCAAACCATTAAAATTTCTTGATATTTATTCAAATCTTTACTAAACTTAAGCAAAATCTCGAGCATCATATTTCTTTAGTGAAAATGTTTCCCGCCAACCGGTGCAATTCCTCGAGAAGAGGTTATATAAACCTCCCTTTTTGTGGTTTGTTACGTTCAGTCTGTTCGACAAAGAAGTCCTTTCTATCCTTCAAACTCCTTAAAGCTTTACACACCATGTGGGATCAACGCCTAACAGTTCAGAGGGCCCAGCGGTCCTTCTCCTCTCCTCCTTTGTTTTCATCTCTTTCATGGAAAAAAAAAAAAATAAAAAAATAAAAACATAAAGAGGGTAGGAACCTTGGGGCCATCCATCCTTCTATCATTCCCATCCGTACTCCGAACCGACGCCAACCTCGAAGGATCTTCTCGAGGGTCCTCCAAGCTTTTGCCCTCAAATTAAGGTCAATATTTCTCTTGCACTCGACATGGCACGCAGTAAAAGGATGGGCCAAATCAAAATGTGAATTATTAATGGTATCCATATCCGCCTGGGGAGACTTCTGGGATGGGGAGGGTGGGGGAAAGTAGGGGTGTTTTTGAAGTTGAGATGGGTTGTTGGTAGGGGGAAGGAGGGCATAGGGGTAGTTTGATGTAAGAGTAGTCCAGAGAGGAGTATTTGGCCAAGAGAGATCACCTGGGAATTCCTAAACGTCAGGTAATATATAAAGAGAGAAAGTAAAAATACGGAATAGAGGATGAAATAATAAAGATGGGAAAAGGGTGAGCCAAAGAGGGAAATATACATTTTTGTAAAAGAATTGGAAATTCTAGGACACTTGTGACTCCTTTATTCTCAGTTCCGGATTCAACAAAGAAACATCCCCCCCCCCCCAAAAAAAAAGGCCATCATAATCCAAGCAGTATTTTTCATGCCTCTATGAGAAGAGCAGTAAAGAAATTTGATATGAAATTCTTAAAAACTCTCCAACGTTTTTCTCCTTTCCCATTTTGCTGAGATCAAAATAACAGAATGGGTAAACAGTAATTTCAGTATAAAGGAGGTTTAAATTTACGGGAGCTTCCAAAACTTAATATTGTTATGTGTGTGTGTGTGCGTGTGTGCGTTTTCATTCAGGCTATTTTATCAATGTATGATCGGAAGATCTGACCACTGTCCATACCACAACTAATGATACAGATATTTTCAAGTCATAAAACAATTAATAATAATAATAATAATAATAATAATAATAATAATAATAATAATAATAATAATAATAATAATAATTCAAACATCAGAACTAACGATAATAGTGGAGTGGTTTTGAAACATCCAAGTATCCACGGAAAGACGTTATTAGACGACAGTC
Organism: Palaemon carinicauda; assembly: GCF_036898095.1. Classification (NCBI taxonomy): domain Eukaryota; kingdom Metazoa; phylum Arthropoda; class Malacostraca; order Decapoda; family Palaemonidae; genus Palaemon; species Palaemon carinicauda. Next base: position 57,592,136 of record NC_090735.1, read on the forward strand.
ATTAGCAAAATGAAGTATTTACAGTAGTTTGGGAAATTAAACCGTGGTCCTTGACTTAGGTAAACAAACGCAAGTAGGCAAAATAAAAGAAGCTTTCGAGTAATACACACACACACTCTCTCTCTCTCTCTCTCTCTCTCTCTCTCTCTCTCTCTCTCTCTCTCTCTCTCTCTCTCTCTCTCTCTCTCTCTCATTTTTCTTCTTTCTATTCTACGTTCTGTTTGATTATTGTTTATTTTGCACCTCGGATTACTTTCTTTTTTATATAATTATGTCATGAATATATGAATTTTATTAAGTCTCTTCATGAGCATAGCAAGTGCAAATTTAATGTTAGTGGAATCCTATTAGGTGAATTTTCAGTGAACAGCAGAGTACGCCAAGGGAATGTGTTGTTACTTATGTTGTTTATCCTCCTTATGGATTTTGTATTGTATAGAACAGTTGGGGATGGTAGAGAAGGATTGGACTGGACTGGTAATAAGAAATTAGGTAACCTAGAGTATTCAGATGACGTTGTCCTTATTAGCTGAACACCACAGGATTTGCAATGCTTACTCACAAGAATACATGAAATAACACATGAAGTTGGGCTTAAGACAAATAGAAGATAGACAGAGATGCTGAGAACAGAATATGCAATGTGAGATGAAATATGACTGGAAGGAGAAAGGATTAATGAGATAGAATTGTTTAAATATTTAGGAATTATGATCTCTCATTTAGAATTGGAGTTTAATGGAAGATTGAAAAAAGCAAATCAGACAATGTGCAAGTTAAGTAAAATTTGGAAATAAAATCGCCTGACATTACATATAAAAATTAGATTAGGCTATATATAAGTTGAGCGAGATCGGTGTTACTTTATGGACATCAGTCGTATTATGACAATATTATAATATCCAAAAAATTTTGTAGATTTGAAAACAAAGCCCTCAGAAGAATATTATGAGTTAAATGGCAGGACAGTATTAGTAACGAAACTATAAGATATTACTCTAGGGCCATTTGTGGATGAGATCATGGTGAGAGGTAGATGGAGATGATTTGGACATGCTCTTCGCATTCCCCAAGAAAGATTAGTTCACCAAACTTTTAACTGGGCTCCACAGGGCACTAGAAGAGTTGGAAGACCCATGCCTACATGTTTAACGACTATGACGCGTGAAGTAGGAGATGCCATGCCTACATGGCTGAGAGCTATGAAGCGTGAAGTAGGAGATGATAAATGGAGAAGTATTGATTTAAAATCTCAAAATAGAGACCACTGAAGCCCTTTGCGTCAACAGGAAAAGGAGGAGATGATGACGATGATAATGATACGTATGTCGAAATAACTAACAATGACAATGTTTAATCATCCTTCAATTATCGTACCTATTCCCCACTTTCTTCCCCATTCTTTCTACTTTACTGAAGCCCTTTCGTTACTTTCCATCTCTATTTCTTTTTCCTTCTCTATTTCTCCTCTCAATTCTTGCTTGACTTTCCCAAACCTTTTCCTACCCCGTTTCTCTCACTTTACCTGTCTATCTTATGAACTAAAAAAAGGAAACTACGTATATACGCCAGTCTGTCAGTCGACTTATGTATGGTCTTTGCTCTTTTTTATCTAACTTCTACGTATGCCTGTCTCGGTTTGACCGTGTCTATCTGTCGTCTTCTCTTCATTGTGCATTACACTATCTAAGTGTTATGGTTGCCTCGGTTTTATGAACTAGAAACACTGTTTACTCGCCTACATGTCTCTCTCTCTCTCTGCAAACCGTTTCCCATTTATTTGCTTTATAGTATACCATCCTCTCTCTTTCTCTAGTCTGTACACCTGTTCGTTAAATTTTCAGCCAGTCCACCTCTCTCTCTCTCTCTCTCTCTCTCTCTCTCTCTCTCTCTCTCTCTCTCTCTCTCTCTCTCTCTCTCTCGACATTTACATGTTTGACTGTTGTTCTCTTTCGCTCATTTACTCGTACATATCTACCTTTAATTATCTGCTGGCCTGCTTACATTCTCTCTCTCTCTCTCTCTCTCTCTCTCTCTCTCTCTCTCTCTCTCGGCAAACCATAAATGTTTACTTGCCACTTAGGAGAAGAGATTGAGGTTCGTCGTATACTACTTTTAATGAAGACGATAAAGTCAAGACGTAGAAATGGGTTGGACTCGACAGCACCACTGATCACTCCCTGGGCCAACTTTATTTGCTTTATCTCTCCGGCCTCGAGGGGGCCGGTATCAACAGCGCTCTCTTCATTTTCATGATCTCATCAGCTATATATACTTTATTTTCATTACCTTATCATCTACATTCACTTTACTTTCATTGTCTTATCATCTTTATTCACTTTATTTTCATTATCCCATCATCTAAATCCACTTTATTTCTATTATCTTATTATCTACATTCCCTTTATTTTCATTATCGTATCCTCTTATTTACTTCATTTTCACTGTCTCATCATCTACATTCACTTTATTTTCATTATCTTATCATCTATATTAACATTATTTTCCCTATCTTATCATCTACATTCACTTTATTTTCACTATCTTATCATCTATATTAATTTTATTTTCATTATACTGTCATCTACATTCACATCATTTTAATTAACTTATCATCAACATCCACTTTATTTTCACCATCTTATCATCCATATTAGTTTTATTTTCATTATCGTATTATCTATATTCACTTTGTTGTCATTATCTTATATAATTAACTCTATTTTCATGATCTTATCATCTATATTCACTTAATTTTCATTATTTTATCATCTACATTCACTATATTTTCCTTATTTTATCATCCATATTCACTATATTTTCATTATCTTATCATCTATATTCACTTTATTTTCATGATATTATCACCTCTATTCACTTTAGTTTTATTACCTTACCATCTACATTCATTTTGTTTTATTTATCTTATCATCTATATTCACTTTTTTGTCATATCATATATAAATTCCCTTTATTTTCATTATCTTATCAACTCTATTTACTTCATTTCCAGAGTCTATTTAGCAATCTTTTCATTCACATTTTTTTTTCAGGCTACTTTCCAAAATTGAGGGAAGTATCCTGGTAGATAGAATAGATTGATCACATTTGCTCTATTCAGACAAATTTTCTGTATAAAGGTCGTGACTTTTGACCAGGGAGTAGTGACGTCAGTAATGACGTCATGTGCAAATATAATTGTGTTAACGTTTCGTAATGTAGCTGAAAACTGGATAAAGATGGACAGAAATTGAATTATTTTTCTATATATCACTCATGGTTACATGAACGGATGACGCGAAAGTGCGTCATTGAGTCCTCAGAAGATTAAATAAAATGTGTTAATTTAACCGCAATGTCACTTTAACTGTTAAAACAACCAACATCTATTTATTTATTTACATATTTCATTATTTACTCACATATTTCTTTGTTGGAGACCTTGAAGTTATAGCATCCTGCTTTTCCAACTAGGGTTGTAGCTTTAATAATAATAATAATAATAATAATAATAATAATAATAATAATAATAATAATAATAATAATATTTTACATCCTCTTTAAATTTCACATTATTTCATTCGCTCTCAAGACCCCAAACATTATGGCCAAGGGAGGAAATAGCAGAAACATTCTTTACTATTACATTTTCTGTTTTCATGTGACTTGTGACAGCTAATCATACTTTATTCATATTTTAAATAACAGGAACTTCCTATTCCTGATGTATACAACGTATTTTCTCCACCATCAGGATCAGCCAATTATATTTTGTTCCTTAAATGGATATGAAAATCGTTTCTTTACGGAATTCGGCGCTGAAACACAACAACAACAACAACAACAAATGCAGCCGTTTCTAGTCCACTGCAGGTCAGAGGCCTCCTACATGTCAATTAATTTCTGGGATTTAGCCAATTTTTATCACCATGTTAGCCAGTGCGGATTGGTGATGGTGGGAGCTTTACATCTTATCGCTCACCGCAAACCAACCTAGTCCGGGTGGCCCTGACTACTACAGCTTTGCTGATCAAGACGATACGCATACCCTTTCACCACGTTAAGGTTTCCCCAACTCATGTAATAGCTAAATATGGAATGAAGTATGTGTTTTTTCTAATCAGTAGTGTTCTATTTATGAAGTCGCTTGAGTCTATATGGTAAACCTCAAATAATGTAATTCTAGTCCTGTGATTATCAATATTAATTTCCTTTACTCTATTCTGCATTTTATTCCACCCGCCCATCAAGACTACAAATAGCCTCGCTCAGAGAGAAGGGGCCATTCGATATATCTTAATAATAACGGATAACCAACACACGTTCAACAACAATATGGCTACTGTTGGTTTCATAACACGAGGGGGAGTCTAGTGCCTAAATTACCATTAGTTTATTAAAGCGAGATTTATTATCGCAATAAACGCAGGCGAATATTTTTGCATGGTCGTCAGAAATCGTCATATCCCGGGATATATGTGTGTTCCAAAAGATACTTCCCTGTGAAATATTGTGGTGATTCTCAGTTTTGAGATGGGAGTGATTATATTTCTGGTTGTTGGTGTACTTTCATCTGTCATGTTTCTTTGCTATTTTTGTTACTTGCGGAGAGGATACGGTATATAAGCATGAATGAAACAATGGTTTTATATTGGCTTGAAATTATGAGGTATTATCAAACGTTGATAAATTAAGTCATTAAATAAAATAATGCAAATAACTCAATAAAAATGAAGATTTGTGAAACAAATGTAACAATTAATGAGAAAAATAATTTTAGAAAATATCGTTAGTAAAACGGAAAAACACAAATCATGAACAAATCAGTCAAATCAAGGTGACTAAAATAAGACTTAAAAAAGGGAGGTGGGGGAGGTGGGAAAAAAGGGGGCTTTTAAAGAGTCTTTAGTTAAACATCATGATACAGGAAAGCATACTTTCATTATCATTATCATTATTGTTGTAGTTGTTGTTGTTAATCATAATCTTAACCATCATTGTCCCGACGCCACTTTTAATCAATCAATCAATCAATCAGTTTTACAAGACATATTTATTTATACATAATTATATGGAAGACCATAATACAACAATAAATAGAGATGGATAATTGATGAAAGAGGTCCTTCAACAAATGTGGTTAAATCTGAGTCACAAAAACTCTTGTTTTAATAGCTCTCGTCCATTTAGATGTCAAGGATCTATATTGATATATTCAAAGTGGATTAAAGAGGCGATAGATAGGGAGGGCTTGAGCCTTCACCCAAAAATATGCATCTGTCTATTACTGGTTATATATAGTTATATATATATATATATATATATATATATATATATATATATATATATATATATATATATATATATACATATATACACTGTATACATACATACATACATACATGCATATATACATATATACATACATATATTTGTATAATTGGGCAGAAATTTATTAGTCTTGTATTATATATATTCATAAAAAACTTATATATATATATATATATATATATATATATATATATATATATATATATATATATATATATATATATATAGAGAGAGAGAGAGAGAGAGAGAGAGAGAGAGAGAGAGAGAGAGAGAGAGAGAGAGAGAGAGAGATCGAAAATAAACAAATGTGTTATTCGATTACGCCTGCCATGGAATAGTAACCGCCACCTCCTACGTAGACACAAACACATTAAACGAAGGGAGTTCCCTCATGAAATTCTGAAACAACTCGTAAACAATCCACTCATGGAATATATCATTTCACTTCAGGTGTCAATATAAACCACAAGTCTTCCTTTAATCCACCGGCACATAGCAATAGCATTCCTAATAAGCGACACGCGCTATATAAAAAAAAAAAAAAAAAAAAAAAAAAAAAAAAAAAAAAAAAAAAAAAAAAAAAACCAGTAAATGAGTGCAACTGAAGCTCAAGGTAGATTCGCAGGATACTGTTTACAATTCCGTGCGCGCCCCGGGAGCTCAAGCACTGCAAACATCCTTTGAGAGCAGGAGGAATAAATCCTTACGCCCTCGAGATCCTAATGCACACAAAGCATTATCCTAATGGAACACGCGGGGCGTCCTGGATTTGTGATGTTTTATGGCAGCGTTAATGATAGCACGTCTGCGATGGGTTAGTTGGGACGTCTGCGCGTTTATGCCTTACCAATAAGGAATCGGGTTCAGTTTCTTCCCTATCTTTTTTTTAGCATCTTTAGAGCGATTGTTATTCATCTTTTTAAGGGTCTTGCATTTCATTTTTGACCCTTAAAGATTGCATTAATGTTCAAGCCTTGTTACCATTCATCATTGCTGATGTCTTCAATCTTCTTTTGACGAGATGATTTCTGTAAAACTTTTGTTATTTGAGTCTGATTTTTTTTTTTTTTTAATTCTTAGAACAATTTATGAAAAGAATTTTATTACGAAAATTTTTCGTTTTTGCTAGTGTCCTGGATTATTTTTCCCCAACTTACTGAGGGTCTTATAGGTTATTACCATATACCACTACTATATATTTTATAGTTTATTTCATTTTCGGAAGAAGCACCAATGAAACAACTCTCGTCTTGAAGGAATTTTTTTCAGACCATAACTATTTTCAATTTCAAGAATCGAAACAGTAGCGCCTCAAGTAAAGCAAAAACCCATAACACCATTTGTCTTCTTTTTGAAGAGGATTTAACCAAACACTTTTTTTTTCTCAGGGGCCTGTTCCTGCGAGCCGTTTTCTCTCCTTCAGCAAGGTGAAGTCTGTCCCGTTTTCTATAGCTACAAGCCAATTTTATATCTACACTACTCCTCTTCATGCCTTTCAGATCCATTTTCCTATCGATTAGGTCTCATTATGCTCTAGAGATTAGGGTTTATGGTGGTGTCGTAGCATTGACAAAGTCATATCTTTCCCCTTTTACTTATAGAATTCTATTGCTTTTCTCTGCCTGTCTTGCTTTTTTTTTATTTATTTTTTTCTGAGTTTCACGGGGCCATTTCGTTGCACATACATTTAGCCTCCCCCATCTGAACGCAAACTAAGTGAAGAAAAGACAAAGAAAACATCATCACAATTGGTAAATAATCAAATAATGAATAATAAAAAAATGTCTGAAATCTATTACAGATTCTAACAACTATAAAAGTACAGTAATGGAGTAGTTGCTATCATTATTCATTGTTTTATATCAAGCCGGATTTATGTAAGCAAGGCCCATATTTACAGTCTTGTAACTAAAGTTAAAAGCTTTAAAGAAAGTCGGAGAACTAGTGTGGACCGGTTAATTCGGTTTATCCAACCAAGACTGTCAGTTGAATGATACACAAGGACAAGTAACGTTGCAGGAGATTATAATATTTCGGCAGTGGTATTTGGCATTTACTGGATTTTGTTTTAACATATTTATGAAATTCTAAACATGTAATTAATTTTTAATTAACGAAACTTTTCCCTCATATATAGTTCACGAATAGGCTAGAATTTTTATCCGTTATTTTGGGCGCCTTTTACATTTGGAAGTTGTAAAAGTATATAAATAAAGTGGAAGAAGTAAAGTGAAACGGAGATAAAACGATAACAAAAGAGTGAGAACGATAAAAACCAAGGACAAGAAGAGAGAAAGAAGCGTAAAAGGAAAAAAAAAGGAAAGAAAAATGGTCATAAAATAGAAGGAAAAAATAGAGAATACTAGAAGATATGTGAGCAAAGATGACGTAGAGAAGACCAAGTATTTTCGCTATTTTTTTTTTTTTTTTTTTTTTTTTTTTTTAATCTTTTGAAGGATAATAGCAAATTCCACCTCCTAGGATGATGCGGTTTCCAAAAGTAATGGGTAAACACCTTACCTCTCGGTCCTAATTCCTACCTTCTTCCTTTCTTCCTATCCAAGGACTTTAGGATCATAAAAGGAAGAGAGAGAGAGAGAGAGAGAGAGAGAGAGAGAGAGAGAGAGAGAGAGAGAGAGAGAGAGATTCTGGACGACCAAAGTCTGCAAGAAAAAAAAAATTTATGATCAGAAAAATGGATGCATCTTGACCTATTGGGAGGACTTGAAGTGTTATATATATATATATATATATATATATATATATATATATATATATATATATATATATATATATATATATATATATATATATATGTATATATACATATACATATATATATATATATATATATATATATATATATATATATATATATATATATATATATATATATATATATATATATATATATATATATGTATATACCCATATAAATATGTATATATATGCAAACACACACACACACGTACATATATATATATATATATATATATATATATATATATATATATATATATATACATATATATATATATATATATATATATATATATATATATATATATATATATATATATATATATATATATATACATATATCGTCGTCGGCGCCCACTCGTGTCCGAGTATTGGGTTCTGTCGTTAGCCATCAGCCTCCTATCTATGGGGTGGGTGCTTATGTCTGATGTGGCTATTAAATCCTAGTCTGTGGTGGAAGAGTCGCGGACAGTGTTCACAAGGGAGGGTAGGTGGTGGGCGGGGCTGTTCTAATCGCTCTCTCCTTCTTCTCCTGCTAGCCTCCTCATTTTGTCTCCTGCTCTCCTCGAAGTCCACGGTGCCATGGTGTACTGTACTCCTCCAGGTTTTCCTGTCCCTGGCTGTTTCTTCCCATGAGGAAGGATCGATGTCAGTTAGAGCCAGGGTGCGCTTTAGTTGATCTTTATAGCGCATTTTCGGGGCTCCTCGTGGTCTGGTGCCCTGGGTCAATTCTCCGTAGAATATTTTCTTTGGGAGCCTAGATGGATCCATCCTATGCACGTGTCCTATCCAGCGGAGGCGATGGTGGATGATGGTGGCCTCCACGCTGGTCAGCGAGGCACGTTCTAAGACTTCAATGTTGGTGGTGTGGCTCTCCCAGGGAATTTTCAAGATCTGCCTCAGTTTCATTTGTTGGAAGCGTTCTAGGTTTTTAATATCGTTTCTATATAGCATCCATGTTTCACATGCATACAGGAGCGTGGAGAGGACTACTGCCCTGAACACCATTATTTTGGTGGTCATTGTCAGTGCGTGGTTGTTAAATACGCGGCAGTTGAGTCGGCTAAAGGCGGAGTGGGCTGCCCTGATCCTGTTCTCCACGTCCTTTTTGCTTTTGGGAGCTGATGTTAGGATGCTCCCTAGGTAGGAGAACTGGTCCACCTGTTCTAACAGTTGGTCATTCACTGTGGTATTGAAGTTTGGGAGCATCAGTCCTGGTGGATGTTGGACGAGGGTCTTGGTTTTATCTGTGTTGACTTGCATCCCAAAACGTTCGTAGGCAGAGTTGTATGCATCAGCTAACGACTGCAGGTCTTCTGCCGTCTGACCTGGGGTGGCATTGTCGTCAGCATACTGCAGTTCTCGCACTGCACACAAGGTGGTCTTGGTTCTGGCGCGGAGTCTGGTGAGGTTGAAAGCGCATCCATCCATGCGGAAACGTAGGTCGACTGAGGGTGCGTCTGGGGGAATCTCGTTGAGCGTTGCTGCGGTGTATAGCGAGAAACACGTTGGGGCCAGAACACAGCCCTGCTTCAGGCCGCCGTTGATGGGGAATGGGTCTGA
>NC_090735.1:57611789-57616789 GCF_036898095.1 Palaemon carinicauda
AGTGTGCCAACTATTTCAACTGTCTTTTTGGTACATAATGCCTATAATTTGCATGCAATGACTAAAATGCATTTCCGCTTTCATTTTGCTGAATTGTTATCTTTTGTAGATGCACCTTTAGCTACTAATAATGCAGCATGTATGACTTTAGCCAACATTCTATTGAAAGCTCAGGTTCTCAATGTAAGTGACAAAGAAAAGGCTGTGAGATGCCTCAGGAGGCAAGAAAAGCTCTCCATCTAGCGATGTTCATCTAATCATATGTTAATGTCTTTGAGTTTTGTTGTGATGAGAAATACCGTTCTTTATTTCTTATTTTAGTGTTTCATTGTTTTAGGGCTTGTTTGGAATGTTTGAGTAATACAATATTTGACAATATATATTAAATTTGGACAGAACTACAGACTTGCCTCTTATTATAATCAGCCATCCCTCACCATCTATGAGTTACACACAAAAACGAGTAAAAATTACCAAAATTCACTATTTTGACCTTGAAATATGACCTTTTGACCTTGAAGATGATGAAGATGACCCCAGGTGGTGTTGAAAATGTCACTATTGAACTCACCGTCCTCAAAAACCCCCATTTTGACTCAGAGAACGTGTTTCTAGCCCTTCTTAGAAGTCATTTTAGTCCAGGACTCAAGTTAATCCTTCAGACTCAAGTTAAAAACCCCGATCAGGGGACGTTCCACTCCTTTCTTGAAGGACGATATATGACAATATATATTAAATTCGGACAGCTCTGCAGACTTGCCTCATATTATAATCAGCTATCTCTCACCATTTATGAGTTACACACAAAAAACGAGCAAAAATGACCAAAATTCACAAATTTGACCTTGGTAAATGACCTTTAGACCTTGAAGATGACCCCAGGTGGTGTTGAAAATGTTACTATTGAACTCACCATCCTCAAAAACCCCAATTTCGATCCAGAGAACGTGTTTCTAGCCCTTCTAGAAGTCATTTTAGTCCAGACTCAAGTTAATCTTTCAGACTCAAGTTAAAAACCCTGAGCAGGGGACGTTCCAGTCCTTCCTTAAAGGAGTCTATGATATATATATATATATATATATATATATATATATATATATATATATATATATATATATATATATATATATATATATATATATATATATATATATATAATGTGTGTGTGTGTGTGTGTGTACGCGTATGTTTGCGGGTCCTGTCATCTGGAAGCTTTTAATTCAACGGAATCCCTCACATCCTGTATAAAATCTTCAGACATCTCCCTGAGAGATTGTTTTCACTTTATAGCAATTTTGATTTAGAAAACAGTAATGATTATAGCGAGGATTATAAAAATATGATTAATAGGCTTTGATAAAATTGTCATCAGCTTATCCATAACAATTATCCTGTCTCACATAGAAATTGTCCTTATTCTTATGGATATTTATATTTTAACGTTTGATTGACATTACTTTGATTACAAAGGTGCCTGTATTAACGGTTCAAGTAAACTCGGTGGAAAAAATGCAGGAGTACCCCTACCCAGTTCCTGCCAAATATAAACCAGTGCACCTATTTGCAAAGATAATTACAGGTGCACAGTTACAGCTGCACCTCCTTACCGAAAGAAATATGAGCAATCTAACCACCCTAAAATGAACCATGCACAAGAAATGGTAGTCGAATATACCTGTTCAGAGAATTGCCGACCAACTGTTTTCTATTTATTGATTTTGTTTTTGGGGAATTTCCTCTCTATATGCAATATTAAAAATGCATAGTATGTTCCCTACATCTATATGTATAGAGAATGTGTCAACAAGAATTACGGTTATTTAATAAAGTATTATATTAATGATTTTAGGTGGAAAAACAACCTAACTAATTCCAGGTGTTATTTCGGTGAACGGGAAGTCGTAGAGAGAGAGAGAGAGAGAGAGAGAGAGGAGAGAGAGAGAGAGAGAGAGGAGAGAGAGAGAGAGAGAGATGGGAAGTGAAAGCAACCGATGAGGATCCCACATTTTTTTTCAAGAGGTTGTAAGAGATTTGGGGGTAGGGAAGGGGGCTGGGCACGAAGGGAGGCAGTTCTCCATTGGTGGTAACGGGTTCTTGTCTGAATTGGGGTTCCTAAGGAACTATAAGGAGTGTTGGAGGTGCTGGAGGGGTGGTGGGTGGGTGACGGGGGAGGGAATGGTCGATGGTGGAGGGCCAATACCTTGGCCAATACCTGTGATAGCCACCGCTCTGGTTAGAGTCGAGGTGAGGAGGTTACTTCTTGGCAGGGGGTCGGCGAGTCGGTTTACCGGAGAGATGAAGCTCTCAATTGGAGCATGGACCATCTCTCTCTCTCTCTCTCTCTCTCTCTCTCTCTCTCTCTCTCTCAATGAGTGTCAGTTTATCTTTGCTTTCTCATCCTGTTTGTGCGTGCGTGTGTGTGTGTGTGTGTGTGTGTGCGTGTGTGGCAGCTAGACATGTGAGCTTTTTACAATCTCTCTCTCTCTCTCTCTCTCTCTCTCTCTCTCTCCTCTCTCTCTCTCTCTCTCTCTCTCTCTCTCTCTCGTCCGTGCCATGTGGGGTAAGGGAATCGCGAAAAAGAAAGAAAAAACAAAAGGAAAAAGCCAAGGTTAATTAACCAGCAATTTCAATCACGCGCATTCCATTACTTCCTTTTTGTTGCTTCGTAACTGGAACATACCGAAATGCACGATCATATCATTCTCAGAAGCGAATTCCTTCGGTGGATTTTAATTAGAAGTTGGGTTATCACCTCCTCTCTGGTATTCGACCAAATGCTTCTGTCATAAATATCATTCCCGTGGGAACTGGAAATGGGGGAGGGACTACGGTTATCAAAATATATCCTAAATGCACAGGGATAATGATAATAATATTATATATATATATATATATATATATATATATATATATATATATATATATATATATATATATATATATATATATATACATATATACATATATATATATATATATATATATATATATATATATATATATATATATATATATATATATATATCACCCACGAATGGCATTTAATACCGAATTCTATCTTGGGAATATATATCCACTTGGAATTCATTTTTTGGTAACAGCTTCTGGCCGGGCAGGGATTCGAACCCCCCTCCCCTGTTCGCCAGAAGCTGTTACCATAACATGAATTCCAATTGGATATATATTCCCAAGATAGAATTCGGTATTAAATGCCATTCATGGGTGATATTTACATTGATTGAAATCACGTGTGCTGGTGATATATATATATATATATATATATATATATATATATATATATATATATATATATATATATATATATATATATATATATATATATATATATATATATATATTGTACAGAACATGTTTTATACACGCTCCTACACTGCAACTGCTCGCCCCTTCACTGTTTACAGAACCTGTTTAAGCCTGCCTTCATATGAATAAGTCTGTCTGAAGTTTTGCGACAATCTTCTCCGGAACCTCTTGTATATAAACTAGCTGTCTCTTAAAATAAAGTTAGTTGCATTCACCTCGCCTCTCAGGTATAACCTTATGGTTCACCAACAGAATTACTGACTGCCGAAGCCCTAACTAACTCTCTCCTTTCCCCCCTCTGCTGTGTCTTACTGTTTGATGATGCCGTCCTCCAACCCTGACTCTCTTTTCAAAGCTACACCAATGAAACTATCACCCTTCACAAGCACACAGGCATTCGCCTGATTTCAGCGTGTTGAGGCCCAGTTTTGCATTAAGCGCGTGACTCTCTCAAGCACCAAAGCAGACTACGTTCTTGTGGCGATCCTCAAGGACAATTTCCCGGAAATCTCAGACTGGCTTTGCAAACAAGGGATCATCCCAATAGCACACAATACCCTCACAAAACATACCTCCTAGAGCCGTACTCACCATCACCAGCTGTCCATAGAGCCAAGCTTTCTCAGCTCTCAGAAGGTTGGCCAGGGCACCAGTCACCCATTGAGATCCTACCACTAGAGAGTTATGGGGTCTTTTGACTGGCCAGACAGTAGTACATTGGATCCTTCTCTCGGGTTACGGTTAATTTTCCCTTTGCCTGAAAACAAAAACCCGAGTAGTCTGGTCTATTCTTTACATGTTCTCCTCTCTTCTCATACACCTGTCAACACTAAAATTACCAAACAATTTCTTTTTACTGCACTGTAATTGTTCAGTGGCCTCTTTCCTCTTTGTAAGGGTAGAAGAGACCCTTTAGCTATGGTAAGCAGCTCTTCTAGGAGAAGGACACTCCAAAATCATACCTTTGTTCTCTAATCTTGGGTAGTGCCATAGCCTCTTTAACATGGTCTTCCACTGTCTTGGGTTAGAGTTCTCTTGCTTGAGGGTACACTCTTCCTCTTATTTTGTTAAAGTTCTTATAGTTTATAAAGGAGATAATTATTCTAATCTTGTTGCTCTTCTTAAACTATCTTATTTTTCTTTGTTTCCTTTCATCACTGAGCTATTTTCCCTGTTGGAGCCCCTGGGCTTATAGCATTCTTCTTTTCCAACTAGGGTTGTAGCTTAGCAAGTAAGTAAGTGATAATAATAATAATAATAATGATAATAATAATAATAATAATAATAATAAGTGTTGGGGGACCAAAATGCTTCGCTCATTCTTAGGGAAATTACCAGTATCACTCACCTGCAACCTGCCGCAGAAGGCTCTCCTCGACAGGTGAACAGGCTTCGTGCCCTTTGGTTACAATATCCACCGGAACTTTTACACACTGCCATACCCGATGTTCATGTTCTGCACACGAAGGATCTAATGACCAAAGTTGACGCCCTTATGATCAACCACTTTACCACCCTCAACATCTCCATTAATACTTCCACTCCTGACAAAGAGGACACCAATTCAATATCGACCAAAGCAGACGTGACAGTTTAGTGACAAAGCCGCCCATCAACCACATATGCCACCACTTGCTTGCTCCCAAACTAATAACCTTTAGTCACTTACTGACACC
>NC_090735.1:57626789-57629289 GCF_036898095.1 Palaemon carinicauda
ATCACTCTACATAAATATATAACATTTGAGCTAAAGTTATTGTAATAAAATTTTATATTTGTACTGTGATACAAGTTAATAATAATGTTTTTAAGTATTAATAATAATAATAATTTGTCTTTAACTAACTAAGAGATAACGAAAAGATTAACATTTAAATGTTTGAAGGTCGTTCATGAATGGCAGAGGCAAGGGACAGTGACATTTTTCTACCAAACAGGACAGTGACATTGCCCTAGCAAGCAGGACAATGCCCTAGAGACTGACCATATATACAGTATATATGATCAGCGACCTATAGGCTCCCTAAACTCTCCATCATTAGCTCTCAAGGTTGGCGAATTTTCAGACACTAAAGGAACAAACGAGTTTGAGTGGGACTCCAATCCCAGTCTGGTAATCACCAGGCAGAGACGCCACCATTCAGTGTTCTATGAATAAAGACAATCCAGGAGCAATAGAAGGAAACAGATTATTAAGATTAGCTTGGTGGCTAATGTTTCTGGCTTACAAAGCTTCGGTCGAAAGTTCGAGCCCTGCTCGCGATTTTGAAAAGTTTTCACTAGATTTCACAATCTCACCGTTCCTGTAAGCTATAGGTGGGTTTTCTTGGGGAGTGAATTGGTGTATTTTCTGAGTCATCAACATCAATTGTCTGGCCCTTACTAGTTCCAGACTAGGTCCAGAAGTTGCTTTGGCACTGACCTTGTGTATATACATTATATAGGGTGGGGTACATTACAGTATATAGTCGGTCTTAGAGACATTGTCCTGTCCCTTGCCTATGCCACTCATAAGCAACCTTTAAATCTTTAACATAGGTAATTGTCAAGAAATCGAGGATTATTCAAAGAAACTTGTGACTATTTTAGTTGAGAAAATTCTGCGATTATTTAGTAAAGAAAAAACCTGTAAATAAATGGTTAGACAAAATCTGCATACGGTAGATCGTACACAAAGAAACCATAATGGAAAAAAAAAAAACATTGTCAACAAAATGAGAAACACGAAAGAAACTATAAAAAATAATTGAACTCGTTCACGAACTAACAAGGTTCTCCATTATGCTGATCTGGATACCGGTAGAGAACTCTTTCTCTTGAGGCCGAGATTGGCTAAGGCTATTCCGCAAGATGAACGCGGGATTTCTAAATTAGCAGCAAGCGTTTTGGTTAGCTCTAATGCATTCTTGCTTCTAGAAAGATATTCTCTCCTCTCGTCCTTCATTTGCCCATTCTCTTTGTCACATTTTTTTTTCTCACTTGGAACGGATGCAAGCTTGTTCTTGAGCTTTGTAATTCGTGGGTCCTCAAATCTACCCGCTTTGTGATTCGGGGTTCTCAAATAAGATGGGGATTGTTTCCTTGTTCCCGTTATGTTCGAATCTCAAAAGGAACAATTTGAAGACTGGTATTAAAAATATTTGTACCCTTGTGTCAAAAATTACTTTTGGATGGCAATCCGGTATCCCTTGAGTATATATTCATACTATATACGTATATGTTCACACACACACGCACACACACACATATATGTATATATATATATATATATATATATATATATATATATATATATATATATATATATATATATATATATATATAGATAGATAGATATATGTATATATATATTCATATATATATAAATATATATACAGTATATATATATATATATATATATATATATATATATATATATATATATACATTTATATATATATATATATATATATACATTATATATATACATATATATATATATATATATATATATATATATATATATATATATATATATATATGCATATAAATATGCATAATATATATATAATATATATGCATATATATATATATATATATAATATATATATATATATATATATATATATAATATATATATATATATACATACATACATATAAATTAGTGGACTAGATAACAGCCACCTTATCTGAAAGCTGAAACTAGATCAAAGAAAGATGACAAGCGAGAACTAAATTCACTCAAACCTAGCGAAATGTCCCGAGAGAAAGTGACAACAAAGCCGAGCTGTTCAAGTTTGTGGCTGATAAGATTGCAGTGTGGTGACACCAAAAGTGGTCACTGTGATCAAGGAAAAAGATGATGCCTGCAGACATGTTGAAGTGGCATCATGCAGTCATGAACAAGCCGACAAGATGATCTTTGTGCATGCCAGGCAAATAACCAAAGCAGGCAGCAAAGTCGTCAAAATAAAAGACAATGACACAGATGTATTAATTATAGTCAGTGTTTTACAGTCAGTTCAGGAGCTAAGTCTTCAGCAGTTGTGGGTTACCATTGGCAGCGGACAGAACCTGAGGTGGGTTTCTGCCAATGTCTTTTGTTGTAATCTTGCAGAAAAGAGCAAAGGCATGCTATTTTTCCATGCCCTCACTAGCTGGAATGTCGTTTCAGCATTCCATGGCAAAGGGAAGAAGTCTGATTGGCAAACCGGGTATGCTTGTGATGAGGCTTCC
>NC_090735.1:57634289-57636789 GCF_036898095.1 Palaemon carinicauda
ATAAATTTATATGCATATATATATATATATATATATATTATATATATATATATATATGTATATATTTAATATATATATATATATATATATATATATATATATATATATATATATATATATACAAATATCTGTAAACATTTGTATTTATACATAACTATTTATGTATATATATATATATATATATATATATATATATATATATATATATATATATATATATATATATATATATATATATATATATATATACATATATATAAAGATATACATACATACCTACATACATGTATATTTACACACACAAACACACTTGTATATATCTATCTATCTATCTATATATATATATATATATATATATATATATATATATATATATATATATATATATATATATATATATATATATATATATATATATAAGAAACAATAATAAATACAGCCGCTTCTTGTACACTGCAGGAGAAATGCCACAAACGCGTGTGTGTGCATTTACATAACATAGCCGGAGCCTAATTTCTGGTCCTAAAACTATTATTAATGTTATTATTACTACATACCAAGCTATGACCTTAATTGGTATAGTAGACTGCTATAATCCTAGGGACCCAGTAAAGGAAGCACCAAAATGGGGAAAGGAAACAAATGAAATATTGAAATATGACAGGATTAAGAAAAAATGAAATTCATTAATATAAACAAAAATGTTTGAGAAATAACCACCAGATAAACCATGAAATGGGGCTTGTAGTAGACAAAAATATAAAAAGAAATAAATGGCTATAGGTATAAATTTTAAAGTTTCAATGATTTAATTATTTTATTACAAAGATCATTCTACAATTTGATCATAATTTTAATCAGTCTTCTAGCTAATATTACGAGGTAGATGGTATAGCCGAGGAAGATCCGAATGCTGAGGATGATCAGAAAATACAGCCTGTATAACTAGCTAATTACACGACTGATCAGAATACACCCTGTATCACTAGCTAATTGCACGAATGATCAGAATACCCCCTGTATAACTAGCTATTTGCACGAATAATCAGTATACAGCCTGTATAACTAGCTAATTGCAAGACTGATCAGAATACATACTGTATAACTAGCTAATTGGACGACTGATCGGGATACGCCCTGTATAATTAGCTAATGCACTTATGATCAGTATACAGCCTGTATAATTAGCTAATTGCAAGACTGTGCCTTAAAATAATAGTCACAAAGGGGAAGTTTACCGCTGAAGACAGACAGAAGAGTAATATTCAATACAAGGCAAAGAAAAAGAAATAAATAATTTATTCATGAGAAACGTTTTCTAAACGTTGATAAACTTCAAAATTACTTTTCTTTGTACAATTGAAGAGAAAAACAAGAAATTTTTCTCAAAAGATGATTTATTTCAAATCAAGAATGACACTTAAAATTTTAAATGAGTTGCATGTATTTGAAGAAGCATTGTCAATGAAATTATATGGGAGTGGTGAATATATAATATACCTAATGAAAATATTAATCTGAAATTTATAAGGGTTCAGCTCCAGGATTTTAAATGTAGGTGTTAAGAAATTCTACTTCCTCCGAACTTAATTGGAAAAGGGCATTGAATATTGGTGAGTGACAATGAGTGACCTTTAAGGACCATTAATGAGTGACGCTTAGTAACCTTTAAGGATTATTTATGAGTGACGCTACTTGACCTTCAAAGATAATTAATAAGTGACGATGAGTGACTTCTAAAGATCATTAATGAGTGATCTTTAAGGATCATTAAAGAGTGACCTTGTGACCTTCAAGGATCATTAATGAGTAACACTGAGTGATCTTTAAGACCTACAATAATTCTAAAATACTTCCATATTACATCCTGGATAAAAAAAATAACAAAATATGCTTTCCTTTGCTACGCATTATCCTATACATATACATACATATATATATATATATATATATATATATATATATATATATATATATATATATATATATATACATACATATATATATATACATATATATATATATATATATATATATATATATATATATATATATATATATATATATATATATATATATATACAAAAATAAACGTTGTTTGTTTAACAAGATAGCGCCTAACTTCATAAGCTCTTTCCACTAAAAAAAAAAAAAAACATTCACAGCTATAAAATACTTCATGGTAAATTTCTATTGTAAAATGGAATATAATAATTTGTCATATTACGATACTCGTTCGGAAATTACATTTCAAATTGATACAATGGTAATATCAAGTATTGATTAGAATAAGTTAAAGATAGCATTTTATTATAAGTCAAATTCAATGTTATGAAGTAAAAGAATATTTTCTACACAACTCGGTGTCTTTTTAAGGCTCTTCATTATTTAAAAAACTATATGATCTCTATGAAACCTATCCAATGTAAAATAAATATTCATTGCAATGACAATTTCTTGATCTGCATAAAGCTATTGTATAAAGAATAAAGAAAGTATC
>NC_090735.1:57644289-57646789 GCF_036898095.1 Palaemon carinicauda
AGGTATTTTCGGTAGGAAAAAGCTTGTTGAGTATAATTTCTATTGTTTCATGAAGGGGCACGTTAGTAAACAAAGATTCTACATCCAAGCTAACCATAATTGAGTTACTATCTTGTTCAAGTATTTCGGGAATGAACTTGGCGGAGTTTTGAAGAGTAAATTGATTATTGGTTAAATATATATTCATGTGCCACTTGGAGGAAATATACCTTGGACAATGTCCGGAAGCATTTCGTCCTAGTTTCTATAAAAGATACGTTGACGACACTTTTTTGCTATTTAGAGAAAAATCCCATGCTGACAAGTTTTTAGAATATGTAAATAGAATTCACCCAAACATTAAGTTTACCATGGAAATAGAAAAAGATAACCAGTTGCCATTCCTTGACATAAACATTTCACGCTCAAATAGAGGATTTTTTACAGGTATTTTTAGAAAAGAGACATACACTGGTTTGGGTCTTAATTTTTTTAGCAGTTGTTCGAAATCATTCAAGATTAACTCTATTCAAACCCTTTTATTTAGAGCATATTCCTTATGTTCGGACTGGCATAATTTTCATAAAGAAATTTCATTTTTAAAAACATATTTTACATACAATTGTTATCCTTCACACCTCTATGACAAAATTGTTAATAAATTTCTTAATGGTATTTTTCAGCCTAAATATAAATGTCCTGAAGTTCCCAAAAAACTAATGTATGTATCATTGCCTTATGTTAAAAATGCTCTTTTCAGAAACGAGCTCACCACAGCCCTCAGCACTCTGTACCCATATGTGAATTTTAAGTTTATATTAAAAAACCCTTTAAATATTGGCAAACTTTTCAGGTTCAAAGACACCCTCCCAGAGTTGATGCGGTCCTTCGTTGTTTACAAGTATACTTGTCCAAAATGTAATTTTGGAAACTATATCGGGTCTACCCGACGATTACTGAAGGTCCGCATCGATTCCCATAGGGGTGTCAGTCATCGCACTGGTTCCGTATTAAAATCCCAAGAATTTTCCTCTATAAGAAATCATTCAAACTCATGTAAAACTCATATACAATACAACCATTTCGAAATTCTTTCCCAAACATCCGATTGCCTTTCGCTCCTTCTCTTAGAATCTCTCTATATAAAGAAACTGTCCCCTTCCTTAAATAATCAAACCACCTCCACACCATTACATATTGCCTAACTACCATTACCTATCATCCCTTGTTGATCTATTTTTTGTTCGTAGTTAAAGCATTTTCTTCAAGAATTTTCTCAAATATTCCTATAGTTTTCAGCCACATCTCTTGACAGTAAGTTCGACCATTCATTTACATATATCTATATTTTTTATTCCAATTTGATCACAAGTGTTTTTATCATCACAATTGTAAAGGACCTCTGTTAGCCACATGTTTTTATATAACGTCTAGATTCCTGTATTTTGATTCTTTTAACCGTTTTTTGATATTTTTTATACCAAAGCAATTTTAAGCAAAAATGTATGATTAATTTCTAATGTAAACATAATTTCATGTTTTATGTAGCCCTGATGATGGGAATGGATTCCCGAAACGTTGGTGTTGAATAAATATGTAAGATGATCCGAAGTCTTCTTGCTGCCCTCTTCATCCTTAAATATATACATATACACATAAATTCATATATCCTATGATATATATTATTGAATACGTGTTTAAAGTTTTGTGTCAAGATCTATTCAGTTGATATATTTTATAACATATAACCGTTCACTTCGTATAAAAAAAATAGAATTAAAATAATTAACAGTTTACGTAGAAATTGTATATTTCTAGCCCAGACCAAATATATCTTAGAATAAAATGATAAGATATGTTTTGTGAAATAAATTTTATTATAGTGTTAAACAATCCTCACTTTTCTTTTATTTTGGTAGAATATTCAGGACATGCGCTCTCCCCTGCCCCCCCCCCCCCCAAAAAAAAAAAGACATGAAGTTTCCCAAACGCTTTATGAGTAAATTCACTTTCCCAGTGAATCCCTGTAATCTCTCCGAAATGGATTTATGTGAGATTGCATCTAGGCTGCTAGATAAGAAAAAACTGTTCAATTTCCTTCCGGCCAATTATCATGCATAAGTATGCAAGGCTGTGAATATACTTGCAAGGCGATTTAGCATAAACATCGCAGTTGATCTGCGTCTGTCTCTTTCAACTCCAGACTTCCGCTTATGAAGTGTATAAAAGGCTAGTAAACAGGGTAGTTGTCACTGAAGGGGATCTACTTGCTTTACACATAATATTGCACACAATACATTATTCGCCCAACGAAGGGGATAGCTTAAATTGGTGAAAGGATTTGTGTATTGCCATGATCAGCAATGCTCTACTAGACAAGGACACTCATACTAGACCGGACTGCTATGAGTGGTCAGGTTAAAGTGTCCTATCATCTGAGGCATTTGTCGTGCAGTGGACCGAAAATGGCTGCATTTGTTACTGTTAATGTTGTAATGTATTAAATTGTTATGATACAAAT
>NC_090735.1:57671789-57676789 GCF_036898095.1 Palaemon carinicauda
TCCCTGTTGGGGCCCCTGGGCATATAGCATCCTGCTTTTCCAACGAGGTGTGTTGTTTACCAAGTAACAAAAACAAAAATAATAATAATAATAATAATAATAATAATAATAATAATAATAATAATAATAATAATAATAATAATAATAATAATAATAATAATAATAATAATAATAATCTGACATATTAATGGGTAAATTGTATTGGCATTTCGTAAATACTATATTAATTGGAAGCGTCTTATTATAATGGTATCATCTATAATTCAATTTTGGTGACTTGCCTTGGAAATATTTATGTTTTTGTGGAATGGGAAAACCTCACACCTTGAAGCAAATCCCTCTTAAGTTCCTTAACACCCTACGCATCCTGTAATAACAATATCGCGGTCAAAAATTATATGTATTATTAGAGACATTGAGCAATCGTCAAGACGGATAATATATTTTTACTTTTACGTCACAAAATGTACTAGAAATATTTTTATAAAGGAAATTATCAGTTTCTAATCACCATATAAGAATAGAAGGAATACCCCTTAAAGTGGTATATGAAACATGAAAATTGAAATTATTAGCAAATGTACAAACACTGTTCGAAAATATTATCTGTGCATGAGATGTTGCTATAAGTTTTCTGTCTCGTTCATGAGTAGATTCAGCATTTGTCTATACTCAGAAATATAGTTTTCCTTAGATTATGTTGCGAGTTTGAGCAAATATTTCCCCGAAATAAGTATGGTGCGTCATCTGTGCCTTTACGGTTACATAAACGGTTGGTGCCAAAATGAGTCCTCCAATCCTCAGAGGGTTAAGGAGTTTGAAGGTAACCTTGCCAAGGTAATTTCTCACCCTTTTTCCCATCGTCCATAAAACCTACGAAGGGTGACATCTACCTTCTATGGCACCCCTCAGCTATTGTAGTGTTGTGCTACCATTTTCTTCAGTTCATCCTGATTATTGCTCTTAGTCCTCCATCTTGTATTTTCTCTATTACACAATGTGTAACCAATTGGAAATGTTCATGACTCGCGTTCCGTGGGTTGGGAGTTCGAGCCTCACTTCCTCTCAATAGTTTCCAGTAGTTTCTACAACCTCACTGTCCTTGTATAGGCTAGGGATAGTGGGGCCGAGATTTGAGGAGCCTATAGTTATGTCTGTAAGTCATCAACAGCTATAGTCTGGCCATCCTAGGTCCTTACTTGAGTGGGGAAGGGGTTTGGTGCTGGTAGTATGCATCAATAGTCAGTCCCCAGGACATTGCCCTGTCACTTGCCTGTACAGCTCATGTGTGATCTTTAAAGTTTAAAATCTTTATACATCATTCAAATGCCCTTCAGAGTTAGGAAATTACTTACTAACCAAATTTTAACTCTTACGATTTTACAGTAATCTCACTTAAAGATGGTGCTGATTCCACAAACAACAATCATACAAATATACATGTATTATTATTATTATTATTATTATTATTATTATTATAATAATAATAATAATAATACACACGCAATATATATATATATATATATATATATATATATATATATATATATATACATATATATATATATATATATATATATATATATATATATATATATATATATATATATATATATATATATATATAGTACATACATTTATAGATCCAGAAAGGGCTATATCAAACCTTATCCATATGTGACCACGGGAGCAGGTCTATTCCCCGCCTACCCTAATTCCCTGACGGGAAGGTTATAAATCACCCAGCTTATGATTAATAGAAGTGGTCCATGTCCTGGCTAAATGGAACGATTCTCACGCCTCACCAAAACATGCAAAAATTAGGATTTCAATATAATAGACATCATTTTTCCTCCTCAGGTTATAATAAAGAGTTATTTTTTCTCCAGATACTAGGCAGAGTGTCAGCGATAGATTGACAGATTAGTAGGGTAAATTATTTAGCCTCTAATAACTTTTGAAGAAGAAGAATGCAAAGATGAGGAACAGATTAGATTTTATAAAGCTTATTTACAATTAATCATTGAATCGGATAAGAATCAGCACAGAAAAATTATGGGAAATTGCTAAGAGTAAAAAGAGTAAACAAATATATTCCTATTTTATTATTAAAGTTAAATTTTGCATGAAAATTTGTCAGGAAAATAATCTAAACTTTTTTTTGAGTGATAACCAATTTCATAAGAAAAATTAAAAAAAAAAAAAAAAAAAAAAAAAAAAAAAAAAAAAAAAACATCGTTATTTATATACCTCCAGGAAATAATAATCTAAAATTGTTATTTAGTGATAACCCATTTCATTAGAAAAATAAAAAACTATCGTAATTCATATACCTATTTCAGCATTGTCTAATCTCCTGTAGATCCTCTTTATATAATTAATAGAATTGAAGAAGAAAAAAGTAGCAGTTAAAATCGTAAACATGAAGTTAGTAGCAGATGTACCGCAACAGGCTGGTACACTGTAGCGGTTTTGAATTTTCATCTTTTCACTCGCTCTTTCCTACACTATTATACACCAAACGGTACTATCATTGCTAGTACAAGCTTTATCATGTTTGAATACTTGGATTTTCTTCCTCGGAAGTCACTGTACATAAACTCGATGATTGTTTAATAAAGTTTAAATGCATACACCTTGCCTCTCAGTTATCACCTAACTGGCGCTAAGCACACAGGTATTGAAATTCCGTGTTTATATTTGCAATTCACGTTTGTTAAAAGTTATGCACCTTTTCAACGTTAGACGGGATTTTATTGGGCTATAGCCAGGTGTGTGTGTATATATATATATATATATATATATATATATATATATATATATATATATATATATATATATATATATATATATATATATATCATTTTGCGGGATAATCTTGATGTTACATCTTTACGGTTCTTTTGCAGTCAAATTATTTTCATTTTTTTCCATTATTCATTCGTTCCTTTGTTTCATAAAGAATTATATTATGACGATCTCGTATCTTATGAAATATTAGAATAATATTTTATAGAGTATATTGTATTACTGGTATTATGTGTTTCATGACTAAAGTCATTCTATTCTGTTATCATACGATTTCATTTTAAATGATGGAATGCCAGAGAACTTCAAATCATTCATTAATTCATTTTAAATGATGGAAAAAGTACAATTCCCCCTTGACCCATTTGCTTTGTTTTGTCCTACTAATCCATCCCCACTTTTTTTTTTTACTGCACTTACATTTCCGACTTAAAATTATCCAAACATCATGTGACATTCTTACGGCGTCATTCCATCAATATTTCTGCTCCATACGTAAAGCGATGATTTGTGTTCCACGTATTAAAACATATTCCTTTCCTACACTTAAGAATAAAATTTCTGTCCCACACTGTCAGTAAAATTTATGTTCCACACCCACAGTAAACTTTCCGTCACACACTCACAGCAAATTCATGTCCCACTTTCACAGCAAAATCTATTACACTCGCAGCACCACTTTTGTCCCACATTCACAACCAAATCTATTACACTCGCAGCACCACTTTTGTCCCACATTCACAACCAAATCTATTACACTCGCAGCACCACTTTTGTCCCACATTCACAACCAAATCTATTACACTAGCAGCACCACTTTTGTCCCACATTCACAGCCAAATCTATTACACTCGCAGCACCACTTTTCCCCCACATTCACAGCAAAATCTATTACACTCGCAGCACCACTTTTGTCCCACATTCACAACCAAATCTATTACACTCGCAGCACCACTTTTGTCCCACATTCACAACCCAATCTATTACACTCGCAGCACCACTTTTGTCCCACATTCACAACCAAATCTATTACACTAGCAGCACCACTTTTGTCCCACATTCACAGCCAAATCTATTACACTCGCAGCACCACTTTTCCCCCACATTCACAGCAAAATCTATTACACTCGCAGCACCACTTTTGTCCCACATTCACAACCAAATCTATTACACTCGCAGCACCACTTTTGTCCCACATTCACAACCAAATCTATTACACTCGCAGCACCACTTTTGTCCCACATTCACAACCAAATCTATTACACTCGCAGCACCACTTTTGTCCCACATTCACAGCCAAATCTATTACACTCGCAGCACCACTTTTGTCCCACATTCACAGCAAAATCTATTACACTCGCAGCACCACTTTTGTCCCACATTCACAACCAAATCTATTACACTCGCAGCACCACTTTTGTCCCACATTCACAACCAAATCTATTACACTCGCAGCACCACTTTTGTCCCACATTCACAACCAAATCTATTACACTCGCAGCACCACTTTTGTCCCACATTCACAACCAAATCTATTACACTAGCAGCACCACTTTTGTCCCACATTCACAGCCAAATCTATTACACTCGCAGCACCACTTTTCCCCCACATTCACAGCAAAATCTATTACACTCGCAGCACCACTTTTGTCCCACATTCACAGCCAAATCTATTACACTCGCAGCACCACTTTTGCCCCACATTCACAGCAAAATCTATTACACTCGCAGCAACACTTTTGTCCCACATTCACAGCAATAATTCAGCACTTGCGGCAATATTTCTGCCCCAAACTTAAGAGGAACATTTCTGTCCGACACTGAGCAACATTTGGTCCCACACTTCTAAAAACATTTCTGCTCTACACTTTGTGACATTTCTGCCGTATACTTTCAGCAACATTCTCAAACACTAACAGCAACATTCATGTCCCACACTTAGGACATCATTGCTATCTCGCACGTTCGGCAACATTTCTGTCCCACACCTACAGGTACTTTTTAGTCTTACCCGTTTAAGAGCATTTCTTTCCAATGTACTATTGTGAATTTTATTAGTAAAACCCAAATTCCAATATTATCATGTTTAATCTCAACAGTGTTCCATATAACTCATCCTTATGCATAAATTCCAGTTATCAGGTCACCTCCCATACTGCTTAGCGTTGCATCCCTTCTATCAGAGTTTATCA
>NC_090735.1:57684289-57686789 GCF_036898095.1 Palaemon carinicauda
ACAAATTATAGAGCGTGAATTAGATGGAGAAATAAGTTAGGGTAACTTTGAATGATGCTTCCAAGGATCGTTAATAATTAAATATTTACATGTTTATAGGAATCGTTAAATTGCCTTTAAGTGAGAATGTGTTGAAATATTCTATTGGGAACAAATGGCCTAGTTTAGCTTATACAATAGATGTGATACATGAAAGATCAGGTGGGTTAATGGTTTAAAGGACACTCATGAATGGCAGAGGCAAGGGACAATGCCAATACCCTAGCTAGCAAGACAATGTCCTGGAGACTGGCCATTTATACTGTACATATGATCAGCACCCACGCCCCCTTTTCACCTATGAAGAATAATTCTCAGTAGGATTTGATTATGTTCATTATAATTCAAATAACGCTACCTGAAAACGTATGTATCATATGTAGGAGAATCAGTCATGGAGTTCATCACCCTCGCCAACGTCAGACCCCTAGATGCAAAGATATTTATTGACCAGATCCAGTTAGTTAGTAAAATCCCAATGCAAACACATTTTATTTCCGAGTTGTGATTGAATTAAACAAAAGATGAATTATCACCAATTGTAACTTTCTTTTATCTCCCAAAATACAAAACTCTATGACGAACAAACAAACAACTGTTTAACAAACAAATAAAATGAACCAAGCAAAAAAAAAATGCAACCTCCTTGATGAATATAACAATAAATAGAGGCTACTTTCGCACTTGTTTATACTGTTTATATGGCTCACGCCACAAAGCAAATTTTCTGAAAAATATATCTATGAATGAATGAACTTTGCCCCCATGTATATTTACCATGAAAATAAAAACATTTTTGCTTAATATTTGTTTTTCGTAAAGGGAACAAAGTCACCGCGGGCCGCTTCCCACACTAAAGCAATAAACAAAGTTTTGTCTTTTTGAGCATAGGCGCCCTTTGAGCCAAATTGAAAACAGTCGATAGAAAACTGAAGTCAATTAAAGCTTTACAACAACTTGTACCAGAGCATCCTGCGGCTCCATACGAACAAAAACGAGACCGTGTAAGGGCGTTCATTATCTCCGGTATACATTCGTTACTTTATTCATTGTTTCATTTATTTACCAACTGCTTATTCATTCCGCAATCCAAGAATGTGATACTTCAATAACCACGATTAAACAAATCAATGATTCAAAAGCGAGATGTGGCAGAATTATAGTCTATAGGTATTGTTTTAATACGTTTTAGATGCAGTCTGAGCAAAGATATGACAGTAATTTCAGTCTCCTGAAAGCATTCTGAACGTTAATAGATGCTGTGTGAGCAAAGATCTGGCAGTAATTTTAGTCATCTGGAAGAGGTTAATTCTAATTGTGGTGATCACGATAAACATAATTGATAAATTATCAGAGTATCCTAATCATAAACTCACAAAGTTTCGATACATCAGTGAATAAAAGTTGGAAGACATGCAGTCTCGCATTCGTTCATGAATTATTCTCTTGTCTCCGAAAACTTGGTTTCAACACATAAATCTTTTAGTTTAATCATTAAAAAAGTATTCAGAAAAAAAAAAAAATACTCAAATTACATAACATTCACTAGTCATCATCTATTACTGTTCTTTACCTTTGCGTTACACCGTGTAAAAAAACAAAACAAAATTATAGAGCTTAGGACGAGAATTTCAGTTACTCGGATTACCAAGGTTACTTTTTGCGATCTTGCAGCATAGGATAACAACATGGTCCATTCTCGGTTGGATAGTAGACAATCAAGAATCCAATTGACGTCTACGAATTGACGTTCCGTTAAGCACCAAATTTACTTGTAATCTCATTACTTCAATCACCCGAGGGAACTGACATCTGCCAGATTATCATCATTATGCTTTTTGTTTACTCTGCTCTGTTGCTCTCTTGTTTTTGCAAACCAAGAGAACTGGCATGTGCAAAGGCTGGTAGGAGAAGGCTTGAAGCCATTAGCGATGTTTACAGAGAGTATTTAGATACATTTCTGATAGTTTAAAAAAAAAAAAACATTTTAGCCTATTTTTGTAAACTTTATATGTCTATGTTATTAATGTGTAGTTTGCTATTGCTTCAGAAATTGAATCTCAATTTGTATCCGTTACATAGAATATTGGCTTTGATACAAAAGTGTAATTTTTATCATTGTTTTTATTATATTACTATATCATTAAAACGAATTAAGCCAAACTGGCCCCGAACGTAGCCAGGAAGCTTCTATTAGTGCAGATGCTGAATGGTCCCGATGTTTCATTATCGTGTCCTGGCAAGATACTGTTCAACAATGATATATTCAGACTCCAGCTGCTGCGAAAGGAATTTTCGCATGTGGAACAGAATAAAAGAAAATATGGGAATAAAAGCAAAGTTAAAAGAAAATAAGCTTTAAAAGTCAATATAGGTGATCCTTGAAATTACTGAACGATAATGAAAAAAGAAAACACATTAAGACATCTATCCTTCTGAAGCTAATTTATTATCAGGAGAT
>NC_090735.1:57691789-57698541 GCF_036898095.1 Palaemon carinicauda
AAATTTTACCATTTTTAGAATATTTTTCACATTAAATTTATACTTTTATAAAAGAAACTCTCATGTTTTATAATTTTAAAGCATTAGAGTTTCTCATTTCAAAATTTTTTATGTTAACCACTGACGTATTTTAATTTACGCTCGAGAAAAAAATGAAAAATCTATTACGAAGATAAGCTACTTAAAACGATTACTACTAAATACAGGACAAATATGGAAGATAAACAAAACACAATCCCCAAAAGGAGCGTGGTTTATTTGTAAGGTATATTCCAGAATAGACATTAGCATCACAAGCTGAAAGAAGTGAGGGTATTAGAGGAGCGTGTTATAGAAGAAATAAACTCATGAAGAGAATGGTTTAGCTATTAGGAGACTATGTTTTACACAACACAGGAAAATGGAGTGTAACGATGAGTTGGTTACGCTTTAGGTAACGCACACTCAAGATAAAGATTCCTTTTATTATTTATTATTATTATTATTATTATTATTATTATTATTATTATTATTATTATTATTATTATTATTACACGCCAAACCATACCCATAATAATTGGAAAAACAGGATGCTATAAGCCCAAGGGTTCCAACAGGGAAAAATGTTCAGTGAAGAAAAGAAACCAGGAAATAAATAAACTATAAGAGAAGTAATGAACAATCAGAATCAAATATTCTGAGAACAGCAACAACATTAAATTATACCTTTCATATATAAACTACAAAATATTCAAAAAATCAAAAGGAAGAGTAATAAGATAGAATAGTGTGCCCGAGTGTACCATCAAGCAAGAGAACTATAACCCAAGATAGTGGAAGGCTATGGTACAGAGGTTATAGCACTACATAAAAATCGAAAAAATAAAGCTTGATTTTCCGTTCACCAGATTATGCCCCAATTTAATATATATAAATATCAACTCTAATTTTCCGTTTTCTTAAGTTTCCCTAGGCCAGATTTTTTTTTGTTACTGCTCAAAAGAGTAAGGTTTTGAGCTACTCTGATAATCCTTTTTCTAAAGTGAATAAAATGATATCCAACAAACTGATAAAATACAAAAGGTTGAATAAAAATGATAATTTAATAAAAAATTAAAAAAAGGATAAGCCTAACAAGAACTTGGTCCCGAGTAGTAGTACTCCACTGATTCGAACATTAATAAAATTCCCCTTAGTTCCAAACCCCATAATGTTAAGCATTCATAAGATTACGAGCTGGAAATTAAAAAAGACATCGAACACCTTTAGTCGAACGAACGTAAATTGAAGTGCATCGCATTCCACCCCATTAACTCGACAAGGAGAGAGAACAGAGACGTAAGGAAAGACTAATAAAGTTCTATCAACAAGTTCCTCTAATGCGTAGTGTAGGATTGATATTATAGTACAGTCACGCCTGCGGTACGGTGTCTCTATAAATCTCTCGCTCTGCACCATTATGCCATTGAATCATGAGATATTGTGTATTATGGGCTGCAATAAAAAACAAGATTGGTTGATTTATACCCAGAAGGGTTGGTCTTTGTGAAGTGTCAGTACGGTTGATATACAGTAGAGTCAGGAGGAAAGGGGGAAGGTTGAATTCTTCATTATTGATAAAAGGATTTTTTCTCTCTCTCCTTATTAATTAGTAATTCTTGGAAACTTTAGAAAGGACTGGTGTAATTTGAGCAAATGGCTCCAGATCATTAATGGTGATCGTAAAGTTTTTCTTTCCATCAATCGGATATTCCTTAGAGACAAAGAAGGTACTTTATGTCTAATGAAGAAGTTTCAGTTATATCATGCCTAAAAGCATTGATACTTTTACCCTTAGCATACGAAAGTTTGGGGCAATGTTACTTTTCGCAGTCTGTAATGAGAACATTTATCACTCTGTTTGTTTTTTGTTTGTTACAGAGTTAGTTTTTCTGATTTCAGTTTCGGCTCTAATTGGGTAATGGGTTAAGATTTTACTTCGATTATTGGTGACTGTTATCATTATCGAGTATTTAGGTGGTATAAGATATTGAAAAGTAATTCTATAATTAGTTAGGAAACAAATCTTTACCTATCTATCTATCTTTTCTAGCTATATATTACTGAATATATGTGCATTACTACACACACACACACACACACACACCACATATATATATAATATATATATATATATATATAATATATATATATATACTATAATATATATATATGTGTGTGTGTGTGTGTATATGTATATGTATATGTATAATATATATATATATATATATATATATATTATACTATACAGTATACATATACACACACACACACACACACACACACACACACACACATATATATATATATATATATATATATATATATATATATATATATATTATATATATATATATATATATAGCGTTCGATCCAAGTATGAGGTAGAAATTTATTTCTATTTGAACACGATGTTGTGTTGATATTTATCCATATATATATATATTATATATATATATAGATATATATATATATATATATATATATTTATACAGTATACATATATATATACATATATATATATTATATATATATATATATATATATATTTATATTATATAATACATATATGTGTTTGTATATATATATATATATATATATATATACTATAATATATATATATATATATATATATATATATATATTTATACAGTATACATATATATACATTATAATATATATATATATATATATATATCTATTATATGTATGTATTTATATTTATACAATATGTGTGTGTTTGTATATATATATATATTATATATATTAATATATATATAATATATATATTATATATATATATATATATATTATAATATATAATATATACATATATGCACATTTATATTCAGCATTATGGTTATAGTATGTTTGCTAGAGAATAAATTCAATAGAAAATAAAGCTCACATCTCCAAGAAATTACATCATAAAATATTCCATAGCCTATGTTTGACCTTTTAGACTATGAATATGAATAAATTTCCTTTACATTCATCATACTAGATAACTTTAGTCTCGTAAGTATTCGACTGTAATCATCAATACTGCAACGAAACAAGAGCATAAAATGATGTATAATCCCCCCCCTCTCTCTCTCTCTCTCTCTCTCTCCTCTCTCTCTCTCTCTCTCTCTCTCTCTCTCCTCTCTCTCTCTCTCCTGAATATTTAATTCTTCGGTCAGTCTTTTCAATGCAAATGCTACGATGTCTGAAACATCATGAATAAGTTGGTGATTCGTCTATCGATAATGAATAACCGCTTCTCGTCTTTGTTACCCATTTTATTCTTTCCACCCGTTCGAGAATTATGCTCCGCCTCGGATGACCAGGAATACGAGGTGTGGGAATGAATAGAAAGGTTGATTGGCTGCTTCGATACTAAATAATGGAGTCACATAATCTATGCCAACAATGTAAGACAGCAGCACTCAAGACATAAAAATTAAATTCCTAAAATTTCTCGCTTAATTAACGGCATTCCGAGTATAAGTAAAAATCTTTCTTAAAACTGCATTTCTTAGCTCTCCTATATCCTATTTCAATACCCATATCTAAAGAGTGCGTGGCTACTAAAGATACGATCTGCCGATGTACCGTGTACAATAATTCTAGTTTAACCAATCAGTGATATACTGTATATGTATCATTTTAAGTCCTTGCGAAGTATTAATCGACGAAACACCCAAAAAATAATAAAAGCAAAGTAAAACAATTATTATTACCTCGGAAATAACTTATTCAATAACATCTGATTTTACAGTAAAATTACTCTCATCATTACAGTCAAAAGCCTGCCATATCTTATAACATGCAGTTATCGCTGTGAACTCAAGGCAAGTGCTCCGCCTATATCATTCTTATTAATAACAAACGCATGCAGCAGTATCTTAGCCATCAACTTCTCTTTGTGACTGACAGCCTTGACCATGATATACAAAAATACACTGCAAAAGAAGAAACTGAAGACTTTCGATAATGGGGATTTGACAATAGGAATACGCAATGTGAAACTAAATACGTAAGACTGTATATGACAAGCAGATCTTGTAGGTCCTGGTTCCCATGTGTGATAGGATCAGGAAAACACCCCTTAAAGAAAAAAAAGAAAGAATCTACTCACCACTACGCCTCATGGTGGGGCAATTTCGATAGTAAGATGTCGTAGGATTCCCATTTCGATCCTTGGGATACGGTAGGCTGTGCCGGTGGGAGAATATTTGACAATTTTAATAATACACTGCAATGGAATCTCACTGGGTCACAAAATCTTAGCTAATACAAAACGACGGAACTACTGGAGCTGATGTTGACTCCAAATCCCATCGCAAACAGTAGTATTTCGAACGGTTTCCAGTAAAGGTTGTTTACGGAAAGAGAGCAATTAGCTAGTAAGAGGAGAAAATAAATATACAAATGATTAGAAATAAAATTAAGATTGGTTTATTGTTTTGTATTAATGACTGATATTCTGAACGTTTATCCTTGAATGAAGTGAATTTCCAATTCATAGAATACAAAACTTTATAAATTGTAATGTTTAACGTCTGTAATTGGTCAACTTCGAAACGAGGTATCGCGCGACGGTCATAGAAGGTGGACGGCAGTCTGTTTGTATACATTAAAGAACAGGGGGGAAGGAATTAAACTGTCAATTTCTTTTTAGAGATCTTATTTCTTTGTGGGTCAAAGTTTACGATTAAATAGTCTCATAATCTAATACGAAATCTGCGAATAACCAGAAAGTAATGTTTTATATAATGTTTAAAAAAAAAAAAAAGATGGTTTGCGGAAATGTTTTTGCTAATATACGAATGATTAAAATAATGGATTTCCGTGAATATTTTGCTTAAAAATTGATATATAAAAAATGGTTTTGTGGAAATGTTTCGCTAATATACGAATGATTTTAGAAAAAATTATGGATTTCCGTGAATATCTTCTTAATGAATTAATATGAAAAATTGATTTGTGGGAATATCTGCAGATATTTTGATCAACATTGTTGCTATCGGGCTTCAGACATCTTTTGGATTCGAATTCAGATGTGAAGGACACTGATTGATTG
This sequence comes from Palaemon carinicauda, assembly GCF_036898095.1. Taxonomy (NCBI): domain Eukaryota; kingdom Metazoa; phylum Arthropoda; class Malacostraca; order Decapoda; family Palaemonidae; genus Palaemon; species Palaemon carinicauda. The sequence continues at coordinate 57,696,873 of NC_090735.1, forward strand.
ATTGATTGATTTGAAGTTTCCAGGGGATTTTGAAATAGACATTGGAGGTCATTCTAATTCAGAGAGAGAGAGAGAGAGAGAGAGAGAGAGAGAGAGAGAGAGAGAGAGAGAGAGAGAGAGAGACTTCTTATCCTACTTTCAGCAGAATAAGGATGGATGGGCCGGTGAAAGTTTTTTTGGTTTATTCCTTAGAACATCCCCTTTGGTAAAAAAAAAAAAAAATCATACGTTTTCTTATTTTGATCATGTTTGGAAATTTTGTTCATAATGAGAAATGAATTATGGATCCTTAATCAGTAAAAAATAGCGTGACATCTTATTTTTATTTAACCTATTTGTTTGCTTTATGTCTGAAAGATTATTTTAATGTTGTCACTCTTCTTGAAACATTTTAATTGTTAATTACTTCTCTTGTAGTTCCTTATTTCCTTTCCTCACTTGGCTATTTTCCGTGTTGGAGCCCTCAAGCTTATTAGCATTCTGCTTTTCCAACTAGAGTTGTAGCTTAGCAAGTAATAATAATAATAATAATAATAATAATAATAATAATAATAATAATAATACCCAAGGGATGCGGAGGCCTATTGAAAACGTTCCTATCAGGCGAACTACTGAACTGGTGTTCGAGACCCGCGCAACCTCAATAGTTTCTTATAGTGTCTGAGACATCATCATCCTTTTGAGCTAAAGATGTGGGACCCTATAGAAATACATGTCAAGTCATCAACAACCATTGTCTTCATCTCCTGGTTCTAGCATGGGTGGACGGGGGCATGGGTAAGGACCATATGTATACAGTATATGGTTTAGTCTCTAGGACATTGTCACTATTCCTTCGCCTCTGCCATTCATGGACAACCTGTAAACCAAGGTCGGTGCCAACGAATAATGGAAAAGGTAGTAAGAAAAAAAGCCTTAAACTACCGAGGAAGTTGAGATTATCAATAAAAGATCCATTGGCTGATGACAATTGAACGATCGATAAAATGAAGAAAATCAGATATGATGAACAGGAAAAACATGTTCCCATACCTACGTCAAACAGTAGCTCAATGAGAAGTATAATCATTATACCTTAATGTTTTTGTTTTTGTTTTTTTTTTTTGTATACACGATTTCTTGGCAAAAGAAACTGAGCAACAAGAAGACATTTAACGATGCAGACATTGATGTTTGTTACAAAACAATAAAAAGAAAGAAAGAAAAAACATAATTAGGGTTATAACGTCAAGGCAACTAGGATAAACTTAATACTTTCAAGAGGCATTTCCCTCGGTCATTTGGTAAAGCAATAATCAATGCCTCGTTGGTCTACTTACTGGCCAAGTACTTACAATTTGTGTATTAATGTTGGTCGTAAGAAAAGGACAACATTTCTTTCATTCCTATTGATATCGACCTAGCTCTTGCTGGTCCGGTAAAGTGTGCATGTAACCCATTATGTGTCTCATAAACCTTTCAATATCGCAATTACGTAATGAATTATTTATGGACTTTCCGCGTGCAACTATAATTGCTCGAGGAATCATTATTCCTCTCCTGAGTTTTTGGACAGAGAGAGAGAGAGAGGAGAGAGAGAGGAGAGAGAGAGGAGAGAGAGAGAGAGGAGAGAGAGAGAGAGATTAACCCCTCCGGGTTTTGGAATAGATATTAGATGTATTTTTAATTT
>NC_090735.1:57701541-57726541 GCF_036898095.1 Palaemon carinicauda
ACAAATTTCAAAACTTTCCGCTAATTCCATTCCGTTTTAGGATTAGTTGTCGTTTCCTTAATCAAATTAACTCTGTTCCCAATTGTAAATGGTTGACATAAGTTTTTTTATGTTTTATATATGAAATATCTGTCTTGATGTTGTTACTGTGTTTAAAGTGTTTTATTTTATTTGTTCACTATTTCTCATGTCGGTTATTTATTTCCTTATTCCCTTTCCTCGCTGTGCTATTTTCCCTAGTTAGAGCACTTGGGTTTAGAGCATCTTGCTTTTCCAACTAGGGTTATAGGTTATCTAATAATAATAATAATAATAATAATAATAATAATAATAATAATAATAATGATAATAATAATAATAATAATAATAATAATAATAATAAGAGTTGGGAAGGATTTCATATGCAGAGATTTACTGATGAAAACTTTAACGTTGGAAGGTTTAATAAAGTGACAGGAATAATACAGATAGGCTACTTAGTTATCATTAATGAATCTTAGTTTTATATAATAAACCATTTTTCTAAACTAATTAAAATAGAAGTTTATTAATGTTCATAATCTGATTAATATTGAAAGTTACTGATATTTAACTGAATGATATGAAAGGTTATTGATAAGCTAATGATAAAAGCAAATTAATTCATTAAGAATCTGGTCAAACTTATGAATTCATATCTATAATAAATTAATTTACCTAGTTCATGAAACCTCTCCGAACGGCAACGAGAGAAAAATGAAACTTGCATCAATATAAGAAACAAATAAATACAACTGGGCGTAACCATCAATAGAAAAAAAAGACTACCTAGGGACAAATTGTACAGAATCTATAGCCTTTGTGTTTGTGACGGCAATTGATTAAATAAATCAATCAAACTGGCTAAAATCTAATTCCATATCAAGTATTAACGGAGAAGCATTAACAAAGACCAATAACTGGGAACACCTTACACAGAGAAGGGACAAAGGGTATGGTAGCCTATTGGAAACATCCCCGAGTAATACTCTGTGGGTGGAGTTCCACCCTAGCTCCAGCCCAATTGTTTCTTGTAGTGTCTGTACCCCCAAAAGTCCTTGCGAACTAGGGATGGGGGTTTGGGGGAGCCTACAAGTCTACTTACTGAGTTATTAGCAGCCGTTGCCAGACTCAACCTGGTCTTAGCTTGAGTGGAGAGGCGGCTAGAGTGCCGATCAAATCTATACAGTATGTAATCGGTTTGTCCCTTGCCAGTGCTGCTAATGAGACACCTTTAAAATAATAGATCTTTTAATGATAACATGGATTTAAAAAGTTGGGTCAAATGCCCAGTGTTGTGACCAGGGAAGCCATCCATTATCTACATCATAGAATAAAGATTAAGAGGTTGGATAGGTAGAAGGTAGGCAGAATGCGGAACGGAAATGAAGTGCAGGGTTAAGATGTGGGTGCAGTTAAGGACGAAAGAACGTTCCCAAGATCCTTTCGTATTTCTAACAATGCATCACATAAGAAGCACAAACATCATTAACATGTCACGCTCAGCTTTCTAACACTCGGGTAGCGGGAGAGGGAATAGTCATACCTTGGCGAGAGAGGGTGCGTGTGAACATCTATTTAAATATTTAGCCTTCATTTTTGACGGGCCACGTACACTACTGGAATATGAACGATATTAGGATAGCATCACCAAAGTATAGATTTCCATAGGAAAAGATAACGATACAGTCTGAACATCCCTAACACGATAATATACTGTAGAGCAGAGGCAAAACCTGTAAGTTATAAGACTGAAAATTATCAGAATAACCACCTAACGATACCCCAGCTCACAATTATTTTGGAAACGCTGAGCTAATCTACACATTCAGATAAATAGCATGTATCAAAGATATCAACCAAAGTGAACTTGTGAATTAATGAGCCAATGATTTATAGCCAATCTGGAAGCAAAAATTTTACCATTTTTAGAATATTTTTTCACATTAAATTTATACTTTTATAAAAGAAACTATCATGTTTTCTAATTTTAAAGCATTAGAGTTTCTCATTTCAAAATTTTTATGTTAACCACTGAGATATTACGAGTAATTTACGCTCGAGAAAAGAAATGAAAAATCTATTACGAAGATAAGCTACTTGAAACGATTACTACTAAATATAATACAAATATAGAAGATAAACAAAACACAATCGACAAAAGGAGCGTGGTTTATTTGGTGGGTATATTTTAGAATAGACATTGGGATCACAAGCAGAAGAAACAAACTCATGAAGAGAATGGTGTAGCTATTACGTTTTACACAACACAGGAAAATGGAGTGTAACTATGAGTTGGTTATGCTTTAGGTAATGCACACTCAAGATAAAGATTCCTTTTATTATTATTATTATTATTATTATTATTATTATTATTATTATTATTATCATTATCATTATTATTATTATTACACGCCAAACCATAACCATAATAATTGGAAAAATAGGATGCTATAAGCCAAAGGGTTCCAACAGGGAAAAATAGCCCAGTGAAGAAAATAAACCGGGAAATAAATAAACTATAAGAGAAGTAATGAGCAATCAGAATAAAATATTCTAAGAACAGCAACAACATTAAATTATACCTTTCATATATAAACTACAAAAATTTCAAAAAAACAAAAGGAAGAGTAATAAGATAGAATAGTGTGCCCGAGTGTACCCTCAAGCAAGATAACTATAGGCCAAGACAGTGGAAGGCCATGGTACAGAAACTATAGCACTACATAAAAACCGAAAAAAACAAAGCGTGATTTCCTTTCACCAGATTATGCCCAATTTAATATATCAATGTCGACACTCTAATTATCAACAAAACTGAAATATCAACTCTAATTTTCCGTTTCCTAGGCCAGACTTTTTTATTACTGCTCATAAGAGTAAGGTTTTGAGCTACTCTGATAATCCTTTTCCTAAAGTGACTATAATAATATCCAACAAATTGATAGAATATAAAAGGTTAAATAAAATGATACTCTAATCAAAAATTCAAAAAGGATAAGCCTGACAAAAACTTGGTCCCGAGTAGTAGTACTCCACTGATTGGAACATTAATAAAATTCACCTTAGTTCCAAACCCCATAATGTTAAGCATTCATAAGATTATGAGCTGGAAATTAGAAAAGACATCGAACACCTTTAGTCGAACGAACGTAAATTGAAGTACATCGCATTCCACCCCATTTAACTCGACAAGGAGAGAGAACAGAGACGTAAGGAAAGACTAATAAAGTTCTATCAACAAGTTCCTCTAATGCGTAGTGTAGGAATTGATATTATAGTACAGTCACGCCTGCGGTACGGTGTCTCTATAAATCTCTCGCTCTGCACCATTATGCCATTGAATCATGAGATATTGTGTATTATGGGCTGCAATAAAAAACAAGATTGGTTGATTTATACCCCGAAGGGTTGGTCTTTGTGAATGTCAGTACGGTTGATATACAGTAGAGTCAGGAGGAAAGGGGGAAGGTTGAATTCTTCATTATTGATAAAAGGATTTTTTCTCTCTCTCCTTATTAATTAGTAATTTCTTGGAAACTTTAGAAAGGACTGGTGTAATTTGAGAAAATGGCTCCAGATCATTAATGGTGATCGTAAAGTTTTTCTTTCCATCAATCGGATATTTCTTAGAGACAAAGAAGGTACTTTATGTCTAATTGAAGAAGTTTCAGTTATATCATGCCTAAAAGCATTGGTACTTTTACCCTTAGCATACGAAAGTTTGGGCAATGTTACGATTCTCAGATGTCTGTAATGAGAACATTTATTACTGTTGTTTTTGTTAGTTTTTCTGATTTCAGATTTGGCCCTAATTGGGTAATGAGTAAGATTTTACTTCAATTATTGGTGACATGTTATCATTATCGAGTATTTAGGTGGTATAAGATATTGAAAGTAATTTTATAATTAGTTAGAAAACAAAATCTTACTTTACCTATCTATCTTATCTATCTATCTATCTATCTATCTATATATTACTGAATATATGTGCATTACTACATATGTATACATATTATATAAATAAATATAATCATATATATACATATATATATATATATATATATATATTATATATATTTTTATATATATATATACATATATACATATATATATATTTTATATATATATACATATATACATATATATATATATATATTATATATATATTTTATATATATATATATATACATATATACATATATATATATATATATATATATACATATGCACATTTATATTCATCATTATGGTTATAGTATGTTTGCTAGATGATAAATTCAATAGAAAATAAAGCTCACATCTCCAAAGAAATGACATCATAAAATATTCCATAGCCTATGTTTGACCTTTTAGACTATGAATATGAAATAAATTTCCATTACATGCATCAATACTAAATAACTTCAGTCTCGTAAGTATTCGACTGTAATCATCAATACTGCAACGAAACAAGAGCATAAAAATGATGTATAATCCCCCCGCCCCATCCCCCCCCCCTCTCTCTCTCTCTCTCTCTCTCTCTCTCTCTCTCTCTCTCTCTCTTGAATATTTAATTCTTCGGTCAGTCTTTTCAATGCAAATGCTACGATGTCTGAAACATCATGAATAAGTTGGTGATTCGTCTATCGATAATGAATAATCGCTTCTCCGTCTTTGTTACCATTTTATTCTTTCCACCGTTCGAGAATTAAGCTCCGCCTCGGATGAACAGGAATACGAGGTGTGGGAATGAATAGAAAGGTTGATTGGCTGCCTCGATACTAAATAATGGAGTCACATAATCTATGCCAACGATGTAAGACAGCAGCACTCAAGACATGAAAATTTAAATTCCTAAAATTTCTCGCTTAATTAACGGCACTCCGAGTATAAGTAAAGATCTGTCTTAAAACTGCATTTCCTAGCTCTCTTATATCCTATTTCATGACCCCTATCTTAAGAGAGTGTGGCTTCTAAAGGTACGATCTACCGGGTTTCAATCTACCAAAATACCGGGTATACAATCATTCTAGTTTAACCAATTAGTGATAGATATGTATCATTTGAAGTCCTTGCGAAGTATTAATCGACGAAACACCAAAAAATAATAAAAGCAAAGTAAAACAATTGTTATTACATCGGAAATAAGTTTTCAATAACATCTGATTTTACAGTAAAATTGCCTGCCATATCTTATAACATGCAGTTATCGCTATGAACTAAGGCAAGTGCTCCTCCTATATCATTCTTAATAATGATAGACGCATGCAGCAGTATCTTAGCCATCAACTTCTCTTTGTGACTGACAGCCTTGACCATGATATACGAACATTCACTGCAAAAGAAGAAACTGAAGACTTTCGATAATGGGATTTGACAATTGGAATACGCGAATACGCAGTGTGAAATTAAATACGTAAGACTGTATATGATAAGCAGATCTTGTAGGTCCTGGTTTCCATGTGTGATAGGATCGGGAAAACACCCCTTAAAGAAAAAAAGAAAGAATCTACTCACCACTACGCCTCGTGATAGGTCAATTTCGTTGGTAGGATGTCGTAAGATTCCCATTTCGATCCTGGGGATACGGTAGGCTGTGGCGGTGGGAGAATATTTGACAGTTTTAATAATACACTGCAATGGAATCTCACTGGGTCACAAAATCTCAGCTAATACAAAACGACGGAACTACTGGAGCAGATGTTGACTCCAAATCCCATCGCAAACAGTAGTATTTCGAAAGGCTTTCAGTAAAGGTTGTTTACGGAAAGAGAGCAATTAGCTAGTAAGAGGAGAAAATAAATATACAAATGATTAGAAATAAAATTAAGATTTGTTTATTGTTTTGTATTAATTAATGATATTCTGGATGTTTATTTTTGTATGAAGTGAATTTCCAATTCATAGAATACAAAACTTTATATATTGTAATGTTTAACGTCTGTAATTGGTCAACTTCGAAACGAGGTATCGCGCGACGTCATAGAAGGTGGACTGGAGTCTGTGTGTGTATACATTAAAGACCAGGGGAAAGGAATTAAATTGTCAATTTCTTTTTAGAAATCTTATTTCTTTGTGGGTGAAAGATTACGATCAAATAGTCTCATAAACTAATACGAAATCTGCGAATAACCAGAAAGTAATGTTTTTATATAATGTTTTTTTTTTAAAAAGATGGGTTTGCGGAAATGTTTTGCTAATATACAAATGATTAAAAAATGGATTTCCGTGAATATTTTGTTTAAAGAATTAATATATAAAAAGTGGTTTTGTGGAAATGTTTCGCTAATATACGAATGATTTTAGAAAAAAGGATGGATTTCCGTGAAAATTTTCTTTAATAAATTAATATGAAAAATTGATTTGTGGGAATATTTGCAGATATTTTGATCAACATTGTTGCTATCGGGCTTCAGACATCTTTTGGATTCGAACTCAGATGTGAAGGACACTGATTGATTGATTGATTGATTTGAAGTTTCCAGGGGATTTGAAAATAGACATTGGAGGTCTTTGTAATTCAGAGAGAGAGAGAGAGAGAGAGAGAGAGAGAGAGAGAGAGAGGGAGAGAGAGACTTATCCCACTTTCAGCAGAATAAGGATGAATGGGCCAATGAAGGTTTTTTGTTTATGTCTTAGGACATTCCTTTGGTAAAAAAAAAAAAAATCATGTTTTATTATTTTGATCATGTTAGGAAATTTTTTTCATAATGAGACATAACTTATGGATTCTTAATCAGTAAAAATAGCGTGACATCTTGTTTTCTTTTAATCTATTTATTTGCTTTATGTCTGAAAGATTATTTCAGTGTTGTTACTTCTCTTATAATATTCTAATTGTTAAATACTTCTCTTGTAGTTCCTTAATTCCTTTCCTCACTTGGTTATTTTTCGTGTTGGAGCCCTTGAGCTTATAGCATTCTGCTTTTCCAAATAGGGTTGTAGCTTAGCAAGTAATAATAATAATAATAATAATAATAATAATAATAATAATAATAATAATAATAATAATAGCCAAGGGATGTGGAGGCCTATTGGAAACGTTCCTGTCTGGCGAACTGCTGAACTCGTGTTCGAGACCCGCGCAACCTCAATAGTTTCTTTAAGTGTCTGATACATCATCATCCTTTTGAGCTAAAGATGTGGGAGCCTATAGGTATACATGTCGAGTCATCAACAGCCATTGTCTTCATCTTCCTGGTTCTAGCATGGGTGGACAGGGGCCATGGGTAAGGACCATATGTATACAGTATATGTTTAGTCTCTAGGACATTGTCACTGTTCCTTTGCCTCTGCCATTCATGGACAACCTTTAAACCTTTAAACCAAGGTTTGGTGCCAATGAATAATGGAAAAGGTAGGTAAGAAGAAAAGCCTTAAACCACCAAGGAAGTTAAGAATATCAATAAAAGCCTCTCCGGCTCAGGTCAATTGAACGATCGATAAAATGAAGAAAATCAGATATTATGAACAGAAAAAGCATGTTCCCATACCTACGTCAAACAGTAGCTCAATGAGAAGTATAATCATTATACCTTAATGTTTTTTTTTTTTTTTTTGGATAAACGATTTCTTGAAAAAAAAAATGAGCAACGAGAAGACATTTAACGATGCAGACATTGATGTTTGTTACAAAACAATAAAAAGAAAGAAAGAAAAAACATAATTAGGGTTATAAACGTCAAGGCAACTAGGATAAACTTAATACTTTCAAGAGGCATTGCCTCGGTCATTTGGTAAAGCAATAATCAATGCCCCGTTGGTCTACTAACTGGCCAAGTACTTACAATTTGTGTATTAATGTTGGTCGTAAGAAAAGGACAGCATTTCTTTCATTCCTATTGATATCGACCCGGCTCTTGCTGGTCCGGTAAAGTGTGCATGTAAGCCATTATGTGTCTCATAAACCTTTCAATGTCGCAATTACGTAATGAATTATTTATGGACTTTCCGCGTGCAACCATAATTGCTCGAGGAATCATTATTCCTCTCCTGAGTTTTTGGACAGAGAGAGAGAGAGAGAGAGAGAGAGAGAGAGAGAGAGAGAAATTAACCCTCCGGGTTTTGAGATACACATTAGATATATTTCTAATTTTGAGAGAGAGAGAGAGAGAGAGAGAGAGAGAGAGAGAGTAATTAACCTTGCGGGTTTTGAAAGACATTAGATATCTTTCTAATTTAGAGAGAGAGAGAGAGAGAGAGAGAGAGAGAGAGAGAGAGAGAGAATACTTAACACTGCGGGTTTTGAAATAAACATTAGATGTCTTTCTAATTTAGAGAGAGAGAGAGAGAGAGAGAGAGAGAGAGAGAGAGAAATTAACCCTCCGGGTTTTGAAATAGACATTAGATGTATTTCTAATTTTGAGAGAGAGAGAGAGAGAGAGAGAGAGAGAGAGAGAGAGAGAGAATACTTGACACTGCGGGTTTTGAAATGGACATTAGATGTCTTTCTAATTTTGAGAGAGAGAGAGAGAGAGAGAGAGAGAGAGAGAGAGAGAGAGAAATTAACCCTCCGGGTTTTGAAATAGACATTAGATGTATTTCTAATTTTGAGAGAGAGAGAGAGAGAGAGAGAGAGAGAGAGAGAGAGAGAGAGAATACTTGACACTGCGGGTTTTGAAATAGACATTAGATGTCTTTCTAATTTTGAGAGAGAGAGAGAGAGAGAGAGAGAGAGAGAGAGAGAGAGAGAAATTAACCCTCAGGGTTTTGAAATAAACATTAGATGTATTTCTAATTTAGAGAGAGAGAGAGAGAGAGAGAGAGAGAGAGAGAAAATACTTAACACTGCGGGTTTTGAAATAAACATTAGATGTCTTTCTAATTTAGAGAGAGAGAGAGAGAGAGAGAGAGAGAGAGAGAGAGAGAAATTAACCCTCCGGGTTTTGAAATAGACATTAGATGTATTTGTAATTTTGAGAGAGAGAGAGAGAGAGAGAGAGAGAGAGAGAGAGAGAGAGAATAATTAACCCTGCGGGTTTTGGAATAGACACTCAGTCTTTCTAATTTAGAGAGAGAGAGAGAGAGAGAGAGAGAGAGAGAGAATAATCAGCCCTGCAGGTTTTGAAATAGACGCTAGAGGTCTTTCTAATTTAGAGAGAGAGAGAGAGAGAGAGAGAGAGAGAGAGAGAGAGAGAGAGAGAAAGAGAGAGAGAGATAAATGACTTAGAAGCAGAAGAAATAAGAACAAAGAGACCACGTGTAAGGGAATTAAAATGATTTATCATGTCGTAATATGAGAAGAAAGTCCTGACTGAAGATGAAAAGTATTACGAGAGGAAAGAAAGAATTATACATGCAAACGAGAAGATACTTCTCGCTCAAAACAAGAGCTCTCATACCACAGAGGGAAGTTGAGGGTTGGGGAATCCAGGCATCTGCGTTTATCTCAATAACAATGTATCTTCGGTCCTATGCCCATTGGTCTCACCTTGGCGCTGAATGGCATCCCTAAACCCAGTGCTGAATCATACAGCACAAATTCCTCAAAAAAAAAAAAAAATAAAATAAAATAAATAAAAATTCAAGACATGTTACTGCCGGGATGTAAAGGTAAAGTCCGTACTCGAACCGGGTACTCACGAGAGATGACTTAACACCAAGTGATCTCACAGTTCTTGGTTGAAACTGTTAGCTTAAGACCTTAGTTATTCTCCTCGTCAAGGAATTCCAACTATGAGTTTCGGTTAATGAATCCCTGTAAATAGTATAGATTCGGTTAATGAATCCCTTAAATGGTATGGATAGCAATCGAAACGTAAGATTTGGAAAGTTTCCTCTTTGAAGTACCAGATTTATCTATTGTTGTCTATAACGTTCAAACAAACAGAATTTCGAATCTAATTGATATTTCTTTTTTCTGTGATTTCCATACATGTATTGAAAGGGGATATCAGAACGAAAATAGCTTCGACATATTCATTTCCATAAATTTCCTTCACAACAATTTCCCCAAGTATAAAAAGGCTATTGATAGAAGGCTATTTAGTTTCTTTGTGATAGTTGACAAAAGGTAGATTTCTTTGTAATAGTTAAAAAAAACCTCCTCTATAATAGTTGAAAGAAGTAGCTTCCTTTGTAATAGTTAAAAAGCTCCTTTATAATAGTTGAAACAGGTAGGTTTCTTTGTGATAGTTTAAAAAGCTCCTTTACAATAGTTAAAAAAAGTTAGGCTCCTTTGCAATAGTTAAAAAAGCTCCTTTATAATAGTTGAAAAATGTAGGTTCCTTTGTAATAGTTAAAAAGGTTCCTTAATAATAGTTGGAAAAGCTACGTTCCTTTTCAATAGTTAAAAAAGCTCCTTTATAATAGTTAAAAATAGGTATGTTCCTTTATAAGAGTTAAAATAATCTCCTTTGTAATAGTTGAAAAAAGTAGCTTCCTTTGTAATAGTTAAAAAAAGCTCCTTAGTAATAGTTGAAAGAGGAAGGTTCGTTTGTAATAGTTGAAGAAAAGACGTGAAATAGTTCTAGCTTCTGAGCGCTATGTGATTAGATTTCATTTAAAATGGAGGTGACATTAAGACTTGCCCTTCCAGAGGCCATCTTCCCGCAGTGACGACTCCATTCTTCTTCTCACCAGCGACAAGATCTAAGAAATAGATCTTGGTGTGAGAGGCCCCCAGATGGCCACTGGGATTGTTAAACCCAGGAGATTTGAATAACTTCTGGGGTTTAATCACCCGATTTCGTTAGTGGAAGGGTTAGATTTTTCTTTTCTTCTTTCGCTTCCATTCGTATTTTTCTTTAATATTATTTTTTTTTCACTGGTAGCATGAAATTTCGCACTTGTAATTTGGATATGAACAATGACGGCTATAGCTATACCAGATATAAAGCTAATATATATATATATATATATATATATATATATATATATATATATATATATATATATATATATGTGTGTGTGTGTGTGTGTGTGTGTTTGTGTGTGTGAGAGAGTGTATTTACAAATAATCTTTCAATAAATGTCTACTGGAACTAATAAGAATTAATTCTGAGGGGAGATTTATTTTGCATTTGACATCGAAGCCTTCTAATATGATAGGAATAACTCGCACTGCAAACTAAATATGATGGGGAGTCTATGATTTCATTCTTCATAAGTAAGCGTGTTGGATTCCAAGTACACTAACTATTAGTAACAAGCACTTAACCGATGAATTCAGTCACTTGAAAATCTATACACAATAATTTTTCATTATCCTTGAAAAGATATATTTCAAGGATTTGTTTCTATGAAATTAAATTCTATTATTTTCAAGAACTTCGACAGCACGTCCAACAGTCAATGCTTACCTAGCAACATTTTTCATGAATTTCCAAACAATAAATAGTAACATGTTACATCAAATTGGGGTGAATATTTTTTGATCAGAGAACACCAGAGGATTCAATCTATACCAGATTATTTGAAAGGTCACAATGAAATACTGAACGACATCAAAAACTTCTCGAGGACGGAATGAAAAATGCAAAAAGATTGTGGGTACCTTCACTCTAATAGCATTCAACTCTTAAGAATTCAGTTGGATTTTTCGTGTCTGAATAACAGCAAACATTCGCAGTCTTGTTTCATAGTAATGAATTTCTTGGGAAGAAAAGTCCAGTCACCTTTCCAGTACCTGGAAATGTCACGGGATCGATATCGGTCATATATTGCAATGGGTAAATTGTTTCTGGATCGTTTACAACTGCCTTGGCGTTGTTTATATTTAAAAAAACAACAACAGATGAACAAGTTCTTAATTACATAAAAAAGTACTTCATTGATAATGCAATTACTTAGCCAAACGATGAACTAAGTATCGATATAAACATAAGAAAACGGTACAATTCCAAAAGATTAAAAGATTATTCAATCAGATAAAAAGGAATTATATTTAAATTGTATTCAGGAAAATAAACGCAAAGACAAACGAATAAATCCCATGAAAAAATATATTGGGAAAATCTTGGACTTCGTCATCTTTCCTTTCTTTGCGCAAAGGTAAATTAAAAATGCGGCAGATATCTGAGTTACTGGGACGTTTGCGATGAATTCCTTTTTGGGAATTGGCAAATAAAGATAATGATTAATTAATAAATGTATCTTAGAATCAAAACAAATAAGCTAACCAGCTCACACTATTGTATTGATTAATTGATTCTTTGACGTGCTGTTGAATATAGAGAATAGAAGAGAGAAATAAATGAACATTACTGAAGCTGACTGTAAATGTAATTACAAGAATGGTTGTGGAAGTGACTGATGACGTGTGAGGAAAAAACTAAGAGAATGGAAAAGTGTAAGGAATTGAAAAGATTCAATTAACATGAATACCAAGGAGTATAAAGTACTGTATGTTGTGGAGAGATAGGTATTGAAAGGGAGTGGCACTAAATAATGATAGAAAATAATTTCAACATCATAAGGCTTCACACAGCTGATTATAAATCTAGATGTATATGAGAAATTGCTACATAGCTAAATGGAATGAAGAACAGAGCAAAAAAACTTACTAATTGAGACCTGGAAGAACATATGTGGACGTATTCTATTTGATGTATCAATTGTTACTGAAAAAGCTTAAGAAAAAAACTGTATGTGCTGCTCTTAGACATAAAAGAAGTCTATGGCAGTGTATAGAATATATTAAGGATATGAAGTGTAGATGATACTCTATTACGAAGAACTAAGAAGTATCTAGGGTTGACGTAATTTAAATGGGTGAGTGGTTAGAGTGCGATTTTAATTAGCGTTTAGAGCGGGCTTCATTAGAGGTATATAATAATATAATTGCTTAGAATTAGATTGTCCAGGATTGAACGATGCCGTTTCCAGAAAAAAGAATAGGACTGATTATCGGCGATGCAATGGTGGAATCGGACTAGTCCCTTCTTGCTCGAGGTTTTTCGCCAACCTCCAGCCGAAACCGATCATCTGATATCATCATGGCGCCCAGAAATTTTATAACTGTTGGAATAATATGTATTATCGGTATATTACGTGAATTTAAGAATTCTACAACTATCACAGGATGAACAAAGCAGATTTTATTATCTCTTGAGGTTTGTTGGACCCAAGATTGCCAAGCAAGGGCACGTCCTATTTTCAGCCGCCATCTTGTGTTTACATCTAACGTCATGCTCGCGGTTTGTGCTGGCTGCTTCCCGTCCAGTTGGAAAGCCAATATCTCAAGCAACAAGCTCTCATGCTTTGCATTTTGGGCTTAAATGACGTGCTGCTGGCAAAAAAAAAAAAAAAAAAAAAAAAAAAAAAAAAAAAAAAAAAACATAGTGTGATTCCAGCTCAAGTACTGGCGTTAATAAACGATGCAGTGATAATTGTTCATACAGAAAAAAGCTACAGTGAATTATGCATCTTGATTGATGATTTTAAAATAGAGATGCAATGAATGTTGAAATAAGGGAAGGAAACTAACGACTGACTTGTATGTAAATTGAAAGCGTAAATTCTAACAGTCTACTTATCAATAGAGACTGTTTTAGAGAGCAACTGTTTGGTTGAATGAAAGGACAGTTAAGCTTTCTATTTCATATGGTCGTAATGGGAATATGGGAAAACAAGTAGCTGTTACTGATAACATTATGAAAACTGACTGAAAAATTACGGTGATTTTATGTTTCCGTTGAAAAAAGTAAAAGAAACTCTCCATTGCTATAACTGTCAATAAAGGAGGATATATTTACACAATTATTTAAGTAAACAGAACGAAGATCATGACACTGAAACAACGAAAGAACGGACAACGAATATGTTTATGCCATCGGGAAAAATGTATCTGAACACGTCAAGAGAACTTGTCCGATTTCAAATACGTTTTATTTATGTCCCGCTGCAACGCTCAAGCTTCGTAAGGTGGCGGTATGTCCCAAAAGCTCTTTTCTTAAAAATATATTGGTTTATAGTCTGGTGCCGTCTTGCATCATAATACTCATATCAAGACTTCTCAACGCGTGGTATAACATCGTGTGTGACTAAACCTTAACAGAATCTTTACTTACTAGTGTACGCGACCGGTAAGAAAATGACGGCTAAATATTGAGATAGATACGCACACACAGATTCAACCTTCCCATCCCACCCCGTTCCTAACCATCACATAGCTACTCCTTCTCTCTTCTGCCACAGGGAGGGGGAGAGACCAAGTAATCATACGTTTGGCTATGCCGCTCAACGTGACGGGAAAGATCTATATATATATATATATATATGTGTGTGTGTGTGTGTGTGTGTGTGTGTGTGTGTATATATATATACTTATATATATATATATATATATATATATATATATATATATATATATATATATATATATACAGTATATGTATACTGTATAGCAAGACATACTTGCTCTTTATTAAATAGGAGCGCTTCCCCTCATCATATTGGTAATGAAAACAATAACAATGAATAAATTACTGTTATTTATAATAACAAGGTAATGATGAGCATGATGATAATAAAAAAAAAAATAATGAAGCATTTTTGTTTCAGGATTTCAACCGTCGTTTACGCATATATCTATTTCTATCTATTCGTGTCCTGAAATTCTCTATGACTTTTGCGTATTGCAAATCAGATTTTTTATATCTTCCAGAGACTTTTCAAATGCTATTACAAAGCTGTAAAGAATTAAAGTTTTGCGTTATATTATTCTCGATTCTATTAATCTTTGATAGATACGATTCAGGAAACAAATGGAAATTAGAATTAAAGTATTTTCCAAAAGCATAATTAATTTCAAATAGAAAAAAGTTTTGGTCAAATCAAACAACTCATTAAAAACTCTTTTCATAAAGTTAAGTTCTTTATTCTCCAGAAGAAAAATAAAAGAAAAACAATATATACACTATGAAACGTTTTCTATTTTGGGAGATATTTATATTCCTTGACTGCATATTGTATGTCGAGGTTTAAAGATTTAAAGGTCACTCATGAATAGCAAGAGACAGGAGAATGCCCTAGAAACTGACTATAATATAAGATCAGCGCCCATGCCACCTCTCCAACAAGCTAGGACCTTGGAGGGCCAGGCACTGGTTGCTGTTGACTCAGCAGGTAGACATATAAAGCTACCCTAACCCCGCCCCATCCCTAGCTCATAAGAATGGTGAAGCTGACCAAACTACTAAAAATTTATCGAGCTTAAGCGGATCTCGTACTTCCGTCCAACAGATTGTTGCAGTGACGTTTCCAATAAGATACCACAGGTATTTCATTTGATATCCGTATATATACTTGCATATGAAATCCTAAACTAACAGGAGAACTTGGTACAATAAAAAATTCTAGATGTTATAAATGTGAAACAAATTTAATTTTCTCTCTCTTGAACTTGGGACGAACACCACTCTTTGGCAGAGTCCAACTTCAGCAAAGTAATCTCGAACTAAAACACGATGGATAATTCAATTATGCTTTCCTGCGAAATGTTCAAATATGTATTTGACAGTTTC
Source organism: Palaemon carinicauda (assembly GCF_036898095.1). NCBI lineage: Eukaryota > Metazoa > Arthropoda > Malacostraca > Decapoda > Palaemonidae > Palaemon > Palaemon carinicauda. The sequence goes on from NC_090735.1 coordinate 57,717,006, forward strand.
TATTTTATTCCCGCACCTCTCTTTTTTTTTCCAAAAAGAATAGATCACGAGATGACATTCCCTCAATATTCTTGGTTATTACTTTCCCTTCCCACAAACAGTCGAGGACAATGTGATGATTATCTGGACTAATTTCCCCCTGATAACTAATCTTTCATGTCCTAATGAGGTATTCATCTGGTGGTGACGTCATTCCATAGAACCTTTTTGGAAAAGTACAGTTTCATAAGTTGAATCAATGGAAGGCAAATTCTGGAAATGTAGGGAGTGACGGCGCTAATTAATAATGCGTGAGGAATATCTTAATGTTGGTTGAATACATTCGAATATTATAAAAAAAATATATCAACTTGAAATATATGTCAAAAATAATTTGGTATTTTTTCTTTCTTTTGTATGATTCAGAAACATTAAATTCAATTGAAAATTTATGTTATTTTTGCAAGTACCGATGTATTATTATTATTATTATTATTATTATTATTATTATTATTATTATTATTATCATTATTATTATTACAAGCTAGGCTATAACCCTAATTGGAAATGCAAGATGCTATAAACCCGAGGGCTCCAACAAGGAAAAATAGCCTAGTGAGGAAAGGAAACAAGTAAATAAACCAATTGCAAGAGAAGTAATAAACCTCCAAATTAAAATATTTTAAGAAGAGTAACAATAATAAATTAAGATCTTTCATATATAAACTATAAAAAGATTAAAACAAAAACAAGAGGAAGAGAAATAAGATAGAATAGCGTGCCCGAATGTACCCTCAAACAAGAGCATTTAAATTCACACTCAAATGTTTACTTAAAATGAAATGGAACTTAATAACATCACTTAACTTGAATAATTTAGTATAATATAAAATTGAAAACCATCACTTTCATTACTGGTAATGGAGGAAGTATGAAGTAAACTGTACTACTGGGTCCTGGTAAATTTGGCTTCAATAATTCCGGTACACTTCACGGGAAGCTGTGGAGAAGTCTGACAGCCATACATTGTAAAACGTAACGTTGTGTTTAGCGAAAGAGAAACTGCTGGCATCGCTGCCTGTAAAGCAAAGTCGCCGAGCTTATAAACATGCGATCAAATTTTTTTTTTTATTATTTCACGAGGAACTGATAAGCAAAAACAATATTGTTTCTATACAAGAGTTCGTAAAAATAATAAAAATGCATTTAATCACGTGTTTACAATCTTAATGACTTTGCTTTTCAGGCATCGAAGCCAACAGTTTCTCGTTTGCTAAACGCAGCGCTAACTGCTACAATGTACAACTGTCAGACGTCTCCCTAGCTTCAGGTGAAGTATACCGGTATTATTAAGGCCAATTATACTATTTGAATAACATCCAGCGGTTTATTAAATCAATTATCCTTTTCCAAATGCCTTTACGTTCGTGTGTATATCATGAAACCCGAAACGCTTAGTATTGTACCAACCGTGTGTCACACAATTGTACTTAATTATTTAGTATATATTATGCTTGTATCTGCGCTCTTCCCTCGCACTAAAAAGAACCTGAATGATCATGTCTCCGTTTTGCTCTGTAACATTGTCTGTCTCTCGAACAGGTTATGTCCTGTTGCCTTGAGGTTTTGTATATAAAGGAGAGTGTTCCTTAATAAACTCTCAGTTGATTGCATCCTGCCTTTGAGTTCACAACCCTCTCTCGGCTCCGTCACATTGGTGACCCCGGAAGTCGACTCGCTCCCACCGCCTTCCAACCCCCCCCCCTCGCTCCTTCATCGTTGATACTATGATGGACTCTACGGCAGTTGGTGCTGCGGCCGCTCCATTCAAACTTTCATCGTTTGCCAGCGGAGAGGCGTTTGCTTGGTTTCAGCGCGCAGAAGTCCAGTTTCGTATCATGGGCATGACTCGCTCAACCACCAAAGCGGATTATGTTCTCGCAGCGATACCCGAGGACACCTTCCCAGAAATATCCGACTGGGTTTGTGAACAAGGAGACACCCCAATAGCATATGACGCCCTCAAAACATACCTTCTGCAGCAGTACTCGCCGTCGCCAGCCGCCCGTATAGCAAAGCTTTTTTAGCTCTCGCAACAACCGTTGGGGGACCAAAGGGCTTCGCTTGCCCTCAGGGAAAAGACCAGTATCGCTCGCCTTCAACCTGCCGCAGACGGCTCTCCTCGTGAGGTGAACCTGCTTCGTGCCCTTTGGATACGCCGTTTACCCGAACCTGTACGCGCTGCCATACCCGATGTCGATAGTTTACCCATAAAGAACTTGATGACCAAAGCCGACGCCCTTATGGACAGCCACTTCAAGACCTCCATCAACGCCTCCACCCCTGACGACGAGGATGCCTATTCAACGTCAACCGAAGCTGACATAAATGCCGTAGGACATACACGCTTACCCCGTGACGTGCCGAAGCGGCGACAAAGCCGCCCACCACCCACCAATCGCTCGCGCCCCAACGAACGACTTCTACAGCCACTTACTACCTCCCATCCGCCGCAGTTTTGCTACTACCACTTCAGATTCGGGGCAACCGCGAAGAAATGTGCCAAGGATTGTCAGTGGCCAAAAAACGTGTAAGTAGGCCATCGCTTGTGGCGGTGGCCTCCCGTGTTTCTAATCTTTTCTTTTTACAGGATGCAGGAACGGGCGTGCGATTTTTGGTAGACACGGGTGCTTGTCGTTCTCTTTTGCCAAGGAAACTCTTCAAGGCACAACGTAGTAAATTCAATTGGAAGTTTCTCGTTGCTGACGTCACAATGCCAATCCTCGGTGCGGATTTCCTCTCTCATTTCCACCTTCTGGACGATGTCGTCCACCGACGATTGGTCAACGCAGACTCGTACTTGTCGACACCTCTTCAACCCGCCCCCTCTAACCTCGCTCTCCACATCAGCGCACCCACGGATGCCTACGCCCACCTCCTCACGTCGTACCCGGAAGTTTTCCGTCCAGAACTTCGCCAAACGGCCACGGTTCGTGCCAAGCACGGTATTTATCACCATATCAAGACGACGGGACCCCCAGTCTTCGCAAAATTCAGACGTCTGGCACCGGAACGATTGGCAGCCGCCAAACAGACGTTCGCCGAAATGGAGGAAATGGGCCTTTGCCAAAAGGCCTCCAGACCATGGTCGTCACCCCTACACATCGTTCTGAAGAAAGACGGCTCCCTCCGTCCGTGCGGGGATTACAGGCGCCTGAACATGCAAACAGAACCGGATCGCTACCCCCTCCCAAACATTGGCGACGTGACCTCTTACCTGCACAAAGCGAAGGTTTTCTCTACGCTCGACCTCCTGAAGGGGTATTATCAGGTGCCTATGAACCCAGAAGACATCCCCAAGACCACCATCACCACTCCGTTTGGTACATACACCTTCAATTACTCCTGTTTTGGCCTTCGTAATGCTGGGGCAACGTTTCAACGTCTCATGGATGGCATCTTAGGGGACGTCCCTTTCTGTGTATGTTATGTGTACGACATACTTGTGTTCTCCTCCTCAAAAGAGGAACACCTCCGTCACCTGCGCATCGTGCTCGACCGCCTACAACAAAACGGCCTTGTAGTCCGGTACGACAAGTGTACCTTTGGCGCTAACGAAGTGTCGTTCTTAGGGCACCGTATCACTCCTGAAGGAGTCCACCCCTCCCTGAGAAGGTAGCAGCCGTTCAGAACTTCCCCGCGCCCTCGACCGTCAAAGCTCTGCAGGAATTCTTGGGCATGATCAACTATTATCACCGTTTTCTGCCAGCCATTGCCGCCACTCTTGCTCCCCTCTACGCCTCCCTCAAGGGCAAGCCAAAGGACCTGAAGTGGGGTCCCCTTCAAGAAGCAGCCTTCTGCAATGCAAAGAAGGCCCTATCAACTGCTGCGGCTCTCACTTTTCCTATCCCACACGCCCCCCTCCTTCTCTCCACCGATGCCAGCGACGTCGCTATTGGTGCAGTACTCGAGCAGGTGGTCAAAGGCTCGCCCCGCCCATTGGCCTTCATCAGCAGAAAACTGTCCAAGGCAGAAATGGGTTATTCTACCTTCGATCGAGAATTGCTGGCGGTACACTTGGCTGTCCGTCACTTTCGCCATTTCTTAGAAGGTACGCCCTTCGTCATTCGCACAGACCACATGCCTCTGGTGCACGTCTTCACTCGACAGTCTGACGCCTGGTCCGCCCGTCAACGCTGACATCTCTCCGCCGTGACTGAATACAATTGCACCCTCCAATACGTCCCTGGGAAAATGAATCCCGTTGCCGATGCCCTGTCAAGAAACACGTTGGCTGCCATTCAACTGGGATTGGATTACAACGCCCTGGCTGAAGCGCAACGACAGGATCCAGAGTATCAAGCTTGTAGGACATCCTGCACGTCCCTCCGTTGTGAAGACTTTCCCCTCGAAGACTCCAACACCACCCTCCTCTGTGACGTCAGTACTGGTAGACCGCGACCTTGGATTCCTGCTCCCATGCGCCGACAGGTGTTTGATTTCATTCACGGCCTTTCACATCCCCCGTGCCGTTCTACTGCACAGCTGCTGAAGGCAAAGTTCATTTGGCACGGCATTTCTAAGGATGCTAAGGATTGGGTCCGCGCCTGTACTTCTTGCCAAACTTCCAAAGTACATCGACACACGGATTCAGGAGTAGGCACCTTTCCTCAACCTCAGCGTCGTTTCGCACACATTCACGTCGACGTTGTAGGCCCCCTACCCATATCACAAGGACATCGTTACATGTTTACCGTCATCGACCGCTCCACTCGTTGGCCTGAAGCCATTCCCATGGAAACTGCAACGTCCGCCTCATGTACATCTGCCTTACTCTCTCGATGGATTTCAAGATTCGGTATCCCTGAGCATATTACTTCTGACAGGGGAACCAGTTTCACCTCTCAATTGTGGATGTCATTAGCAAATCTCCTGGGCATCACCCTACATCAGACAACGGCCTACAACCCCGCTGCCAATGGAATGGTTGAACGTTTTCATCGCACCCTCAAAGCAGCTTTGATGTCCCGCTGCAAGGATTGCAACTGGTTTACTCAGCTTCCCTGGGTCCTCCTGGGACTAAGGACCACTCCTAAAGACGCCCTCGACGTCTCGGCAGCTGAAATGGTTTATGGTGACCCGTTGGTCGTCCCTGCCGAATTTTTTCCTTCTACAACCTCCTCCGACGATCTCCAGCGCATACGTAACGTCGTGGGAAAATTTACTCCGTGCCGCCAGACTTACAAGCCCCCAGCGAAGCATCACATACCAACGGACTTGCACTCTGCAACGCACGTCTTCCTGCGCAATGACACCAGCAAGCCACCACTAACGCCCCCTTACACGGACCCTTTCCTTGTGATCCAACGCAGTCCAAAAGCATTCCTCCTAAACATTCGGGGAAAAGAAGATTGGGTCTCCATTGATCGTCTAAAACCTGCTTATCTTCTGCCAGATGACCCGCGTACAGTTCGCCTCTCTAGATCAGGGCGCCCTATTTAACATGTACAGTATGTCATTTTTAGGGGGGGAGCCATGTACCAACCGTGTGTCACACAATTGTACATAATTATTTTGTATATATTATGCTTGTATCTTCGCTCTTCCCTCGCACTAAAAAGAACCTGAATGATCATATCTCCGTTTTGCTCTGTAACATTGTCTGTCTCTCGAACAGGTTATGTCCTGTTGCCTTGAGGTTTTGTATATAAAGGAGAGTGATCCTTAATAAACTCTCAGTTGATTGCATCCTGCCTTTGAGTTCACAACCCTCTCTCGGCTCCGTCACAGTATATAACGTTTTACTTCTAACACGTTTGACGTTTTCAATTTCCTTCGATTGCTTATTCCAGATGGTGATCTTAAATGGATATTCGAATGTTTACCGTTCCCAATATGTTACCCAACATGGTTCTATTTATTCAAAAGTATTCTAATGATATACCCCGTGGGTCAAAAGCCTAACAAGTGATTCTCTCTCTCTCTCTCTCTCTCTCTCTCTCTCTCTCTCTCTCTCTCTCTCTCTCTCTCTCTCTCTCACGCGAGTGTCTGTATAAATGTAAAAGATTTTTCCAAACTATTGTCAGCATATTTCAATATCAAAGTTCTCGTCAACTCAGTACAGACATTTCATCTCTTAAAGATGAACTGAGCCAGTTGATATTTGCCAACTTTATTTCTTTGAAATATTAAACCAATTGCAGAGATAATTAAAAAAATCTGAAATAGTCAGCTCCACTCCACATTAGTACTGAAATTCATTGACCTGATTCCACGAATAATCTTCCTTAACCTACAATTGAAATTGTTTTTTAAATTATTGTAATTTATTCGGAGTTATACCTTAGTAGACGTAACATTAGTGATCAATACGTAATACTTGAAATAGCCCAGAAATTTACACGTATAATGTTAGTAAGTTATTGAAGAAAAACTATTACAGAATAAGGAAAAGAAAATAAGGGAAAACAAATGCTAGGGAAACATGTTACACTTCAGAATCCGATCCTAAGAATTTCATGTTACTGGAATTCAGTACTTGTAGTTCGTAAGCTATCGAAAGAGAGGTTTTCTTCTGGAAGTTTAAATCATCGTCAAGCACCTTTGACAATCTATTTATTGTCTTATAGTATCCTACTTTTCTAACTAGGGTTGTAACTCATAATAATAATAATAATAATAATAATAATAATAATAATAATAATAATAATAATAATAATAATAATAATAATAATAATAATAATAATAATAATACAGTTATGCCACTGTAAAAATTCTGAAATCATCGAACAACAAGAAACCTGATTAACATGAATATTTTTTGAATCCCAATAAAAACTATCAGGTTCTGAAGAAACAAATCTTTAGTTTGGCGATTCAGCATTATTATTATTATTATTATTATTATTATTATTATTATTATTATTATTATTATTATTATTATTATTGTTGTTGTTGTTGTTGTTGTTGTTGTTGTTAGTATTATCATTATTATTATTATTTGCTTAGCTACAACCCTTATTGGAAAAGTAAGGACTCCAACAGGGCGTCAATGACCTCAGATGTCAGGATGCCTGAAAACTTTAAATCAATCAATCAATCAACCAACAGGGAAAACACCCCAATGAGGAAAGGAAATTAGGAAATAAATAAACTACAAAACAATGTCCTGTGAGGGACATGGAGTCCTTATATTCAATGACTGGAATTTCGTGGGATTGAACATAGAAATTCTCAAATGGGGAGAGTAAATATTTTCACTTGTTTTATATTATGACAATTTTAATCTTATGAAGATTACATAATAACTTAAAAGCTTCTTCATGTAAATCAAAAAGGTTACGTGTTCAACTACAGAATATACAGAAACAATACTACTACTACTACTACTACTACTACTACTACTACTACTACTACTACTACTAATAATAATAATAATAATAATAACTGTAGAAACTTGTTCTCATCAATAAAAAATCTTTTGTCACGACCTATTTGCCCAGATATAAGTATTCCTAATAACTCTCTCTCTCTCTCTCTCTCTCTCTCTCTCTCTCTCTCTCTCTCTCTCTCTCTCTCTCTCTCTCTCTCTCTCTCTTTTCTGGATTTCATGTCGAAACTCTATCAGTGGAGGTAAAATTGGGGTTTGACTGAAAGCAGCTACATGAATTGCTCGGCCCCCGAGCAATCTTTTCGTTGCTTATGATCTTTTTCTTTAATGTTTATGATATAAACGTATTTCTAAGTTGTGCATATATACGCATCCACTCACGAACATATATTTGTACACGCACGCACACACACACACACACACACACACACACACATATATATATATATATATATATATATATATATATATATATATATATATATATATATATATATATATATATATATATAATACAAGCGCACCTATCATATTTATATATACATACATACACAAACTTATATATACATACATACATACATACATACATACATACATACATACATATATATATATATATATATATATATATATATATATATATATATATATATATAATCTGAAATGTGCTAAATTCCTTATTTTTTGAACAGGGTAATATTCGTGGTTCAAAACATACCCAGGCCTGAAAGTTTAGTGTTTGGCATAACAATTCAAAACTATAATCAAACAAGAATTTAATTTCATATTTCATCTAAAGCCTCAATACAGTGTTTTGATAGGCATATATTTAAAATCACTATCTTTACACAGATGGTGTTCTTGAGAATCGTGTTCAAGACTGTTTCGTCTTTTTACCTGTTTAATGACCACGCAAAGATTAGAATAGAGAAATTATTTTGCTTTTATTTATTTATTGTCTCTCATATCGTAAATTTATTTCCTTATTTCCTTCCCTCACTGGGCTATTTTTCACTGTTAGAGCATTTGGGCTTATAGCATCTCGCTTTTCTAACTAGGGTTATAGCTTAGCTAATAATAATAATAATAATAATAATAATAATAATAATAATAATAGTAATAATAATAATAATAATAATAATAATAATAATGATAATAATAATAATAATAACAATAATAATAATTACCTTCTCTATTACACATACACAATGAATTACTTTTACCTAATAATAAGGGAGAAAAATAAATTCTCGTATAACCATACAGACCTAAAAAAAATCATATGAATAATTGTTTTCCATGTTGCAATTGTCATGATATATGATATAAACACTGGAAGGTTTAAAGACACACATGAGTGGCAAAGGCAAAAACAGGTCATTGTGCTATTGTCCTAAATCCTTATAACCTATGATAAGACCAGGGGGTACCAGGAAGTGTTCGGTGATGGTTTACAGATCACACATGAGTAACGGAGGCAAAAAACATGTCATTGAGCTACTGTCCTAATTCTAACATAAGGATAAGACCAGGAGGTACAAGGCACTGATTGGTGCTGGTCTAAGGGCTCGTCCCCTTATACATCCCATTCCTAATTTGCAGGAACAATAAATCCAATAAGCAAACGATTGAGCTCCAATTTGGTGCTCACAGATTGTACTCCTACGCTTGATTGAATAATATAGATAATATATATATATATATATATATATATATATATATATATATACGGTATATACTGTATATGTATGTATATATATATATATATATATATATATATATATACGGTATATACTGTATATGTATGTATATATATATATATATATATTATAATATATATATATATATATATATATATATATATATATATATATATATATACGGTATATACTGTATATGTATATATATATATATATATATATATATATATGTATATATATATATATATATATATATATATATGAATTTTCATCCAAAAATATGAACAAACAATATTACACATCAAAAAAAGCAAAATCGAATGGAACACTGCCTTCATTTTCATAGGATTCCGACCTTAAAAACGCGGACACTCGAGTGAAGTCATCACGCGATGTTCTATTGGGAAGTCAAGCCCGTTGTCAATATTTGAAGTAAAAGCCACAAGGCCATTGACAGATCTGATGCG
>NC_090735.1:57729041-57731541 GCF_036898095.1 Palaemon carinicauda
ACGTAATGCTCAAATGCAATAAACCAAAAGGAAAGATGAAAATGCTCACTCATCTCTTTTCGAAAGACTAATAGGGTTCAAGATGCCGAAGTACGACTTCGAAAAGAGAGAGAGAGAGAGAGAGAGAGAGAGAGAGAGAGAGAGAGCGGGCAGTTTCATTGGTCTTATCGGGGAGAGAGTTAATGGTTAAGATTTGGGTAATTTGCAGAGGGGAGTCTCATTGGTCTCTGAAAAGAGAGAGAGAGAGAGAGAGAGAGAGAAGAGAGAGAGAGAGCTCCATCCATTGGTCTCATCACCCTAAGACATAAATTTCCCACACTGGCTCACTCACGTTGGATCACAACAATTATCAGCCATAAAGATTCTATCATATGGCCAAACTTAAGAGATCAGGTCTCAAGCGAGAATTGGAAGTCTCTGCAAGGAACCGGATGAGGGTGGAAGAGAGAGAAGAAGAGGAGAAAAGAGCAAATAGAAGAGAGATGCTAAGATGAGGAAGAGATGGATACTTTTATAGACTTTATGCCTTTTTATTTTGTGGTCCAATTTGTCTTTTTAATTTTCTTTGTGCTCTGCGTATCGGAGTTTTGTATAGAAAGATCATCTGATAAAAAGAATTTGTTTTGCTCTAAATATACAAGTATTCCTTTTACAGCCATATTTTTATTTTTTATCTCTCATAAAAGTGTTGTTTATATAATTCAGTCCTTTAGCATTAACTAAGTTCTTCAGTAAAGAGCAATAAAACAGGATTAAATATATTTGTGTGTCTAGGCGTGTGAGTGAGTGTTTGGAGAAGGGCGATAGTTTTTTTATTTTTTATTTCCGATTTCTATGCTTTTTTTTTTATTATTTGAAACATCAAATCTGGGCTCTCCGTGTAATTACTCTAATTCAAATTATGATTTTTAGGAATTTGTAGTATACAATTTATATATTATAGAAAACTGGTGTGAATATTTTTTTTTATTAGATTTAACCACATCTTTCTTCACCTTTTTCTAACGTATATTGGACTCAAAATACCGCCCCCCCCCATGAGGGAACAATAACAGCATATTTGCTAGCTTTAAACATATATATTTTTTCTTTCATATTGCAATGCATTATATTTATGGAATTGATGGGCCGGGGGTGGGGGGGGGGGGTGGATAGAGAGTGGAAGTAAGAGATGGGCATGAAGCCCCAGGTAAGTAAAGTTTGTTTTTATCTATGTTCGGTCAGGTTGAACTTGGTCACGCTTTTTTCGATAAGGCACTGTATGGTAACTTTATAAATACAAGCCCCAATGTTGTTCCAGTAATCTTCAACTAATTTCAAGTCTTTATGATATGTTTTCTTGCAGGTCTAGAATTGAAGGTTTCCGATGTTTGCTATTTTCATATAGAGTTTTGTTTTAATGCTATTGCATAATTTATCTTCTCACAGACTGGATATAACTTTTCTACCATACTTATTCTCTCTCTCTCTCTCTCTCTCTCTCTCTCTCTCTCTCTCTCTCAGAGAAGATTTTTTAGAAACATTACATCATCGAGTTAAAAAAGGTATTTCCCTATTCCACACAATTTGACATTCTTACTTAGATTCTGGTATGGAATCAATATACGCTCGCTGACCTATCCATAAACGCTATAAATAACTCGGAGCATATGAAGAAAGCGGTACAAATGCTCCCGTTTGAAGACCAGGGGTCCCACCGCAGAGTCAGCAGTGCCATAACTTCTGTACCATGGTTTTGCACTGTCTTCGGTAGGCACACTATACTATTTGTTTCATTGTTTCCTTTCTTCACTGCGCTATTTTCCCTGTTGGAGCCTTCGGGTTTATGTCATCTTGCTTTTCCAACTAGGGTTATAGCTTAGTAGTAATAAAAAAATAAAAATGGGACTGCTCTTCATCAAGAGCTTCTTGGCAAGCTTGTTTGGATTTAGTAGGTGGTACACGATTTGATGATTATTTCGATAATATTTTGGCTATTAGTTGACCAGCAACCGATAAGTAGCGAACTGAGATTGTTTACAAATATAATCAATTTCTGAAATAGATAAAATTACAGTTCATCGTGTCAATAACTTAATAACTACGTCAATGAAAGGCAAATAACCACAACCAACAACAACGTTAATGGATGTTCTAATTCATAATCCACTGATCGCTTAAACCTGCATATCTCCTGCAAGTTGAACAGAGTGCGCTATTTCACATGTAGCTTATATCTTTGTTTAGGGAGGAGCCATGTACCGCACGTGTTTCATACACGCTCATACAGTGTAACGCAATTGTTTTTTTATTTCTCGTCCTCTCCCGCACTGATAATAGAAAACCCTATTTAAGCTAGCTATTGCAAGTCTTATATAGTTTGAAACAATAGGGACCATAGTTCTGCAAATATCAAAATTGAAGATCCCTCCTCCGCCAAAAATTCATAGGCCAACACAGCTGTTCTAAGATAAAACGTCCAATTTCTGTTAAATATTTAGGAAGTTAGAAAAAAAGGGAT
>NC_090735.1:57736541-57739041 GCF_036898095.1 Palaemon carinicauda
AACAAGCCCCGATCGATGGCAGTGTGTTCTTTTGCACGCTGACGCATAGAACAAATATCCCCAAATGGTATTTTATCCCTAAATGGTGTTTTGAGAGGGGGAGTTTTGAGGATAAATCTCCCTAATGGTATTTAACGTAACGTTTATTGCGTCTTTAGCGTGAGCGGTTCGGACCTTCGGGTGGTCTATAATTTCACGGCGTGACGAGGGCGGGTTACATTTCGAACTGGGCTGATGGCGGATATTCAATTTAATCCTTATCTAATCTGTTTATATATAGTTTATATTTCTACGCATTTTGTTGTGGATTAGATTATTATGTTTTGTTATTATTTGGCTACATTTTCTTTCTTAAATCTGGGTATTTTATATATATTTTTTGCTTAATAATGAGACTTTATGCTACTTGTATGATAATTCATATTTTATTTGAGCAGTAAGGATTATGATAGTAATAATAATAATAATAATAATAATAATAATAATAATAATAATCTCCCTGATGTAATATATATATATATATACATATATATATATACATATATATATATATATATATATATATAACGTTTTTTTATCCTGTCGCGCTCACGGGGGGGGGGGGTAGTAGTCATACTCTGTTGAGATGGGCTACCCCGAGAGATACACCCAAAAACCATACTCTCCATAATTGGGTTGTGGTACCACGGTTTGAGTCCCGCTCAAACTCGTTAGTTCCCTTTGGTCATTGCAACCTCACCATCCTTGTGAGTTTAGAATGGGTCTATCTGATAAGTCATCAGCAGTTATGGGCTGACCCTCCTTGGTTCTAGCTTGGATGGAGAAGGGGCTTGGGGACTGATCACTTGTATATATGGGTCAGTCTCTAGGGCACTGTCTTCTTTGATAGGGCAATGTCACATTTCCTTGAATCTCCATTCATGATAGGCTTTTGAACCTTTAAATTGCCGAACAAGCGGCTTGCAGTTAGGAAAATGGGAGGGGTGAAATGGGTTGAATCTGTGTATTTTTGCGCGTACGTGTGCGTGTGTGCATATCTATCTAAATATTTAGACGGCTCGGGTACACTAATAATAATAATAATAATAATAATAATAATAATAATAATAATAATAATAATAATAATAATAATAATAATGCAGAATGAGTTAAAAATAAATTTTAAATCCGTTTAGGATTAAAAGATCCATTATCCTTATCGTTTCATTGATATGGCTTTGAAATATATGAAATTCCTTTTGTAGTTTTAGGCATAGCAAAGGAACTAGATTATGTTCAGATGAAGTACTGTAAAGAACATCTGCATCGGTGACCCTAGACTTTATGCAAGAAAATATGTGGATTGCTCTGAGGCAAAAGAAAGCCTTAAGTCTGAGTTTATTTTCAAATTGTATAGAATATTGACTCTCATATTTGCAATGCATTCCATTAGTTCTACTTTCTCTCTCTCTCCTCTCTCTCTCTCTCTCTCTCTCTCTATCTCTCTCTCTCTCTCTCTCTACATTATATGTTTATACTGTTCTTCTGTAGATAATAAAATCATCTCTGAAACAATAGACCAAAGCGCTTTTCAGGGTGGTTTGGCCTTGTAGAAAGAATGGATACCGTTGGCAAAGTTTGGGAGGAGTGCTGAAAAAGAAGGGTCTTAATCACCATGAAGAATGGAACTTAAATGTGCGAGGAAGATGTAAATTAAGGTCCCAGTATAAAATGGACACCGCCAGTTAATAATAATAAGCCTTATATTCATTTGAAAAAGATGCTGGGAAATTTCATTTTGAATCCATATCTAGTGTATAGTTGTGCGTGTGTATGAGCATTTCCTATCTCCAAGAAAAAGTACCATCAATAAGCGAGCCAAAGCATCTTATCACGCAAACGAAAATTCAGTACTCCCCTTATAAACAGACTAGAAATACATCCCACCAAAACAACTAAGTAGACTCGAAAAAAATTCGTCGGAATGGCAACAAGGGGGCGAAGCTGTTCCTTTCGCGGACGGCATTAACGTCAGCAATAACTTCAACGTATCACATTAAAATGACGCCAGTCAGCCGCTCGTATTCCCACAATTGTCTAATTCTGAAAAAGGAAAAGAGAAAGGTCGTGTGCATTTAATTGGGACAAGAAATAAGAGCAAAATACAGAGAAGACGAGGAAGAAGAAAAAAGTTATTGGTGGAAGTTCTGAGTCTCGACTACTGCAGCTTTCGCGAGACAAAAAGGACCAGCCTAATTAACTACTCTCTCTCTCTCTCTCTCTCTCTCTCTCTCTCTCTCTCTGAAGTGAGAGGTGGGATGGCTTAAACAAAAAAAGACAAGTGGAGGTATATCAAGAGGGTGGCCTGTTTTAAAGGTAGTCAAAGTGATGTTAGCCAAGATGAAGGATAAAGTGAGTTGGCTATAGGAACTAAGGAGGGGGCTACGGGAAGGGAGGGGGGGGGGGGTTAAGGGCTAGACTGATTACCCACTTTTATTTTCCGGCCTCAATGGTGAGGCTT
>NC_090735.1:57751608-57756608 GCF_036898095.1 Palaemon carinicauda
GTCCTTCTCAGCATGGAAGCGGCCAGAACACCCACGGAGAGAAATGAATATGCTGTCCTATGCTGTAGCATATTGGACTTGAGGAGATACGGGTCTCTCTCTCTCTCTCTCTCTCTCTCTCTCTCCTCTCTCTTCTCTCTCTCTCTCTCTCACTTATCTGCGCGTGTGGTTTTAGCTTTCATTCCTTCTATTATAAGTTGTTAAACTGTGGCCCAATTCAGTCTCTCTCTCTCTCTCTCTCTCTCTCTCTCTCTCTCTCTCTCTCTCTCTCCATGTGTGTGTATGCTTTATCATGCATTCCACCGAGTCGTTAAAATGTGGACCAATTCTCTCTCTCTCTCTCTCTCTCTCTCTCTCTCTCTCTCTCTCTCTCTCTTAATGAATTGTCCCAGAAATTTATAAATTGAAGCTGCTTGCAAAATGAGTTCATTTCTATGAAGTCCAGTGGAATTAAAAAAAGACGATTCATTATAAAACTCGCATTATAAAAGAATAGAACAACTAAAAAAAAAAAAAAAAAGATATGTTGTGTTAGAGAGACTACCTCCAAGAGCGATGTTAAATAAATAATTGTCTCTCCTTTTCTTAAACCTAGATTCTTTATGTAATTCATCAAATTACTTTTAGTGAACAATTTCGGCCGAATAATTTATATGACTTTATTATGCCATTCAGATTTAAGCCTATTGCTTTAGGAATGAAATTAGATACAGTATAAAGTTTATAAACAGAAGAAATATTTTAAAATCCTGATAGATCTCAATACATAAACACACACATATACATATATAATATATATATACATATATATATATATATATATGTATATATACATATATATATATATATATATATATATATATATATAACAGATAAGTAAGACATTTTATCAACGGAAAATGTTTTAAGCATTTCAAAGGATGTTGTTACTTTTTTATTCCTCTCTCTCTCTCTCTCTCTCTCTCTCTCTCTCTCTCTCTCTCTCTCTCTCTCTCTCTCTAGTTTCCCCGGAAATCCCTGTTTCCACCTAGATTTTCTTTTCAGCTTGACCTCAGCCTTGAGATTTCCCATTGTTCTTTGTAACTCGAGTTCAGAGCTCTTTCTCAACGTTTCTAAAACCCTTTACAAGACCAAAAATAACGGAGTGCCTCTCAAATGCCAAAAGGGATATGGACGAAACAGAGGAGGTTTGGGAATTCGTCGAATACTTTCGGATACTCTTTTGCTGACAAAGATAATATTCAGAGTTTTCAAATGCAAACAAAATCTAACTGAATAACAATAATAATAATGATAATGATAATACTAATAATAATAATGATGATGATGATAATAATAATAATAATAATAATAATAATAATAATAATAATAATAATAATAAAAACAACTACAATAATAATAATGATAATAATAATAATAATAATAATAATAATAATAATAATAATAATAATCCCAAATAAAAATTAAATCTCTTGGGAAAATCCTTAGTTTAGCAAAAAAAAAAAAAAAAAAAAATCTTCAGATTCTATTAACTTGAGACCGACCACAAGAAGGCTAAAAGAATTTTAAAACATTTCTTTGCAAAACTCTGCCTTGAAAAGAAGAAAAAATTCATTGTACTGAATTGCTATTCTCAAACAGTATGGCTAAACAAAATTAAAGAATCTTTAAAATAAAATGCGATAAAATTCTATAATAGTAAAACCATTCAAAATCTATTAATAATGCTTAAGTAAAGGAAAAATCTTAGGTACCGATTGGCAAAAGATTAATTAAAAAAGAATTAATTTAAGAAAATCATTTAAACGTACAAAGCGAAACGTTTTAGAAATTAAATACAAAGTGATGATAAAATTTGAGAATTTAATTCGAAAAAGAATTAAGCAATGGCATTTTTTTTGGGGGGGGGGTTAGGAGAATTTATTACAAGTACAAAATTAACATTTCCATAGAAACCGAGTGGAAACAGACTAAATAAGCAATGAAAGAAAAATAATTTGCCATATTTGTCTGGAAAAGGATAACAAAATTGAACAAGCAACCTGTTGCTATACAAGGAAACCTTGATGAAATTAAAAAAATTGCAAAGTAAATAAAAAATATAGATCAAATACAAAATTATATATCAACGTTTATAAAAGACATTTGAATAGTGAATTTATCAGTTGTATTCTATCATTTGAAATATTTTGACTTCACTCACGAAAAGTAAATAAAAATAAGTAATTGGTAGCGATGCAGGCACTCTAGTTTATGTTTTATGTAATGTATCATTTATAGTTGTAAATCTAACTGCACGCTCATTCAGATCACAAAATAAAAATGAAATAATTAGAACAAAATCAAAAACTAACCGAGCACCGGTTGGTGAAACCCTCGATTGGAGGTAAAAAATATCTTTCTTATTATTCCCTACAACATCATCGTAAAGACACTTCTCAAAATTTCGAAACTTTTCGACTTCAAAGTGCCTGCATTTACGTTGAAGCCCTTTTAGAAAATTATGTAAAAACAGAAAATCAAAGCTTTTACTTATAGCTGGAAAAGGTAAAAGTGTGGTAATATGCGTTCATCCAGCTCAATTAATCGTTTGAAAAGTTGAATCATCAAATAAAACCGAGAAATGCGAGTTCGAGTTATGATATGTGAGAGACAAAAGTCAAATGAGTATCCGTTTACGTTTCAGGTTCTATAATTTGAGTTTGAAAGGTTTCAAAATCCAATGTTGGATATTTTATATATTTTTCTTATGAAGGAACGAAATGATAAAAAAGCATCAACAGAACTTGATATTTCTTGATATCAAATTAATAGGATTTTTTCGCCGGGAATAGGTCTATGAAAATAAAACCCTCAAGTCCAGAATCCTTGATATTCTTGGAACTATTTTTCAGAATTAGTTCACCAAACGTTTAACTGGGTTCCACAAGGCTCTAGAAAAGTTGGAAGACCCAGGCCTGCATGGCTGAGGACTATGGAGCGTGAAGTAGGAGATGATGAATGGAGAAGTATTGATTTAAATGCTGAAGATAGAGACGACTGGCGAAATCTTATCAAGGCCCTTTGCATCAATAGGTGTAGGAGATGATAATGATGATGATTTGAAAGTTCCTACACACCCACCTCTGCTATTCAGTTACCTCTCTTGATGTTATATTAGTTACTATAACCTCTTGACCTCCTGCTAATTTTAGTTAAGTTTTCCACTGAAGGCTTTGGAATCCAAAAGGAAATAAATAATTATATTCCTGTTCTGAAGGAAAATCGAACGCACGCTGATAAGAGGACTTGGATATATTTTCGAGATTTATGTCTAATACAATAAACTTGTTCTTTTCAACATCTTGTAATCTGATATGATCCTTTAGACCGATGGTATATTAAATACTGTCCTGACAACTATTTTCTAAAATAAATTTGAGAGAGAGAGAGAGAGAGAGAGAGAGAGAGAGAGAGAGAGAGAGAGAGGAGAGAGAGAGAGAGAGAGTGGGTCTTAACATGTTTCATGAACTTTTAAAAACACTACTTCACAAAAGACAATTAAATCCTCCAGGATTTGCACCACAACAAATATTCTCTGGAATAATGAAACCAAAAATGTTGGGATGTATTTTTCGTTTTTCGTTAAAGAAAAATTCAGGTAAACTGGAGCTTCAGTATTAGTGGACTATATCAATGAAAATAAAAATGTCAAATAAGTCATTTCATAGTTTTTTATACTCATAGGAATTGCATATAATTATCTATGATCATAAAATTATTAAATCTATGACTGGATTACTTATCTTCTCAAGTGTACAGTGTATTTTGTAATTTCTTGTTTTAAAAAAGAAAATATTACATATGAATGTCCATGCATACTTACACATATACACATACACACACATATGCATATATATATATATATATATATATATATATATATATATAATGTATATATATAAAATATATATATATATATATATATATATATATATATATATATATATATATATATATATATATGTATATATACATATATATATATATATATATATATATATATATATATATATATATATATATATATATATGATAAATTTTGCACATTTAGACGTGTTTTTCATATTCAAATAAGCCATATATATTTTTGATACATTAATGTCTGGATTCTCTTAACGACCTCGGGATCAGAGCCCCAGGCGAAATCACACAAAGACAAGAACTTGGGTCCGGGCGGGAATCGAACCCTGGTCGGCAAGCTTGTATAGACAGTGACTAAGCCACTTGGCTTCGTAGCCAAGTGGCTTAGTCACTGTCTATACAAGCTTGCCGACCAGGGTTCGATTCCCGCCCGGACCCAAGTTCTTGTCTTTGTGTGATTTCGCCTGGGGCTCTGATCCCGAGGTCGTTAAGAGAATCCAGACATTAATGTATCAAAAATATATATGGCTTATTTGAATATATATATATATATTATATATATATATATATATAAATATATATATATATATATATATATATATGTATGTATGTATACAAGCCAGTAATATGTGTCCAGTATCTGTCACAACTAACATCCCTCTCCTACTATATGATTCAGAATTTTTACGTGACATAAGAAACAGTAATTCACCAATATACTTACATAGAAGCTTACACACAAATGTACACATACAACCCCAGAGACATACACACACACTCACACAGATCCACACACACCCATATATATATATATATATATATATATATATATATATATATATATATATATATATATATATATATATATACACGCACACACAAATATAAATTATATACATCTTACAGATACACATATAAACATATAGATATAATGCCTATACAAATATAAATTTATATATATATATAAATTATATATATATATATATATATATATATATATATGTATATATACGTGTGTGTGTAGGTTAATATATATCATTGTTATCTATTTTAACCACTATGTACATCATTTACTGTATAATAATTCAGTCTTCATC
>NC_090735.1:57764108-57766608 GCF_036898095.1 Palaemon carinicauda
ATTAGAATCATAATAGACGGTATAGATAATTATATAACAAAATACTAATGTTTCAGAATAAAAATTTACAAATTAAAGACAAAAGCTGGAAGAGCATTTGAAATAGGATAAATACGCACGATGAAGATTAGACATATTCATATTTGCCCCGTATCTAATGATTAAAAAAAAAAAATCTGTGTTACTTTCTGTTTATCATTTTAGTTAAGTGGTATACCCACTAGGCACCGGCAAATTTATACGGCTTCCAGCGAACAAACGATATCCAACTGTACAATTCCTTGTTGTAACGTTATTGCTTATATTCTCTGTTTTCAAATTCTGAAAACCTCTATTACCTTGGTTAGTGTCGTAGTCAATGAAGCTTATGCTACAGTCACACCGATCTCCAGGATCCGAGGATAAATCAGTAATGGCTCCTTGACAGTCTTTGGCAGTCCAGGAAGGTCTGTGATGTCACCCTGGATGTTTGTGCGCATACAAATAACATCCACGGTGAACCGAAACGGTCCAGGGTAGAAGCCAAGGATGATCCGAGATGGGCTTGGGGGTGGGGGGGGGGGGGTGGGGGCAGTGTCTCTGTAGCAATGCCCGGATGGTCTGGGTTGTCCGTGGCACTGCCTTGTATTTGCCATGATATTCCGGGAGAGTCCGGGGGCATTTAAGTGATTCAAGGACCAGCCATGAATCACCCAGGACCTCTATGGTGCTAGAGCAGCGCAGTGACGGTGTGTTTCTGGGCGGTCCAGAGTGACACTTGGTTATTCCTGGACAATGATGTGGTGGGGCTGTTGACAGTCCGGCACGATCCTGGGTACAAACGTAATTTTACCATCATTGACTGTCTGCTCTTCCCAGATCAATCCAGAATATCGTAACGATCCGAGGCAATCCTTGATAATCCTGGATAACCCGTAGAATTGCTGGTTTCAGTGCGACTGAAGCTTTAGTGGGATCATCAGTGACTCAAAGTCTGTTGGTAAGAGTTCAAGCCATGCTCATGGCTAGATAGATTTCAGTGGTATCCACAACTTTAGTATCCCAGTCCAACAGGAATAGGATTTTGGGGGAACCGTAATTCTACCTGCTGAGTTATCATTGGGCAATTCTTTGTCGTACACGATTGATTGGGTGGAGAGGGGCTTTGGACATTGGTATTATTTATATGTTTCGTCTTTTGGACATTGTGCAGTAACAAAAAGACCTCCCTCTTCCCTCTGGTCATGAGCAATTTCCAAACTTTTATACAGGCGAATACAAACCCATTAATCAGCCAATCTAAATCTCTCTTCAGAACTCGCTCCAGTTATTAAGTCATTCAGAAGTCTTACGCACACGATTACATGCAAGAGTATTTATACTTAAATGATTCTTTAATTGAAATCATATTATTTTTACCTCAAGGATCCAAATTTTCTTAATATCTGCGTGATTAGCTCCTAAAATTTCCCTCCCCCCCCTTTCTCTCTCTCTCTCTCTCTCTCTCTCTCTCTCTCTCTCTCTGTCTGTCTGTCTCTCTCTCTCTCTCTCTCTCTCTCTCTCTCTCTCTCCTATACCCTAAAACTAATACGACCACTGCGTGATTTACAAATTTTATCTATCATTCCACCGTCTGCTCCCAATCTCCAGATCTTACCTCTACCCTTTTATCTCCAGCCTTGCCCAAATAACTCCTCCTCCCCTTCCCCCCTACCCTGGACCTCCATCTTAGCCTCTCCTCCTGCCGACCCCAATTCTCCAGCTCCTCTCATCCTGTGACTAGTGTCTTCTCCCTGGTCGGCAGTTCATTAGTGAGTTTCTTCTGCCGGCTGCCTCAACCTATCTCACTTTTGTGCGCACTGAAGTATGGGTCTCTGGGTCCCTTATCTGATCACACTCTCTGACAGGCTGAGCGGAGCTCATCTGCCTCACCAGTTAACGCTGGAACTCGAATTTTTAAATAAAGGCTCAGCCCAAGGCGCGACACCAATATTTCTTCATCTTCCTTTTTTTTTTTATCTCTTCCTAAAGTGTTAAATTACACGTAGGTCAGTTTTAGATAGCAGTTGTATATTCAAAGTAAGTTTATGTGCAAGTTTATGAGATGCATGTTGGTTTTCTTAAAGGGTCTTTTTCTTTTAGATAAAGATCATGTTAACTTGTCTCCTCAAATAAGGCGAAGCCGACGAAGAGCATCAAGATTTTGTTTTCTTATTTTCTTTTTTTCTTTTACAGTATATTGTATTACGAGTTTTTTTCCAGTAATAGATATGTGTTCAGTATATTCTTAGGAATGGTATTCGTTGACATTTTCCTTTGCACCGATTTAAGTATGTTCAGTAAATTAAGCAGATTATTACTATTGTAGATAAAGTCAAATTAAGAGTTGGAATTATGTCTTTCTGACAGCATCACTATAAATAAAAGAAAACTTAGCCTGTAATGTCATCTTTACTATGTTTCTTATTTCTTTGCCTACTTTTTCATCGATTCCTGTACAAGATTCTTCCTTTTGATTGAT
>NC_090735.1:57786608-57792266 GCF_036898095.1 Palaemon carinicauda
GATAGGTGAGAGTGTGTGTGCAAGATAGTGGTCAGTTACACAACTTGTAAAGAGGAGCTCAAAACGTAACTATATATATATATATACATATATATATATATATATATATATATATGATATATGTATATATATATATATATATATATATATATATATATATATATATATATATATATATAACTATATATATATACATATGTATATATTTATATATGTATATATATACATATTAAATTCTGATATATGTACTTGAATAATGAAATACTAAAACAAAATGTCTTCCATGACTGTTGGTCACTTCTTATAACTTGTAAACTCGGGATGATGACTTGAGATTTGCTGTTCGGCTGTGCAATAAAAGATAATATCAGAGTTGATATCTTAGTTACGTTTCTTGTATTTGAATAAATGGTGACAATAGATGATTGGTATTAGACGTAGTATTTGAAGTTAGAATATGGTTTACATTATTCTTTACAAGAATATCGTTTATTAAGACCGCCAAATTACAACAGAGTCATTGTAGGTTTGTTAAAAGGAATTAAAAGTTTATGTTTTCGTAACAGAAGAGTCAAAACGGAAAGAAAATTACATAGAGAAATATCACTGCATATTGTTTTGCAGAGCATACGCTAAAAGCTCCTCCGTCCAAAATGGCATCAGCAATTACAAGGTAATGTTTACTAATGACTTGGATCGTAATTATGTCCCCCCTACCCGCCCCCCCCCCCGCCCCCCCAACTCTTAAGCCTCATAGACCCCCATCCTCCACCACCAATCGCAAGCATTAAAAGGACAGTATGGAAGCGTTAAGAAGGAGAACCCATCAAGGGGAACCCAACAACAACAACAATAATAATAATAATAATAATAATAATAATAATAATAATAATAATAATACATTAATTAATACATTATGCTTCAAGGCAGTGCTATACCTACAAGTATATTGTATGACTTATAAATCCTTGAAGAAAATATATAAGGTTCCTTCACGAAAAGATGAACTGTTTCAGCTTATATATAGTATATGAATGGTAAATAGACTGAATTCAAGGGCATACGCTTTCTTCTTTTCAGTTTTTTTTTTTTTTTTTTTTAAATTAACATCATCTGCGATGCCAAAAAAACAAGTTAATCGTTCTAAGCAATATGCATTATTCAATAAATAACGTTATGAACTATCAGAACTGTATGTAGATGAACAAACTTTCTTAACAAAAATTTATGTCTAGATACCAAAGAGAAACAGCAAACAAAGAGAAAAGAGTGAGACTGAGAGACCGGAGAACAGAGATGAAAAACGGCAGAGAGAGAGAGAGAGAGAGAGAGAGAGAGAGAGAGAGAGAGAAAGAGAGAGAGAGAGAGAGAGAGAGAGAGAGAGAGATAAAATCAAACCAAACAACATGATTCATGTGAGTCATCCCCCAAAATAGGAGGTTGATAATGGCTTAATTGATGCTCTTGTCTGCTCTCTTCGAATAAAAGAAATCTCGACATTCTATTTAGTTGCTGAAGTCTGCGATTTTCTGCCATTGGCTACAACTCTGCGGTTTCTTTCCCTCAACTGGTTTTCCGTATTCATTCTTCGCTGTCTTACCACACGCACTATCTCTCTCTCTCTCTCTCTCTCTCTCTCTCTCTCTCTCTCTCTCTCTCTCATTCTCTCTCTCTCTCTCTCTCTCTCTCTCTCTCTCTCTCTCTCTCTCTCTCTCTATATATATATATATATATATATATATATATATATATATATATATAAATGCAGTAAGGTTTCACCAGGCAAAGTAGGCTGGTGAGGAAAGGAAAAAGAAACTATATATGGTAAGTAAAGAGTAAAAAAATTATATAAAATACTTTGGGGTCATTAACAAAGTCAAACTAAATCTGTCATATATGAACTATGAAAAGCGACTTACGTTAAACTGTTTCAACTTAAAAGTATTTGTAATGAATTTGAACTTGTAAAGTTCCCCTGATTCAACCGCCAGATTAGAAAGATGTTTCCTGAATCTGGTCATAGCTGGAATAAAACTTCTAGAAACTGTCTAGTATTGAGCCTTATGATTGAGAAGGCAAGACTTAGAATTTACTGTATATCTACGGTAGTTCTGAGTAAAGGATGAAAATATCCAAATACAATGGTGGCCAGAATTATAAACTAATTTATGCAACATGCAGAAAGAACTTATTCAGTAGGTATAAGAGGTTAATTCGAGATCAGGATTTTGTCAAGCAAATTAAGATGATATTCAGCAACTGAAGACTAGGCAGGAGAACACAGCATTAAGGGAAGAATTAAAAGACTTCTTCAGGATAGATTTAGAATGAAAATTATCCAGTATATGCATACACACACAGGCACACATACACAAACACACACACACACACACACACATATAATATATATATAATATATATATATATATATATATATATATATATATATATATATATATATACACACACACACATATATATATATATATATGTATATATATATATATATATATATATATATATATATATATATATATCGGTATACAATACATATTTATATATACAGAATATACATATATATATATTTTTATATACACACACATATATATATATATATATATATATATATATATATATATATATATACTATACCAGTGGAACCCTCTACATCCGATCGTATCTACATCCGAATTTTCCAACATCCGAAGTAAAATTCGAGCAAATTTTTGACTCTACACCCGAATTTTATTTCGACACACGAAGTAGCAATTTTCGTCATACCGGTTGTATCCGAATTTTTCGACACGCGAAGTACAATTCGAACACGTTCCGACTCTACACCCGAATGTTTTTTTCGACACCCGAAGTAAACAATACTCGTACCGCGTAGTCGGTGCTCATAGCGCCTGAAGTGTTTTTTATTTCCCGCCGATAGAAGGCAGCACATCGACCTCGGAGGGACGCTCAATTAGCGCGGCTTGGGTCAGTCCTCTGTTCTCGTCGGCTTCGTGCGGTTGTGCTCTTTGCGTTGTGATATTAACTGTGAATTAATCGTGATTTTTTACGTGCATCCATTAACGATAATTTACGTAAATCATGGGTCCAAAAAGGCTTAGTTTTGCCAGTGGTAGTGGTAGTGGTGAGAAAAGGAAGAAGGAAATGCTTTCTAAAGAAATTAAGCAGGAAATTATTGAAAAACATGAGCGTGGCATCCGCGTGAGTGAACTTGCTAAACAGTATGGCCGTAATATGTCGACGATCTCGACAATCCTTAAACAGAAGGAAGCTATTAAAGCAGTGAAACCTTCTAAGGGGATCACTATAATTTCCAAACGCCGTACCCCTATCATAGAAGAGATGGAACGACTTCTACTAGTGTGGATTAAGGATAGAGAGATCGTTGGCGACACCATCACCGAAACCGTTATCTGCGAGAAGGCGCACGCCATCTTTACGGACTTGAAGGAGGAGAGCTCTGTGGGTGATGCTGGGGAGAGTTCAACTGAGCCTTCCTCAGATGATTTCAAGGCATCTCGTGGCTGGTTCGAGAAATTTAAGAAACGGTCCGGGATTCATTCAGTTGTTCGCCAAGGAGAGGCTGCTAGTGCGGAGACAAAGGCTGCAACTGACTTTGTTAAGAAATTCGAAAATATCGTAAAGGAAGAAGGCTACGTAGAGCAGCAGGTGTTCAATTGTGATGAAACCGGGCTGTTTTGGAAGAAGATGCCGAGTCGAACCTACATCACTGCTGAAGAGAAGAAATTGCCTGGGCATAAGCCAATGAAGGATCGGTTGACTCTTGCTCTATGTGCCAACGCTAGCGGGGACTTTAAAGTCAAGCCCTTGCTTGTTTACCATTCGGAGAACCCTAGGGCCTTTAAAGCACACAACGTCGATAAGGATCAGCTTCAGGTTTTCTGGCGATCCAACTCGAAGGCCTGGGTCACTAGGCAATTCTTTGTGCAATGGGTAAACCAAGTTTTCGGTCCTTCTGTGAAGAAGTATCTTCATGAGCAGAAATTGCCTTTAAAGTGCCTGCTATGCCTTGACAATGCACCCGCTCACCCCCCCCGGACTTGAAGATGATATCTTCGATGAATTCAAGTTCATAAAGGTGCTGTATCTTCCACCAAATACCACCTCTATCCTCCAGCCCATGGACCAGCAAGTCATCTCTAATTTTAAGAAGCTGTACACCAAGCACTTATTCAAGCAGTGCTTTAATGTCACGCAAAGCACCAACTTAACTTTGCGTGAATTTTGGAGGGGCCACTTCAATATCGTGCACTGCTTAAAGATCATTGATCAGGCTTGGGTGGGATTAACTCGACGGACCCTCAATTCTGCATGGAAGAAGCTGTGGCCTGATGCAGTTTCTCCCCGAGATTTCGAGGGTTTTGACCCCGAACCTGATCCCGTGGTCGGTGCAGCAGAAGCCGTAGAGGAAATCGTCTCCCTTGGCAAGTCCATGGGTCTGGAGGTCGACGCAGATGACGTTACGGAACTCGTCGCCGAACATCACGACGAACTGACGACGGATGAGCTCAAGGAACTCCATGCTATGTCGGAGCACATGAGTGATGACGAGGAAGAGAGCGAGGAGGTAGAACATGTGTTAGGTTCAGCGCAAATAAAAGAGGTGTTAGGAAAATATCAAGACGTGGTCGACTTCATCGACAAATACCATCCAAAGAAATTGCAGGTTTGTCGTGTAGTTTCTCAATTCGATGATGTTTGCCTAACGCACTTTCGAAACATTCTGAAAAGCCGTACGAAGCAATTATCTATCGATGCTTTCTTTAAAAAAAACTGCGAAGCGAACTCGCGATGAAGAGGATGTAAGTGAACTGAAGAAAACGGCAAAGAGTGAAGAGGAAGAAAGTGAAAACACAGAAAACGGAAAAGAGTGAAGCAAAAGAAATTCAGTCAATTTTAAATGTAAGTGATAGTGATTAAAATTACGTAATCATCAAAAGAAAAAAAGAAAATGTAAAAAAAAATATAAAATATAAAAATAAAAAAAAAAAATAAGCTAAGTTATGTTAAAGTTCACTTAGTGTAAGTTAGAATAAGTTACGGTAGTGTTACGTTTATCGTAGTTAACCTCTCTACCTCCTCGCCGTCCGTCCGTCTCCTCTCTCCTCTCTGCGTAGCGAAGACGAACAACACCTGCGCTGGAGTTTCTAAGGTAAAGTGACGCTAAAAACCCGTTTCTTATTATCATTTTTTGCTAATTCTTCTTATTTACATGTCTATTCTTCTTATTTACATGTCTATTATCTAATTTAGTGTTCATTATTCTCATGGGAAAGTTATGTGTAGTAGTTTATTAAGAAGTTATCATAGGTTTTTGGGCTCAACCACGGATTAATCCTATTTCAATGTATTCTTATGGGAAAATCCGATCAATTTCTACATCCGAAGTTGGTTCTGGAACGGATTAAATTCGTATGTAGAGGTTCCACTGTATATATATATATATATATATATATATATATATATATATATATATATATATCGGTATACAATACATATTTATGTATACAGAATATACATATATATATTTTCATATATATACACACACACACACACACATATATATATATATATTATAATATATATATATATATATATATATATACTATATAAATATATATA
>NC_090735.1:57792766-57795266 GCF_036898095.1 Palaemon carinicauda
AGTGTGTGTGCAAGATAGTGGTCAGTTACACAACTTGTAAAGAGGAGCTCAAAACGTAACTATATATATATATATACATATATATATATATATATATATATATATGATATATGTATATATATATATATATATATATATATATATATATATATATATATATATATATAACTATATATATATACATATGTATATATTTATATATGTATATATATACATATTAAATTCTGATATATGTACTTGAATAATGAAATACTAAAACAAAATGTCTTCCATGACTGTTGGTCACTTCTTATAACTTGTAAACTCGGGATGATGACTTGAGATTTGCTGTTCGGCTGTGCAATAAAAGATAATATCAGAGTTGATATCTTAGTTACGTTTCTTGTATTTGAATAAATGGTGACAATAGATGATTGGTATTAGACGTAGTATTTGAAGTTAGAATATGGTTTACATTATTCTTTACAAGAATATCGTTTATTAAGACCGCCAAATTACAACAGAGTCATTGTAGGTTTGTTAAAAGGAATTAAAAGTTTATGTTTTCGTAACAGAAGAGTCAAAACGGAAAGAAAATTACATAGAGAAATATCACTGCATATTGTTTTGCAGAGCATACGCTAAAAGCTCCTCCGTCCAAAATGGCATCAGCAATTACAAGGTAATGTTTACTAATGACTTGGATCGTAATTATGTCCCCCCTACCCGCCCCCCCCCCCCGCCCCCCCAACTCTTAAGCCTCATAGACCCCCATCCTCCACCACCAATCGCAAGCATTAAAAGGACAGTATGGAAGCGTTAAGAAGGAGAACCCATCAAGGGGAACCCAACAACAACAACAATAATAATAATAATAATAATAATAATAATAATAATAATAATAATAATACATTAATTAATACATTATGCTTCAAGGCAGTGCTATACCTACAAGTATATTGTATGACTTATAAATCCTTGAAGAAAATATATAAGGTTCCTTCACGAAAAGATGAACTGTTTCAGCTTATATATAGTATATGAATGGTAAATAGACTGAATTCAAGGGCATACGCTTTCTTCTTTTCAGTTTTTTTTTTTTTTTTTTTTAAATTAACATCATCTGCGATGCCAAAAAAACAAGTTAATCGTTCTAAGCAATATGCATTATTCAATAAATAACGTTATGAACTATCAGAACTGTATGTAGATGAACAAACTTTCTTAACAAAAATTTATGTCTAGATACCAAAGAGAAACAGCAAACAAAGAGAAAAGAGTGAGACTGAGAGACCGGAGAACAGAGATGAAAAACGGCAGAGAGAGAGAGAGAGAGAGAGAGAGAGAGAGAGAGAGAGAGAGAGAGAGAGAGAGAGAGAGAGAGAGAGAGAGATAAAATCAAACCAAACAACATGATTCATGTGAGTCATCCCCCAAAATAGGAGGTTGATAATGGCTTAATTGATGCTCTTGTCTGCTCTCTTCGAATAAAAGAAATCTCGACATTCTATTTAGTTGCTGAAGTCTGCGATTTTCTGCCATTGGCTACAACTCTGCGGTTTCTTTCCCTCAACTGGTTTTCCGTATTCATTCTTCGCTGTCTTACCACACGCACTATCTCTCTCTCTCTCTCTCTCTCTCTCTCTCTCTCTCTCTCTCTCTCTCTCATTCTCTCTCTCTCTCTCTCTCTCTCTCTCTCTCTCTCTCTCTCTCTCTCTCTATATATATATATATATATATATATATATATATATATATATATATAAATGCAGTAAGGTTTCACCAGGCAAAGTAGGCTGGTGAGGAAAGGAAAAAGAAACTATATATGGTAAGTAAAGAGTAAAAAAATTATATAAAATACTTTGGGGTCATTAACAAAGTCAAACTAAATCTGTCATATATGAACTATGAAAAGCGACTTACGTTAAACTGTTCAACTTAAAAGTATTTGTAATGAATTTGAACTTGTAAAGTTCCCCTGATTCAACCGCCAGATTAGAAAGATGTTTCCTGAATCTGGTCATAGCTGGAATAAAACTTCTAGAAACTGTCTAGTATTGAGCCTTATGATTGAGAAGGCAAGACTTAGAATTTACTGTATATCTACGGTAGTTCTGAGTAAAGGATGAAAATATCCAAATACAATGGTGGCCAGAATTATAAACTAATTTATGCAACATGCAGAAAGAACTTATTCAGTAGGTATAAGAGGTTAATTCGAGATCAGGATTTTGTCAAGCAAATTAAGATGATATTCAGCAACTGAAGACTAGGCAGGAGAACCAAGCATTAAGGGAAGAATTAAAAGACTTCTTCAGGATAGATTTAGAATGAAAATTATCCAGTATATGCATACACACACAGGCACACATACACAAACACACACACACACACACACATATATATATATATATATATATACACACACATATATTATATATATATGTATATAATATATATAATATTATCGGTATACAATACATATTTATATATACAGAATATACATATATATATATTTTTA
>NC_090735.1:57800266-57802766 GCF_036898095.1 Palaemon carinicauda
TTGACGGTCATTATGTTCTATGCTTCCATGAAGTGATTCCAGAGAAAATTATTTTCAATGCTTCCATGAAATAATTCCAAGCTAATTCCTTCTTGATGCTTCCATGTAGAAATTCCAATTCGGGATAATTTCGAAGAAGATAGGAAAAAATATGGACAAATGTAATGCAATTAAAGAAGAATAATAAAAGAGAAAATCTGTAGTATCACCTTCGCAGACCAAACATAAATGAAGCCTAACTTTGAATTCATTGAAGCCATACTTGAGTTTCGTAATATATTCAGTATCTAAAGTAGGGAAGAAGTGAAAATCTTCAACCAATACTGATAAATTCCTAATCATAAAGAGAGATAATCTATTCGAGGTTATGAAATATCTTTCTGAATGATAAATTCTCAAGTAGGTTTTAATGAGTGAAAATGATTTGAGTGATTTAAGGTTAAGAATTCTGTGTTTAGAATATTTCAGAAGTGATGAAGATTCCTTAAAGTCACTAAAATAATCGGCTGTCTTTTGAGAGTAATATAATAATCCTTCCGAGGTGGAAATAATGTAATTTATAATATAAAAATATTAGCTAAAATAAATATCAGGAATATCAGGCAATTCTCTAACAGCAAATGATATATCGACGAAGTCTCGTGTTGCTGCTTTCTCCATTTTAAGATATTTTATATCTATTATTCATTACTTCTAAATTAGTTTAGCTATTTCCTTATTTCCGTTCATTATTGGGCTATTTTTTCCCGTTGGATCCCTTGGGCTTATAGCATCCTGCTTTTCCAACTAGGATTGTAGCTTAGCTAATAATAATAATAATAATAAAATTAATAATGATAATAATAATAATAATAGTAAATGATATGGTGCTTCCTTTGCAAGTACGAGTATATCATTCTTTTTCAAGTTTGCTAACCAAAATACAATGAATCATTTTACCGTAGTTACTTTATCATCAATGTTTGGCTCAGCAAAAGGAAATAGCACATTAAATGTTAGGTTATCATTCATCATTCTTCGTGTCTTCGTGCACACAACCGTAAAGGAACACACACACACACACACACACTCTCTCTCTCTCTCTCTCTCTCTCTCTCTCTCTCTCCCTATTTTCTTCTATGATTTATACACACACACACACACACACACACACATATATATATATATATATATATTTATATATATACATATATATATATATATATATATATTTATGTATATATATATATATATATATACATACATATAGGTATAAATATATATACATATATATATATACAAACACACATATATATATATATATATATGTGTGTATGGTATGTCCGAGTGTTTCATTAATCAGCAAACAAAATCTGGTAGGTCTACAGCATTTTATCCCATCCAACCTCCTAAAATTTCCCAACTATCAATGAGTAGTAACATAATGTATATTTGGATGAACAAAATTAGCATGAGATACCAACGTCACACATAAAGACGGGAAACCAGAAGTCTGAACTCGTCATGGTAAACCCACTCCAAGGAGAAACAATGCTTATGTTAAGATAAAATATACTCTTTTCTGTAAGTTTTTCCCGTGTATGAATTCAGAAGCCATTTGATACTACATTCGTGCTGACCAAACGTCGCTAGTTCCATTTGGCAGAAGACTAAAAAAATATTTACTTTGCTGCAGTTTGTTATACCATTTATGCTGGACTTTTCACCACTCTCGTTAGTTAAAGTCCTTGAAAAAGACTCTATATGACTTTACATGCAATTCTTGACAGCAATTCAGGCTTGCTTCCATGCAGCTATAATTAGGTGGTGTGAGTGGAGCGTGTTTGTTGGTTTCTAGTATTTACCCGTCAAGATTTATCCTCAGTAGCAAATATTTTCGTACCTTTAACGTAGAATTTATGCTGAGCATTCTTTGACATCATATTGCATAAGCACAATTATGAATGGCTTTCACTTTGCCTGGATTTTTGGTTGCTTGTTATAAAGTTTAGCTGTAAATACTATACATTTTGCCAGTATTTTTTAGTGTAAAGTTTGGCTCTAAAAGCTATATATTTTGCCCGTATTGAAGGTTTTTATGGTGTAAAGTTTGGCTGTAAATACTATACATTTTGCCCGTATTTTGTTGTTGTTTTTCTTTGTAAAGTTAAGCTGTAAATATTATTAAGCCAAGGAGAGATATCACCCTCCCTTGAAGAGACCGGAGTTACAATTCTGTTTTCCTTTTTCCTACCTTTGGTTATATTTTCTACATTTTCTATTTGAAAATAGAGCAGGAGTTTCCCCACATATATAACATTTATTACTTCATTTCCCGAAGTTAATTTCATTTAATTAACACTCCCTCTATACTTAAGAAGGGACGCACAAGACATAATCCGGCTCATAATCTCTTGACTTACTTCCTTGCTTCAGAGAAGTTTAGATCTTCTTAGATCTTTACGTCGGCGAATCCTTATCATTAATCCTCTCATCAAAGACGCATCCTGCTTTTCAGTTA
>NC_090735.1:57825266-57835266 GCF_036898095.1 Palaemon carinicauda
TTTCCATCTGCTTTCTCTGTCTCTCTCCTTTCTCTCAGCAATAAATGACAAACATTTTACTCCTTCATTCACAAAGATGAATAAAATCTCTCTCTCTCTCTCTCTCTCTCTCTCTCTCTCTCTCTCTCTCTCTCCTAACACAAACTCGGAGTGTTCTACTGAATAACCCCATCTTTGTTTGTACTTCTCTTTTGTGTTCATATATCCGTACATCAGTGCACTTCTCTAAGGCGAAGAATACTTGTGTATGTGTTTGCATTCAGTTTAAAGGGACCCCTGTTATCACCACTCTTGTGAGACGAGTGTGGAAGTTTATTAATATCTCTTTCCCCAGTCGTGTTTTAACGATGCAGCATGTTTAGGTAATCGTCTTTGTCACTGTAAATATGTCTGGTTCTGGGTCCACCTTGCGACATACATACGTTCATTATATTTCTGTAACTTTGACTTTATGTATGTATGGTAATGTTTCTTATCTATGCAGTTCTCCCTAACTTGACACTAACATCAGTGTGGAGGCTTGTCCTTATTTGCGTTAGGAACTTGGGAGTTACGTAAATATGGACACAAATATATTTAAACGTATAGCCAGAATAATATAATAATAAGCGTAGCTATTTATCCTAGATTATTATCTTATAAAATACACAGAAAATTTCACAAGTAAAAACCTAGTATTTTATATATACTGTATATATATATACCCATATGTATATGTATATATATATATATATATATATATATATATATATATATATATACATAAAATATCTAAATATAGATATATATATATATAGATATATAGATAAATAGATAAGTTAGTTAGAGAGACAATATAGATAGATAGATACCATGTGTGAATATGAGAGAGAGAGAGAGAGAGAGAGAGAGAGAGAGAGAGAGAGAGAGAGAGAGAGAGAGAGAGAGAAAGCAAGTGGGGTACGAAGCATCTAAAGACATACTCAGTGCTATAAGAGGCCTCCAAATGCATAAAAGTAGGTACTTGTGTACACATATGGTAGAGACCGAGCGATAAAACGAGTCAAAAGTCATCTTCAATTCTTTGTTAGGAGAGGTCACTCTGTTATTTCTTCTTTCGTCTTTTCCTTCAGTGCGACGCCGTCCGTATCTGTGTACAACATTCCAAATTGGAGAGATTTTTTAGTTATTAATCATTTATTCGTTTTGGCTCTTTCGTGTTTATATTGATTGTATGTTTCATTAGATATATTGTCAAGTGATAAGGTAATTCGTTTATCCCTTTGTGTGAACATACCGACCGACAGCACACACACACACATACACACACACACATATATTGAATATTGGTCATAGAATGTATAAACTCGACGCCTTTATACGTAAAGAGATTTGTAAGCTACATAGAAAAACTTTAACCACCTAATGTAAAACTGAATGTATTGTGAATAGGTAACGTCACTGTGAAATTAATATTTAGACCTAAGCTACCATTCATTAGAGGGTACAATTATTTTATATAATATGCATAAGTACACTGGCACTATATAGTGTTATGCTAGATATAATTATTGATGTATACGCGATTATATGTTTATGGTAATAATGCTGTACGTGCATATATATATATATATATATATATATATATATATATATATATATATATATGTATATATATATATATATATATATATATATATATATATATATATATATATGTATATTTATGTATGTGTGTATATATGTATATATGTATATATATATGTATATGTATATGTATGTGTGTATATATATATGTATGTATGTGTATGTATGTGTATATGTATGTATATGTATATGCATATGTGTATGTATATGTATGTGTATGCGTGTATTTGTATATATATGTATATGTATGTATATGTATATATATATGCATGTGTGTGTATGTATGTATATATATATATATATATATATATATATATATATATGTATGTATGTGTGTATGTATGTATATGTATATATATATATATATATATATATATATATATATATATGTATATGTATGTATGTATATGTATGTATATGTATATATATATATATATATATATATATATATATATATATATATATGTATATATATATATATATATATATATATATATATATATATATATATATATATATACGTTAATCGTATGTAAAAAACATTTATATGTAAGTGTATATATTATGCATGTTTGTGTATGAATGCCTGTCTGTGTATATGTATGTAAATGTCTTTTTATACATTTATATACAGATGTATTTTATATATACACAGTTTTTCTTATGTATTTATATAGATAAGGCTACCGTTATTCATATAAATAAACTGTATTGAAAATAAAAAACAAGAATTTACCGGTCACCAGAAATGACCCTTTTTAGCAGGTGTCTAATGAGGTCGGATCTCCGCCCAGTAAACACCTGACCACAGCCCAGGTAGCTGGTGTGGGATTGTCATTGTTCTGTGCGCCTCTATATGTATGTTCATACGTTTACTTTCCCTATAAAATGTAAAGAAACCTCTCTCAATAAATCAGTCCTCTGAAGAAGTATCACGAAACTAGTCAGGACTTAATCGTATATTTCGTATTTTCATTTTCCCTGTGGTTCTTCTGCATCTGAGCATCACGTTTTCCTGTGATTTTTACGCATATATATATATATATATATATATATATATATATATATATATATATATATATATATATATATATATATATATATATATTTGGGCTCAAGCCATGTCGTCCTGATGGAAGGTTCCAAATAGTAGCTTCCTAAGGGATATATGTACTACAGTGATATTCCCAGAGAATTTACCTCTAGGTCTCCAGAATTCTAACTCCTGGCGCGAATATCCTTACAAGTTCTCTCAAGGATATCGCATAATATCAGGGACGTATTCTTGTCACGCCACAAAGCAATCTTCACCCCGAATTGCATTTATGCTTCGATGGGTAAAGTGGCAAAAATAGAAGGGGAGCCATATCAAGGTTACCCTACTTCCCATACTACTATTGAGTATCAAGATGGCGCCATATCCAAGATGGCAGACATTCCTGTAACGATTTCCAACGGTGGTGTTCCCTGTTGGTCTAACTTTTTCGATCGATTTACAAGGATTATCATGCAATCTCCAGCCTTTTTCGTCTCTGGAAAGTTGAGTATTGATTCTTTACAATGTGTATATTTTAGCTCCCGTTTCACAGTGAAAATAGAGTAATTTATTGTGATTAGGAGCTAGGCCTGTTACCGGAGGTGCCATGGGCGCTGTCGTTCGTTAGGCATGTGTTATTTAGTTAGTAGAACGACATTCACGATTCAAATATCATTAATTGAATAATTATGAAAGCTATTTAGGCAATTTATACTTGTAAAGATATTTATAATATGCATAATTTTCTTTTTTCTATGTCGATCGTATAAGTCAGAGTTTCGGTGATTTAGGTAACCGAGATCTCGTCTTGCCTAGGTAACCTAATCTAGGGGATATAGTATACTTTCAGACATTTCCCCGGTTACCCTCGTGTATTGTTGTATCAATTCAGGCGGAGATAGATATCTCCTAGAATTATTATATAAACCGATACTCGTCTCCAGTGGAGATTTAAGGGTAATCCCTCCTTCCCTCTGAGTGTAGCCTTAGGCTACAACCCTAGTGGGTCGTGCCTCGAGTTTTCAATCAGGCATGACTAGCCTAGGGTTTTCTGTCCCTTCCCTTAGCCGCAGATAGCAGGTTTTGGGATTCGGTCAGAACCTCAGAGTATTTAGTCTTGTGCCGGCAGCCAGCTGGCAGGGTGAATAGTCATTCCCCTGCCGGCTAGGCTGCCGGCATAGGAGGCTAGCCCTCCCTAGGCCGCACTTGAAGTGTTTGTATGATGCCGCCACCTTCTCCCTGCGGTCTAGAAGACTAGTCCTGTGCTCGCAGATCCAAGGCTGAAGAAGAGACATTCTTCTGCTGCCTAGGATGGTGCCGGCACTGGAACTCTGTTTCTCCTTTGTTGAGAGGAGGCGGCACTGCCGCCGTCCCCTTAACTGTATTGGCAGACCCTAGGTTGGAGAATAGTGATTCTCCTGCCGCCTAGGATGGCGGCGATACTGAAACAGAGTTTCTTAAGGATGCGTAGGATTGCCGGCTCCTTCCACACCTCATACAGGACCTTTTTCCCTCCCCCTCTGACCTTTAGTGATGGCCTAGCCATCGTATCTCTTTGGGCCGTCGTCCTGCAATCTCACCGATTGCCGGTGGGTTGTGGGGCCGGCTGGACTCCTACTCAACAGCTGTTGTGTGACTGCCTGCGGCTATGGCGGCTGCCGGCGGCCGTGTCGGTGGATGGCGGCCATGATAGTTGCAGGCGGCCATGCCGGCTGCTGGCAGCGAGGACAACTGCCGACAGTCATGACGGCTGCTGGCGGCTATGCCGGTTGCCGGCGGCCACGACGACTGCCGGCGGCCATGTTTACTGCTAGCGGCCAAATTTACTACAACTGCCGGCGGCTATGACGGCTGCCAGCGGCTATACAGGCTGCTGGCCGCCATGTCATCTTCCGGCAGCTGGCGGCTGCCGGCAGCCATGATGACTATTGGTGAGAAGTCTCCTCGGTCACCAAGGTTCTTCAGTCCCCCTTGGAGTGCCGGCCACAAGTGCTATTGCCAGGGTACTAGCCTGGCCGGCGGTATGCCGGCTGGACCGGCACAGACCGGTGCGGACTCAGCCGGAGGTATGCCGACTGTACCAGTGCTGCCGGGTGCTAGCCTGCCTGCCATGTGCCGGCCGGACCTTGCCGGCGATGGTACTGGTGGCTGGATGGAAGCCTGAATTATTCATTCTCCCCTTCCATTTGAACCTTCTTTCTGGAGAAAGGCAGTAAATTAGATATTTACATCCTTAATTAGAGTATACATACACAGTAATAAGGCAGTCCTACACTCCATGCTGTCTCTCTCTTTTAGCTAGCATGCTGGCCGGGCTGTGCCGGCAGGACTAGCTATACCGGGTATATGCCGGCTGAATTACAGTATATGTTTATACAGTAGTCAGTTTATTTGCAGTATAGGTATACTGCAGATAGAAATCTATTGTATATATTATACTAGTATTTATCTTCCAATATATCCTTGCCCAGGTGTTTGCTGAGACCAATCCTATATTGAAAGAATAGAATTTCTTCAATATTCTGATTAGAAATCAGTTTACGCTTTACCTTACAATATTAAATAAATTAAAGGGCTGGTGGTAGTACACTTTCTATCCTTAAAGTTTAGAACCCTTATCCTTGAGTTTCCCTGATCAGGAAACTCTATGATCTTAATATTGGAAGGGAAGGCCACAATAAATGGGCTGGGTAGGATACACAAATATATGTCTTTTATATTTCCTAGTCCAGTCGGCGTCATGCTGGCTGGACCGTGCCGTCAGATGCTAGCCATAATGGCAGCACACTGGCTGAACTACAATATATGATTATACAGTAGTCAGTATTTTGAAATATAGTATATACTGCAAACAGAAAACTATAGTATGATTATACAATAGTTAATTTCTAACATATCTTGGGTACCCTTGTGCGGGCTTCTGCTGAGACCGTTCCTATATTGAAAGAATAGAATTCCTTCAATACTCTGATTAGAAATCAGTCATCCTACCCCACAGTGTTAAATAATTAAAAGGGGCAGTGGCATTGTACACTTTTTCTACCCCTAGGAGTTAGAACCCTTTCGTTAGAGTTGCCTTGATAAAGGAATCTCTTTATAATTAATACTAAGGGGAGGTAACAGCATTTGCTTGCAAGGGATACACAAGTATGTGTCTACCACTATCCCTTTCTAGCTTACTATCCTAAGCTATTTTAGTTAAAAGATGACTTTTACATATTGCTTATCAGTGAGATAATCAATTGTATACTCATTCTGCTTTCCTTTCTTTACAGGAGGAACCCCAGATGACATGTGTTGCAGTCTTCTGGAATATCAAGAGTAAGTACTTTTTACGGTCATAATGCATGCAGGTTTCATGCCCCCTGCAATATTATTTCCGAATCCCTGCATTATTGAAACCCCCAAGTTTGCAATATATGTCGGACCTTAGTGTCTGAGGGTTTTGATAATCCCAAGTCGATGGAGTCTAGGGATGCATCTCGTAAGAAACTACGCAATTGGGTAAGAGGGTTCCAGAAGATCTCTCCGGGACCATACCTACCTAATGATAGGATGCGTAGCTAACTATTCCTGAAAGCAAGTAGAGAAATAGTGGTGCCCCAGGCACGATTCACACCTCCCTGCGTCCAGATAGCCTTTCGGACGGAGGGCGGGAAGCCCCCACGGGAAGAGGTGGACAATGTCGTGTCGGAATTGCTTTCGTCTGTGCCGGCTCTAGAGCCATCAACCTCGACATCTTCACCTTCTACCCCTCTATTAGACAAAATGGACCAGTTACTGGCCCATATGAAGGGTCTAACGGGAAACTTTCGCATACAAGGCGAAAAGGAGGAAGCAAAATTCAAGATAGGGCTCTGTGAAGCTCCATTTGTCGCTCCCCAAAGGTCATACAAACGACCCAGAGACCAAGACCTTCCGACATGCTCCAAAACCAATCCCTGGAGGTATGAGGAGCTTATGCCGATTTTAGACGGCAAACCCTATATCTCGGAGAAGATGGGTGCTGTTCCTTTAGACGAAATCCAGTTTTGGCCAAGCTTTAACGCTTTCCCTAATTGCTTCATTCGACTGAAG
This sequence comes from Palaemon carinicauda, assembly GCF_036898095.1. NCBI lineage: Eukaryota > Metazoa > Arthropoda > Malacostraca > Decapoda > Palaemonidae > Palaemon > Palaemon carinicauda. The sequence goes on from NC_090735.1 coordinate 57,832,006, forward strand.
CATGAACGAACGTCAGGAAAAGAAACGGAACTGAAGGAGGTCATGATTCTCTACCATGATAAGGCACAGGCAATCTTGTCAAGTAGCCTGAGAAAGGCGGGTTACTCGGTATCGAAAGTGTTCACACTAAGTAACAGACACCATACCTTTCTTGCTCCTGCTTCAATATCATTCCCCTTTACGTGGAAGGCGTTTAAATCTGTTGCCAAGGCAGTGGAGGCAGGCAAACCATGTCCTACACTCGGGGAATGCAAGCTTCTGTTACCAGCCTTTCCCATGCAGGAGAAGGATTGGAAGGAAGTCCACTTAACCTTTTCAGTAGGGAAACTAGACACGGATGTCGCTGGACGACAGTTTAGTGAGAATCTCCCTAAACTTTCTGAGTTTCTTTTGTGCAAGGAACAAGAGACAAAGGAGAGACTTGCAGCCTCCCTATCCCTACAGAACTGCATAGAGTTGTGTTCAGCCCATCAAAATACCCCAGACACGCTCATGGTCTTGGCCAAAATGCATATGGCCACCTTAGTAAAAGAACTTTATGCCTTTAAGAAGGCTAGGAGAGCCTGTAGGGAGTTTGTGTTCGTTGCTGCAACAGTGAAACATGAAACCAGGAAGCTGATATCTTCCACCATCTGGGGTAGAGACCTCTTTCCAAATGAGGTAGTCAGAGAGGTGATTAAGAAAGCCACCAAGGAGAATATGGGACTTCTCCAGAAGTGGGGCATCTCTTCAAAGAGAAAGTCTTCCACGGATGTGGGTTCCCAACCTAAAAGGAAGACAGAAAAGTCTATAAATTTTCCTCGGGCTGTTCAACAACATCCCACAGTTTCGATGACCGTGGTGACACAGGCAGGCGGTCGAAGAGGTAAACTTTCTGATCAGTCAAAGCAAAGAGACGCTTCTGGTAGGAGGGAGGTTCCTTCAGGATTGCTGGACCTTCGATCCTTAGGTCAAGGCCTAATCAAGATGGGAATATGATGGAAAATAGACATGCCTCCACCATCATTTCCTCAACTCTTCCTACACTCCAACCCCGTCCTGGAAGAGTATACCTTAGAGCTCTAGAGCATACAGGTGGCAAGGAAAGTACAGTCCATCGAATTCCAGGGAAGGCTGTTTAGTGTTCACAAGGACTCAAGAAAACTGGACTTGTTGCCACTCAACAAGTTCAAATAAAACAGCAAGTTCAGAATGTTAATCCTTCTGAACATTAGGACCCTATTTCAAAAAGGGGTGTTCACAGTCTTGTCAGACCTGAAAGATGCCTATTGGCAGCTTCCAGTCAGTCGCCCCCTCTCCTCCTACCTAAGATTCAAGTTACAGAGGATAATGTATGTCCTAGGAAAGATACTTGTCGGACTAAACACAGTCCGAAGTATCTTCACGGAATTGGCGGACACAGTCACGCAAAAACCAAGCCTAGAAATGGTTCAGGTAACAAAGTACCTGGACGAAAGGCTGGTGTGGGCAGCACTCGAAGTGGCTGGTCTATGAGCATCCAAGGAAGTGATCCGGTTCCTGGAACATCGGGGATGCAAAATCAGCTTTAAGAAGTCTCGATTCTCTCCAGCTCAAAGGCTTCAATGGTTAAAAAACCATCAAAACCTGAGGTCACAGCGGCTCTCCTTTCCCTTAGGGATGTAAAAGGAGATCACAGGGTCGGTCAAGAGACTATGGTAATCAGTCAGGATTCCAAGACGCTTTCAGGGAAGAATTCTGAGCTCTCTCCACTTCGCAATAGTGGCAGACCCAGTGCTAAGAGCACAGCTGAAAGATGCGTTAAGAGTCTGGAAAAGATAAGCATTAAAAGCTCGAAGAGATCTAAAAGGACCAATATCGGTCTTTCCTTAATCGCTTCCCTAACAATGGTCAAAGGCCAAAAGCCTATTGAAGACCGTGCCCTTGCAACTACCTTGACTATTGAAGATCATCCGCATGGATGCCTAGTCGGAAGAATGAGGTGTTCACACCCATCAGAGGAAAATCCAAGGGACTCGGTCATTTCTATCCAAAGCCATGTTAGTCCTGTCGTGGTTGGGGAAACAGTCTCCACGCAGATCAGACCTCCTCAGGCTGATCTGGGATATCGAAGCTATAATGAGACGTCGGAACCGACAAGGCTAGAGAGCGTCTTATATAATTTCGGTGATTTTAGCCATCCATTGCCTAAAAGGATGGCACCTATCAGCAGTTCATGTAAAATCGATCCGCAATGTGACAGCGGATGCTCTACTCGGGCTCAAGCCGGTAGAGTTAGAATGGTCCACAGACGCAGATCTATTCTCTCCCAGATGGGAACAAGTCCCCGAGCTGCAGATCGACCTCTTCGTGACGAGCGTCATTAAGAAACTACCTCGATATGTAGCCCCGTACGAGGATCCTCTAGAGGAGATAACAGACACCATGTCTCTAGTATGGAAGGGATAGACTCAGGAATTCCTGTTCATCCCATCCAATTTCCTGCTGAAGGTCCTCAACATGCTGAGATCCTTCCAGGGAGGAGGAGTAGCTCTGGTGGCTCCCAAATAGCCCAAGAGCAACTGGTTCCCTTTAGTGGAGGAACTGAGGCTGAGGCTGGCCCTAGTACTGAACCCAGTACTATCTCAGAGGGTTCAGAAGTTAATTGCCTTCGATTTATCACAGAGAGCCCAAACCCTTCATTTCATGATTTTCTTGACCTAGCAGTTAGGAAAAGATTTGGGATCTCAGAAGGCAATATAGAATTCTAAGAAAAATACAAGTCTAAGTCAACTAGAAGACAATATGGGTCATCTTGGAAAAAGTGGGTTGCTTTTGTAAAAGCAAAAGGACCGAAAGAAATTTCAATGAACTTCTGTCTGTCCTTCTTTGTCCACCTTCATAATCAAGGTCTGGCAGCCAACACGATAACTACATGCAAGTCAGCCTTGACTAGACCTCTTCTATATGCCTTTCAAGTGGATCTGGCGAATGAAATCTTTAATAAGATTCCGAAGGCATGCGCAAGGCTTAGGCCTGCAGCACCTCCAAATCCCATCTCATGGTCTTTGGACAAGGTCCTACATTATGCCTCATCTGTGAACAATGAAGATTGTTCCCTCAAGGATCTAACCCAAAAGGTTATTTTTCTGTTCGCTATAGCCTCTGGGGCTAGAGTTAGTGAAATAGTAGCCCTATCTAGAAATGAGGGCCACATTCAGTTCACAGAAGCGGGAGAACTGAATCTCTTTCCCGATCTAACGTTTCTCGCTAAGAACGAGCTACCCTCTAAGAGGTGGGGTC
>NC_090735.1:57852766-57855266 GCF_036898095.1 Palaemon carinicauda
ATTCAGAACAGTATCGTGGAGCATATAATCCATGACATGAAATGAAAGAAAAACTACCTTATTTGTGGCTGGATGAAAAGAAGTGAGAGAGAGAGTGATTATAAGATAACAAGGCAGGTGTTTATATTTTTTTTTTTTTTACCAAAACACTTCTATGATTAAAATCATGGATAGATGGTATGTTATAAACTGTAAAAGACAGAAGAGTCCTGTTAGATAAAATAACCATTTAATCTGTTGGGCAGACTAAAATATTTGGGAATTATATTTATCCTAAAAAACTCTTTACGATGCATTATAGGAACTGAATAATACACGAACAAAATCTGAACGTAAGTTTATGGCAACATATGGGAAATGAGCAAACTTTGCGAGAAATGTATGGGAAATGTATTTAAAATCAAAGAAACCTGAGCGAAAATTCATGGGAAACAGGTGGGAAATATATGAAATAATAGTGAATTATCATTGCAAATGTATGGGATATTAAGAAAATCTGAGCAAGTCAAGAGAAATGTATGGAAAACTAGAAAAATCCCAACACTCGTTTCGTTGGACAAACCAATAAATTGAGTAAGGCTCCCATATACCATTTCACTGAACTATCTGAACTACTATACATACTGAAACAGGCAAATAGTCAAGTGCTTTTTGTGCAACCTCTTCACGAATCGGGATGGTTTATTCTACATTTTTTGTAAAAACAAATCTCTCCTAAAAGATTCAATACTTAGCTGAGAGACATAAAATCTATTTTGGAAAAAGATAAGATTTCTGAGAACCTAAAAATAACAAAACACCATTGTGGAAAGCAGTCTACCAAGGAAAGCACTCCGCTGTGGAGAGTAGTTCACTGTGGAAAGCAGTCAGTTGTGGAAAGGAGCCAGCTGTGGGAAACAGTCTGCTATGGAAACTAGTCCACTGTGAAAAGCAGTTCACTTTGGAAAGTAGTCCGCTATGGGAAGTAGCTCGCTGTGGAAAGAAATCCGTTGTGGAAAAGAGTCTGTGGTGGAAAGCAGTCCGCTGTGGAAAGTGGTCCGCTGTGAAAAGCCGTCCGCTGTGGAATGCAGTCCACTGTGGAAAGCAGTCTGCTTGGGAAGTATTCTGCTGTAGAAAACAGTCTGCTGTGATGACTAATCCACTGTGGAGAGCAGTCTGCTGTAGAAAAAAAGTCCTCTGTGGAAAGGAGCCTGCTGCGGAAAGCTGTCTGCTTTGGAAAGCTGTCTGCTTTGGAAAGTAGTCTGCTGTGGAAAGTAGTCTGCTGTGGAAAGTAGTCTGTTGTGAAAAGCAGCCCGGTGTAGAAAGCATCCAGTCCCCTGTGAATAGCAGTCTGCCGTGGGGAGCAGTCCACTGTGGATAGCAGTCTGCTGTCCACATTGGAAAGCAATCTGCTGTGGAAAGCAGTCTAGTGAGAAGAATAGTCCACTGTGGAGAGAAGTCTGCTATGGAAAGGAATCCTCTGTGGAGAGCAGTCTGCTGTGGAAAGCAATCCGCTGTGGAAAGCAGTCCACTGTGTAGAGAAGTCTCTGTGGAGAGCAGTCTGCTGTAGAAAGCACTCCGCTGTGAAGAGCGATCCACTGTGGAGATCAGTTTGCTGTGGAGTGTAATCTGCTGTGGAAAGCAGTCTGCTGGGGAGAACAGTCTGCTGTAGAAAGCAGTCCACTGGGGAGAGCAGTCCGCTGTGGAGAGCAGTCTGCTGTGGAGAGCAGTCTGCTGTGGAGTGTAGTCTGCTGTGGAAAGCAGTCTGCTGGGGAGAACAGTCTGCTGTAAAAGCAGTCCACTGGGGAGAGCAATCTGCCGTGGAAAGCAGTTAGCTGTGGAAAGCAGTCAGCTGTGGAAAGCAGTCCACTGTGGAGAAAAGGCTCTGTGGAAAGCAATCCCCTGTGGAGAGCAGTCCGTTGTGGAGAGCAATCCCCTGTGGAAAGCAGTCTACAGTAGAGTGGAATCTGCTGTAGAAAGCAGTCCGTTGAGGAGGGTAGTATGCTGTAGAAACCAAACCACTAGGGAGAGCAGTCTGCTGTAGAAAGCAGTCCGTTGTGGAGAGAAGTCTCTGTGGAAACCAACCCGTTGTGGAGAGCAATCCGCTGGGGATAGCAGTCCATATGAAATAAAAACTGATTGAAAAATGTTTAGACTACATGGTGCTTTAACGAATCGCTTTAAGAAACATTCACGTTTAGGTATTTAACCTGTGATTAGATGCCATTAAGTACAGGGAAATCGCCGCTCTTCATGAAAATATCCTGAAGACTGAACGCGTACTTAGTTATTAGTGAATAATCTAACGGAAGGCAATTTTAAAATGTCAGAGTGTAATGAAGAAATGTTCAACGTGTTAGCCATACATGGTTCTATAACATATAAAGATACACAGTGTAGCTACTGATGTTTTTCAATTTTATCTAGTTATGCAAATTCATGATAATGTTCAGGGACAAGTGGTTCGATACCTGAACTATATAATTATCTACAGACATCTTATTGGTTAATAGCTTGATAT
>NC_090735.1:57872766-57877766 GCF_036898095.1 Palaemon carinicauda
AATAAGAAAGAAACGTTTACCCTCAAGCAAGAGAACTCTAACCCATGACAGTGGAAGACCATGGAACAGAGGTTATGGCACTACCCAAGACTAGAGAACAATAGATTAATTTTGGAGTGTTCTTCTCCATGAAGAGGTGCTTATCACAGATAAAAGTCTCTCTTCTACCCTTACCAAATGGAAAGTAGCCACTGAACAATCACAGTGCAGCAGTCAACCCGTCGAGTGAAGAAAAATTGATTGGTAATCTTAGAAATTCTATCAGAATCCATGAAGGAACCTAATATTGGTGAATAAATTAAACAAAGTTTCTGAACATTATACACATCTTAGTGAAGGATGACGTTCAATGTTCTCTTCTGTTGATCACAACATTGGAAAATAAACTGACGGTTTCTGAAGCAAAATCAGAAATGGTGCAGTCTAGACAAAAAGGGATATATAACCAAACCAAATTCAAGATGATTACCTTCATTTTAGAAGTTATGCTTACAAAACAAAATCATTAAAAGAAAGAATCTACTAATTTCCTACAAAGGTACTTTCCATAACTGAAGACTCCTTAGCTGGCCCAACTGCAAAGCCTGAATCAATATAATGCTATCCGGTATGGAGAGAGAGAGAGAGAGAGAGAGAGAGAGAGAGAGAGAGAGAGAGAGAGAGAGAGAGAGAGGAGAGAGAATCTGGTGACCTGTTCTCGCTCAGGAGCGAATTCCAGGTCATTAAGCTTTCTTTGTTGGCGACATTACCTTCATCAGCCAGATCTCATTAGCGAGAACAGACTGCCAATGCGATGCCTTTAGAGTAAAATGTCCTTCGGTTGTGAAGCTGTAATTGGGTTGCATTTAGCCGTAATTGTCGTCATTATGTTGTTCGAATAATTGTGAAAGTAAAACAAATAAAATAGAATAGATGAATTTCCTGTAAAAATAAAGCTAACGCAAAAGGAATTCGTTGTCAAAAACTGGCTTTACTCATAATTTGCAATTCTGCTTCATGATTTTCAAAAGCTTTTGCTATCCATGGCGTGAGAGGAGGAAGTACTTACTCTCATAAATATCTTTCCATCATGATAGGAAATCATTAATGTATAGATTTTCCTTGCTGGAGAATTTACCATTTTGATTTCGCGACCTTTATCAATGACAAAATACTTCAAAAGAAAAATTGAGGTTAGCAAATTAGCATTAATGTGAGCTTAGTCATTTAGTTACTTATGTATGTTCTATTCTAAAACCTTCATACACATTAGAAAAATGGGGAGGTCAATGCTTCTACACTTTTCATCATTCATGTATGTAAAATATATATATATATATATATATATATATATATTCATATACACACATGCATATATATATACTGTATATATATATATATATATATATATATATATATATATATGTGTGTGTGTGTGTGTATGTGTGTGTGTGAGCGTATGTGTGTACATACAAATATATGCTTATGCATCGTACCGCACGTATTTCATACACGGTCATACACTGTAATATGTTTTTTTTTTTTTTTTTTTTTATGTCTTCCTCCTTCACGCAGTAATATAAAAATCTGTTTAAGCTTGTCATCGCATAATTCATTTTGTCTGAATTTCTGTGCCATTATTGCACTCAAATGTTTGTATATAAGCTCTTTATCTTTTTCAATAAACTTACATTCACCTCGCCTCTCTGTTCGTACCTAACAGCTACCGTCGCTGTTGTCAAGTTGTATCACTCATCTAATATCAAAACCAGAGTGAAGAAAAACATGATAATGAAGTTTACAGACTCTAAGAGATCTTCACTTATGTGATATGACAGTCATGATTACAGGAAAAATATCGCAGAAAACCCATTTAAAGCCGACAATGATCAAAAGTATTGACCTTTTTATACACATGCACTATGTTTACGAGAATTTTAAAGCTTTATAGTAATCAAATGCTTAATTCTCTGATTTTGAAGACAGAAAATTGAGCTATACATTCATAATTCAAGATAGATAAATAGACAGATAATCTTCTCCTCGAAAGAAATAATATATAATTTCCCTTCCTGAGTTCATGATCGTATTCTAATGCATTTGCTTAACATTATTCGAGTTTTAATTTTTTTTCCAATTAATGAAGTGCCCTCACAATGCTTTGAGAGTTCGCAGCTAATTTATCTTGCATGTGACCTGAGTTTCAGGATATGCATTAAAGTTCGCTATTGTGACACCTACTTCAACATCTGTGACCAGTCGTGTCTACACAGAGAAGCAAGTTTATTCACTTTTCAATTCATTGATGATTATAATTGGACGTTCTTCGATCACTTTAGTCTAACAATGAAGAGCTTTTTTTTCTTTTATCTTATGGCCAATTTTTCAACCCTTATTTTGGATAAGCCTTATCTTATATCATAAAAACTGGTACACTCGTTGTTCTATAACAAATAATCATATAGGCTACTATTGTCAAGTGATAAAATCTAATGGCTTCCAATAGGCAAAAGGTAAAGTCATAGTATGTATTTATTTTCTTGGTATTAACAACAAAGCGTAGCCCTTACGGTAAAGTAAATCCCAAGTATATATGAAAATCTAAATGAAAATATAAACGACCACAATATCAAAATCAAAATTAATAACAAAAGTATAATCAAAATGAATAATAATAATAATAATAATAATAATAATAATAATAATAATAATAATAATAATAATAATAATAATAGTAGTAGTAGTAGTAGTGCCAAAAAGAAAATAGTAGCAACTACTGTGCAAAATATTTCTAATGATAAACCATTTAAGATTCTTAGTAGGATTTATATACATGTAGAAAATTATCACTATGTAAGACATTTACTGAGTACAATATGAATGGAAAAGGAAAACTAAAAAACTTTAAAACGATTCCTAAAAACATTATCCTATAAAACATCATAATCATATATATATATATATATATATATATATATATATATATATATATATAATTATATACATATATATATATATACAGTATATATATATATAATATATATATATATATATATATATATATATATATATATCAACAATGAACCACATGGCTAAAGAGATGTACTTCAAAACTGCTGAGCTTATCAGCACCATTGCAACCTATAATGTGCCATTTTAACCAAGGCCAATATCCCCAGCAAAGCCCCATCTAAAACTGCTTATCTGGAAGGTAATAAAAGGGGCTATTTATTCTAAAACCCAAGCGGATAAGACCGTGAAAATACTGCCGGTGGCTCGGATAAGTGTCGTATTTTTGGTTGGAGGAGATGGCGAGGAAAAATGGCTCTGGGTATCGGAGGTTGGGGTGAAAATAGTCCATGACTTCGGTGCAATATAACGTGGTTCAATTCATAATAACAGAACTAGCATCAATATTCGATGTGTTTAGAGATAAATGTAGAAATAGGTTTCATGGACATAGGTATGCCCATTGCATATATCCAGCATGTATAGGTATGTATATGTATGTATATAAATGTGTGTGTATGTGTTTATTCATATACATATATACTTCTGTATAGACACTTATATATAAGTATTGTACCAACCGTGTGTCGCACAATTGTACATAATTCCTTTTGTATATAATATGCTTGTATCTTCGCTCTTCCCTCGCACTCAAACGAACATGAAAATTCATGCTGCTGTTTTGCTCTGAACATTGTCTGTCTCTCGAACATGTTATGTCCTGTTGCCTTCAGGTTTTGTATATAAAAGGAGAGTGTTCCACAATAATATAACTCAGTCGTTTCCAATCTGCCTTTGAGTTCACAACCTTCTCCCTCCTTCGTCACATTGGTGATCCCGGAGAGACTCGCTCCTCCCGCCTCCCCATCCCCCCTACACCTCTCACCGTTAATATGACGCCGTCAACGCATACCCTTCTGCAGCAGTACTCGCCGTCGCCAGTCGCCCGTATAGCAACGCCTTTTCAGCTCTCTCAACAACCGTTGGGGGACCAAAGGGCTTCGCTCACCCTCGGGAAAATGACCAGTATCACTCGCCTGCAACCTGCCGCAGACGGCTCTCCTCGTGATGTGAACCCACTTCACGACTTTCAAACCTCCATCAACGCCTCCACTCGTGACGAAGACGACATCTATTCACTTCAACCACCGAAGCTCACGTGAATGTCGTAGGACACGCCTATGAATGCCGTAGGACACACGCCTATGAATGCCGTAGGACACACTCGCCTACCCCGTGACGAGCCGGAGCGGCAACAGCCACCCATCATCCACCACTCGCTCGCACCCAAACCAACGACTTCTACAGCCACTCACTGCCGCTAATCGGCGCAGTTTTTACTACTACCTCTCCAGATTCAGGGCACCTATTTAACATGTTCAGTATGTCATTTTTAGAGGGGGAGCCATGTACCAACCGTGTGTCACACAATTGTACATAATTCCTTTTGTATATAATATGCTTGTATCTTCGCTCTTCCCCTCGCACTCAAACGAACATGAAAATTCATGCTGCTGTTTTGCTCTGAACATTGTCTGTCTCTCGAGCATGTTATGTCCTGTTGCCTTGAGGTTTTGTATATAAAGAAGAGTGTTCCTTAATATATAACTCAGTTGATTGCATCCTGCCTTTGAGTTCACAACCTTCTCCCTCCTTCGTCACAGTATATACAGATACATATACACACAATGCATATATATATATTAAGTATATATATATATATATATATATATATATATATATATATATACAGATATAAATATATATATATATATATATATATATATATATATATATATATATTTATATATATACATACATACATACATACATACATACATACATATATATATATATATATATATATATATATATATATATTTATATATATATATATATATATATATATATATATATATGTGTGTGTGTGTGTGTGTGTACCACTTTAACTTGCTTGCACCCATTCATAAGCCTGTGTTTTATCTTCTTAAAGCTCACAAATCGTAGACAAC
>NC_090735.1:57895266-57917766 GCF_036898095.1 Palaemon carinicauda
AACCAGTAAAAAATCTACAATATATGGATCAATAATAATGATGATGGAAATGTCCAGATATTAACAATACGAATAAATGATGAGTTTTTTAATAATATTGTTATCAGTTGGATTCACTGCTGACATTGAGATGTTCATAATATAAACTGTGTAATGATAGTTATCCTAATAGTTGTATTATCATTGTTATTATTAGAATCATTATTGTGAAGAGTAGTAGCACAAGAGGAACCTTCATCTTTGAAGAATTCACCAGAGCCAAGGGACAAGAAACCAGACAGGTTAATCTAAGACCTATAGAAAGACTATTTATGAAGGTTTAAAGGTTTAAAGGTCGCTCATGAAAGGCAAGGGCAAGGGACAGTGACACTGCCCTATCGCGCAGGACAATTCCCTAGAGACTGACCATATACACATATGATCAGCGCCCAAGGCCCCCTCTCCCTCCAAAGCTAGGACCAAGGAGGGCCAGGTAATGTCTGCTGATGACTCAGCAGATAGACCTGTAGGCTCCCCCAAACACCCCATCCTTAGCTCACAAGGATGGTAAGGTTGCAGCGACCAAAGAAACTAATGAGTTAAAGCGGGACTCAAACCCCAGTCTGGGGTTCACCAGTCAGAGACGTTACCACCTCGCCCACCACAACCATATCTTCTACTGTGCGTTTCCAGCAATACACGAAAATTATAAAATTTGAAATATTTTACAAGTCAAAAAATGTAAAGCTTCGCCCGACATCTGTGTGTGTGCACATGTAGTGTTAATTCTCCAAACTTCGAAAATTATAAAAATAACCAGTTCTAATTGCTGACGGGAGCGTGACCCCATGACTTCTCATACGCAAACATGTGACGACCTAAATTGGGACTGAATATCACACGTTGACATACCAAGGATAAATCGACCTGGAGTCATATTGAAAATCGGAAGGAAAGAACATCCACTTTTAGAGTGAGTGGTATGAGGAGGATTATGAGGCGGCACTCTTCTTTTTCGGTTTCCCTCTTTTCACTCCCATCCTTTTTTGGTCCACTTTTTTCGGACCCCTATTTTTTCGGTGCATTTTTTTTCGGTCCCCTTTTCCGGTCCCTTCTATTTTCGGTCCCCTTTTTTCGGTCCCTTCTATTTTCGATTCCCTCTTTTACGGGTCTCCTTTATCGATCCGCTCTTCTTTTCAGTCCCATCTTTTTTTCAGTCCTTCTTTGTTCGGTCCCTCTTTTTGATCTCCTCTTTTTCGGTTCCCTCTTCTTTCGGTTCCCTCTTTTTTCGGTCCCATCTTTTCAGTCCCCTCTTCGATTTTCAAAATGAGGCCCACCCTCATTCCCGAATGAGGAAATGTGTTAATGAAAAATGAATGCTGTTAAGTGAAGGGAAAGTCGTAGACTTAATCATCCTGGATCAACATTGTTATTAATGGTATAACTGGTTTGTTTGACCTAGTCTCACCCAATTATTAAAAGCAAACAAGCCATTATAATGCCCAGCGATAGAGCGGGATTCTCTCTGCTTTATCGTCCCTAAATTTTCATCTTCTGTTGTTTATCGGCTACCAAATTTCCAGCGTACTATTTTTGTTTCTTTGTATTATTCGTCTACTTATCAGTTCGATTGCTTTGGGTTTCTGTTTGTGTGTGTGTGTGTGTGTGTGTGTGTGTGTGTGTGTATTAGTTAGGGATAAAATAAAACGGGTTAGCTGAAAGAGAGAGAGAGAGAGAGAGAGAGAGAGAGAGAGAGAGAGAGAGATATGGGGTTGAAGTGGTTAATAGTTGAAGATCAAATCAACACTTATCATTACAATGCGATTACTATTACAATTTTCATAATGCAAAACCTCAAAGAAGTATGCAATAAATTTTGCAAGGATGGAATAAAAACTTGAATGCATTTAAAGCAATATTATGACTATATATTGAAGACGGGTAATTATGGCCGACTGATATTCCCATGACGACGCCGATTTTTTTAACGTTTTTAAAGGTGTGCATAAGGAGACATACATAATTTCAAAGCTCCTGAATGCTTTTAGGATTCAAGTTTTAAACAACCAGTAATGTCTTTACCAAATCCATAAAATTATTATTAACTGGTAAAACATATTTTCATACACAGAAAGTCGCGTAAATTTACATGCATTGAACACTTATTAAAATAAAAAGATGGAACATATATTCAAGCAGATGGATATTTCGTGCAATACAGGAATCACTCACGACTGGGAACAGAGAATGCATTGGAATTTTATGAATGAATTGGCATTCATGAATGAGATGTACTTCAGGCGCCCTTAACTCTCTCAAGGGACCTGATATCTCATCATAATGGTCTGCAGGGAATCTTTATCGCTGGCAAATTTCAGTTTGCATGCAAGGAAAGTATTACTTTTTTCACTTACCCTTCTTTTTTACGATCACCCTTGGTGCAATTTGATGCTTCGCGACCTGCAAAAAGAGAAAAATTGCGTATTTTTAGCAATTAAACACAGGTATTTGGTTTATAAATTACACTAATCATGATAAAAAATGGATCAAATTATGGTGATGTATTGGAACAGAAAAATTACAACACCCCATCCTCTCTCTCTCTCTCTCTCTCTCTCTCTCTCTCTCTCTCTCTCTCTCTCTCTCTCTCTCTCTCTCTCTCACAAAATTATTTTTTTTCCAGATATTCTAAAGGATTTGATAGTATAAAAACCTTCCTTAAGTTATTTCAGAATAACAGATTGGATCACTTCCAAATAGGATTAAATTAATGAGGTTACATGGTAACTTCTTTACGATTGCAATATAATAATTCCGTTTTAGATAATAATCATCACAATAGAGATGCGCTATTGAATCAATATATCCTCGCATGACTTACAAGCAGATTATAAATCTAAAAGAAGTTTTTTTTTTCACGATAACATCTAAGAAATTTAAATTTAAATGCCCAATACCAGAAGTGACCAGAAGATATAAATGTTCAATACTAGAAGTGACAAAAGTATTTAAAAGTTCAATACCAGAAGTGACCAAGATATTTAAATGTTCAATACCGGACGTGACAAAAAGATTTAAATGTTCAATACCAGAAGTGACAAACAGATTTGAATGTTCAATACCAGAAGTGACAAACAGATTTGAATGTTCAATACCAGAAGTGACAGAAAGATTTGAATGTTCAATAGCAGAAGTGACTAAAAGACAATTTTAAAAAATGAGATTGCATAGCTTCTGTAACTTCTTTGCGCTGAAAAGTATTTTGTCTATTTTTATAGTACTTTGGCCATCATAATGTCCATGGAATAGAGGCAATTCGAGTTTAACAATCAAACGATCTTTTCATTTTAAAGGAATCTCATTCTATCCGTAATAAACGGATTTTGAGCGAAGCGAAAAATCTATTTTTGGGTGAGATAGCCATGGCGTCCTGATGGAAGGTTCCTTTTTGGTAGCTTCCTTGGGTAAATAACTACTAAGATATTCCCAGAGAATTTAACCACAGGTTATCACAGAATTCTAACTTCTGGAGCGAGTATCCTAAAGGTTTCCCTTTTAAGACATCGTAAATCAACAGGGGACGCATGTATTAACGCGCCACATAGCTATCTACACCCCGAACAGAGTTAAGGCTTCGGTGTGTAAAGGCAGAGAATAGCTGGGAGCCGTTCCATAGCTAATCTCATCCGTGGCTACTTTTGGTACTCGAGACGTAAACAAAAGGGCGCCATTGCTTGAATGACGTCACGTTCGTCTTCATCCTGAAGCCAGTTGCTTGCCGATCACCATGATACAGCAGAGCAGGGCGGGACCTAAAAACTGGACGAAGTAGCAGGGAGGGTCCATCAGGACGCCATGGCTATCTCACCCAAAAATAGATTTTTCGCTTCGCTCAAAATCCGTTTTTTGGGCTCAAGCCATGGCGTCCTGATGGAAGAATACCAGAGAATCAATGTATCGTGGTAAATTTTCCCCTATTGGTAAGTGCCAAGGGCTTTGAACAAATTAGCATAGTAATCTTAATAAAGAACCGTAGGGAAGAATCTTCCTGCACCCCTTGGCAGTGAAGTTCCCACGGGCCATGCCGAGGTCAAAGTGGTTATTGAAGGGCTATTCACCTTGTTAGAAGAACCTGAAGAACTTGGAGACGAGACTGAATGGTTGGCATTCGTATCGGAACATTCTGGAAGGCAGACAGGTGGTGGTTGGACACTGTGTGCTGAGAAGGTTGGTTTCGTCTCCAGGGTATGAAGAGTAAGCATTCGTATTGGAATATTACTTTGTAAGAGTGAATATAAAATAAGGGTTAGGACCTTAAAATCTCCATGAACCATGAGGAAACGGGATAATAAAACTATGACAGGCATGTATTTCATAGTAAGTAGGAGCGGATTGAGACGCACAAGTAATAAAATAGAAATTTTATTTCACAGTTGCAGAAATTAAATGAATTACAGCAATAAGTAAAGTTAATTTACAGAAATTATAATGTACATAGTAATAAAGACTTGCTCTTGAATCTGAAAGGGAATTTCAAATTTATTAGTAGGCACTCGTCCTCGAGGAACGTTAGTCTTTAATTAAAACACATCATGCTCTAGGCATGCGGCACTTGTGTGACAACTATGACATTTCACCTGGGATAAGAACAGTTATAAGAAAGCACTAAGTGTTTTCGACATCACTATATATCGCTCGAGGGTCAACATAGGCACCCGAAGAGTTAGAGTCCCAAGTAACTCACTGTTCTATGCAGAGTTAGGTGCAGGTTTCATAACACTACCTGCGGCTACCACAAAATGTTTGACTTCGTGCACTTTTTTCGCATAATGTTTGAAGAAAACACGCGAGGACTTCCAGCCTGTGAAACTTTTAAGGCTTTCGAAGTCCATACTCTGAAAGAAATTCAGAGACGATGCAACTTTTCTAGGATCGTGACCAGCGGGTGTACTGTCGGGATCCGCTCTGCGAATGAAGTAGGTGATTTTCGCTCTTAATTGTTTCAGTGACAGGTCGCTGCCCGATGTTTCTCCTTTGAAGAGTTGGCCTCCACCAAAGTTCGAAGTTCTGCGAAGATAGACCTTGAGGCTCTCTACTGGGCATAAAGAGGCATCTTCCTTCAGGGGGCATATTCTCCAGGGGCCCCATCTTTTGGTGGGTAATTCATTTTTGGCGAGAAACGTCGGATCAGGGGAGAGGGTAATGTCTCCTGAATCAGTAAACAGGATATGACCCTCTTCTCTTGATAATGCCACTATTTCGCTGACTCGGGCTCCTGAGGCAAGAGCAAAGAGAAATATAACTTTCTGAGTCAGATCCTTGAGAGGGCATGAATCATTATCTAAGTTGGAGGCGAAATGGAGCACCTTGTCCAATGACCAGGAGATCGGTTTCGGTGGGGGTGCTGGGCGTAGACGAGCGCATGCTTTCGGCAGTTTATTGAAGATGTCGCTGGACAGATCAATTTGGAAGGCATACAATATTGGTCTAGTCAAGGCCGATTTGCAAGTTGAAATCGTATTGGCTGCTAATCCCTGTCCATGAAGGTGAATGAAGAAGGACATGCATAAATCAATTGTGATTTCCTTAGGATTTTTTGTCTTGACGAAAGAGACCCATTTTCTCCAAGATGATTCATATTGCCGTCTTGTGGATTCGGTCTTGTATTCCTCGAGGAAGTCTAGACTTTTCTTCGAGATCCCAAACCTCTTCTTTGCGGCTAGGGAGAGAAAATCATGAGATGAAGGTCCTTGATTTTCGATGATGAAGCGAAGACAGTCGACTTCTGTACTTGTTGGGAGAGAACTGGGCCCGGGAGAGGGATCAGCTTGGGCTGCAGCTCCAGGACCAGGGGGTACCAGTTGCTCCGGAGCCACTTGGGAGCCACTAGGGCCGCTGTCCCTTTGAAGGTTCTCAGCTTGGAGAGGACTTTCAGCAGAAGGTTGGTGGGAGGGAACAGATATCTTGGACCATCTGTTCCAGTCCAGTGACATGGCATCCACTGCTTCTGCCTTGGGGTCCTCGTACGGGGCCACGTACCGAGGAAGTTGATTGTTGTCGCTCGTTGCGAAGAGATCTATCTGAAGTTCTGGGACTTGGTGGGAGATGAAGGAGAATGATCTTGCGTCTAGAGACCATTCCGACTCTATCGGGTTTGTCCGAGATAGAGCGTCCACTGTCACGTTGCGGAATCCTTGTAGGTGAACTGCAGACAGGTGCCATTTCTTCTTCTCTGCCAGACGGAAGATTGGGAGAAGCACCTGATTTATCTGGGGCGATCTTGAGCCTTGGCGATTGAGACATCGAACTACCACCGAGTTGTCTAGGGTTAGACGAATATGGATCGAGGGAGGCGGGGAGAGTTTCTTCAGAGTTAGAAGGACCGCCATGGCCTCCAAGATGTTGATGTGGAACGTCTTGAACAGGGGAGACCATGTGCCTTGAGCCTGTTTTTGGTGGGAGTGACCTCCCCAACCCTCCAGCGAAGCGTCCGTGTGGATGTTGAGTGATGGAGGTGGGTGTTGAAGAGGAATGGACCTTTTCAGGGCCTTTGCTTCCGACCACGGCTTGAGGAGAAGTCGAAGTCTGTTTGGGAGCCGTCTCTTGAGGTCTCTTCGAGCGATGGATGCAGAACGTCTCCAGACTCCCGCGGCATCCTTTAGCTGTGCACGAAGCACTGGGTTTGTTACTGAGGCGAACTGTAGAGAGCCTAGAACTCGTTCCTGCTGTCGTCTTGAGATCCGCTTGGATTTCAGTAGTCGCTTGACAGACCCTGCTATTTCCTTCCTTTTCTTCTGGGGAATGGAAAGGCGGTGTGACTGAAGGTTCCAATGGATTCCTAACCATTGGAACTTCTGAGCTGGAGAGAGGCGAGATTTCTTCGCGTTTATCTTGAATCCCAGGTGTTCTAGGTACTGGGTGACTTTGTTGCAGGATTTTACACAATCCTCGGGCGATGGAGCCCAAACTAGCCAATCGTCGAGGTAGGCCATCACCTGGACGTCTCGGAGGCGGAGCTGTTGTACTATGGCGTCCGCCAGCTTTGTGAAGATCCGAGGGGCCACATTGAGGTCGAAGGGCATGGCCCTGAAGGCGTAGCTTTTCCTTTGGAGTCGAAATCCTAGGTAGGAGGAAACGTGATGGTTCATCGGAATGTGCCAGTAGGCATCCGCCAGGTCTATGGAGACCGTGTAAGAACCTCGAGGCAGAAGGGTCCTTATCTGTTGAAGAGTCAGCATCTTGAACTTGTCGTTCGCTATGAACTTGTTGAGGGGGGATAAGTCCAGAATGACTCTGAGTTTGTCGGAGTCTTTCTTGGGGACACAAAACAGTCTCCCTTGGAACCTGGTGGACTTTACCTTCCTTATCACCTTCTTTTTCAAGAGATCTAGGACATATTCTTCCAGAAGGGGGGTTGATTGTTGGAAGAATTGCTGGAATGTTGGGGGTGGTTGAGTCCAACTCCAGCCTAGACCCTTCTTGACGATGCTGTGTGCCCAGGGATCGAAGGTCCAACGATCCTGGAATTGGCGGAGTCTTCCTCCCACCGGAAGCACTTCATTGCTTCTGGTGTCCCGAGGGCTTGTTGCCTCGGCCGCTAGCTCCCTTTCCTCCTCTGCCTCGGGAGGGACGGCGAGACGCGTCTCTGCCTGCACCTCTGCTTGAGCCTCTACCTTTGGGACGAAAGGTAGTCGTCTGTTGCTCGAAAGCAGGGGTGAAAACCGGTGACTGTGACAAGACCGGTTGGGTGACCAGCTGAAAGGTCTGCTGTGGCTGAGCTGCCACTTGGGAGGTAGCGGGTCCCGGAAACTGACGTCTTGGTTGACGTTGCTGGGGTTTCTGTTTGGAGGATTTCCTCTTAGGTTGAGGTCCGTCGTCCTGAGAGGATTTCCTCTTCTTTGACATGCCCCACTTGTGGAGAAGGTTCCTATTCTCCGTGGCGGCTTTGTCGGTAATTTCCTTCACAAGGTCAGAAGGAAAGAGGTGTTTGCCCCAGATGTTGGAGGAAATCAGCCTCCGGGGTTCATGTTTCACAGTGGCACCTGCGAACACGAATTCACGACAGGCTCTCCGAGCCTTCATGAAGTGGTACATGTCCTTCACCAGGGTTGCCATGTGGGATTTGGAAAGTACCATGTAGTGGTCTGGTACTCTGGTGTCACAGGCCATGATGTCCAGTTGGACCTGGTGGGACATGGATGCTGCGAGCCTCTCCTTCGTATCTTGTTCCCGACGAAGGAGGTGATCGTTGAGTTTCGGGAGGTCTTCATTAAACTGACGTCCGGCGACGTCAGGATCTAGCTTTCCCACCACGAAAGTATGCTGGATGTCCTTCCAGTGTCGAGCGTCGGGGGGAGTGACTATGGAGAAGGGTCTGCACTCCTCCAGTGCAGGGCAGGCTTTTCCCTCCTCCACAGCCTTGAGGCACGCAGTGAAGGCCTTTTCCATGAATGGAAGGACTGCATTCTCAGGTGCAACGTAGGTAGGGTGCTTCTTGCTCAGGGCCGGAAGCTTAGAGCAGGTAAAACCCCTACTTTTAAAAGTGTTGGCTAGCATAGCATGGGCCTTCGCGAGATCGAACACTATCTCCTCTTTCGGTTCGGTCTCTTCTTTAGAGGCAGGTTCAGAGCGAAGTCGGACGTAACAGTCCGGGTAGGCCTCGAAATTTGGGAAGAACTCCACGTCTTCCAGGGGGACCGTGCCGATCTTGTCACTGACGAAGATCCTGCCGGTCGCTATGACCATATGCTCAGCATACCTCCATGGGTTGGCATGTGAGCAAGCGGGGAGATCCTTAACCGAGATCTTCTTCGGTTCTTTGGATCCTATCATAGACCTGATGAACTCCTGATTCTCCTTCAGCCTGTCGTCCATGATGGCTTTAATCATCCGGAGCATCTCTTGGGTGGATGGCAAGGGTTCCGGGGTAGTGGAGGTAGACGGGAGAGACACTTCCGTCGGTGTAGGAGTAGGGGCGGTGATGGAAGGAGGAGCGACCTCTTGCTCCGACTCGGCGTATTCCACCTGGTCTTCATCATCTTCAGCCCCTTGAGCCATAAGGGTCTTCTCCGTGTCTTCCGAGACATCCGACATGTGTTCGTCATCTTCGGAATCCAGGCGGCACTCGTGCATGGACTGGGCCATGACTACATCAGGTTCCACTGTAATTTGGACAGTGGGGATCGAATCCTTGGGTACCACAGAATCAGGGGAGGCCTTAGGGAACAGAAGTGACCTCAATTCTTCAGTGGCCAGGTACGGTCCGGTGGCATTCTTCTGGAAGCCACGCACCCACTTGCGTAGCTTCTCCCGAGAAGTGTCCCTGACCTCCGCTGAGGGAGGGTTATGGAAGGCATCAACAAGGTGAGCCTGACAGACCGTACAATTCAGTGGGTCCCAGAATTTCAAATCCCCTTTCTTGTTAGCACAAGGGGCGTGAGTCCTGCAAGCCGTATGCCCGTAGAAGTGCGGGCGTTTCACAGCGCAGAAGTCGAAGTCACACTTCATCTGCTCCTCCTGTGGAAGAAAGAGAAAATGAGTATGGGGGGAGTCATAAGAATGGCTCTTAAGCTAAGTTAATATTAATCATTAATTTTAACTTGATAAAGGGTGTGATGCAGAGGATTGAGAGAGTAAAGAAACATACTCCATGCATCTCGCCCAGCTGGCTACCGTAAGCTTCATCCTTGGATAATCCGAAGTGGCCGAAGGCATAGGATAGAATTCCCTCAGAATCCATAGGGTAATGGAATTCCATGGGAATTACCAAGGATAAGTTTGGGACTGAGGTCACTCAGTCCCAAATTAGGGGGCTAAAGGATCCCCAAGGGTAACTGCTTCCGGCAACCAGCCGCGCTAAGATACACGCAGCATGCTGGAAATCTGAAGAATGCAAAAGGACAGCATGATTACTAATAGAACAGTATCAGGGTACTGATCCACTAACGTAAAAAGGCCATCTGGTTGCAGTGTAGGGCTATCAGTATGAGGTGATAGCTAGTAGAAGGGGGTGCAAGTCATCTTGACGCCTCCGGGGGGGTCCGGCAGACCTCCGGCACGCCGGAGGCCGCTCCAGCAGAGTTTCTGGCATTAGTACAGACAGTATAAGTCAAGAGTAAAACCAGGGTGGCGGCCGCCGGCACAGCGGCGGCGCGCCGGCAGGGGGAGCGGCGGCTCCGGCAGCCGGAGGATGCCAGAGTGGTGACAGGATCAAGGATAGTTATAGCAGAACCGGGTTGCCGGCAGTGGATGCCAGCACTCCGGTGGCCGGTCGGCGGGCGGACGGCCAAGCTATGAGGGAAGTGAAGAGCCATCGGCTGGAAGCCGGCGGCAGGCGGCAGTCCCCCGGCACACGGAGGACTGGCGGCCATGGGGGGTATGGAGGGAGTCACCAAGGTAGGAGGTGGGTATCACCGACAGTGGAGGCGGCAAGGGACCGGCACCCGGATAGTGAAAGAGACAGGGGGAGGGATGTAAGGAGTCCAGTCATGGACTCCCAGACATCCCCCCCTGAGAGGGTGTACCCATGATAGAGGCTGGCTCTATCACCCAGAAGCAGGGGCCGCAGAGGACCGGGAGCTAGGGTAGCCCAAGGGAGGGCTAGGGAACACCCAAAGAGGGGGAGACCCCTGTATACAGAACACATCCAGTGGCTAACCCCATAGGACACTATGAAGGGTATATGTACCAGAGCGGACTGTACGCAGAAGCTCCAGGTTGCCCTATCACTCCACCCTAAGGAGGAGTTGTAGGACAGGGGACAGATGGGTATAGACTAACCTAAGTATAGGCTAGGCTATACAAGAGATAGGTGGGGAGGGGAGAAGAGAAGAGTCTTCCATGAAAGGGGTTCTGTACCAGAGCGGCCACTAAGGAAGGGAGGACACTCCCTAACCTAAGGTAAGGCAGCCTGACTGAAACGGTGCATGGGTACAGTTTCAGCAAGGAACAGAATTACCCTTCCAAAACCTAACCTAGAGCAGGGCTGAGCGTCCTGAACTAGGAAGGAAAGAAGACATATCGCTATCGCAGGACAGTCGTAGACTAGTCCTAGCCATAGAGGAAAGATTAGCCGTTCCTCACTCTCAGGCGCAACCCTAAGGGGGGTTCATTCCCTTAGGGAGGACTGAGAGGCGATAAAATACTCTGGTAAGAGCTTGATCCCTTTACGTGGTAAGGGGAGCAAGGCTACGCAGAGGGAATGCCAAGGGCAGGGGGATGAAGGGAGCATATAGGGGTCCTATATGTAGGTTAGGTTAGAAAGGTACACTAACTAACCTATCCCCTATATGGTCCCTGAAGGCGAAAACACTTGCATCACAGTCAATAGTATTGTAAAATAATGCCACTATCTTCATAAATAAGCCTAGGATCACTGATAAATCATGCATGAACACTGATATCTAGGCGCACTGGCCTGGGGGCTAAAGTAGCCAACTGGTATAGGGTCAATCGATGACCGGTAAAAAAGCGTCAAAACACGATATAAAAGTTCCTAGCTATGAAGACTAAATAAACTAATGTTATCGATTAGTAATTGAGGCCGGAAGCGTTGTTGTGGCTAACTAAATAAGGCATGCAGAACAACAACGACGCCATAAAATGGCGGGTCCGGTAGAGGCACAGCTCTGCCACAAAACAACAATTATTTCGAAAAGTAATATTTACTTTACGGTCAGAGCTTAACTAAACAATACTGGAACCTTGTACTCAACTTTCCAGAAGAAGGCGAGGCCGAAGGTAGCGACATAATAAGGATGCAAGGCGATAAAGATGGCACAGGGAAAATCCGTCTAAGTAAGGCAAGCTACTAGCAGAAGGATGAAGACGAACGTGACGTCATTCAAGCAATGGCGCCCGTTTGTTTACGTCTCGAGTACCAAAAGTAGCCACGGATGAGATTAGCTATGGAACGGCTCCCAGCTATTCTCTGCCTTTACACACCGAAGCCTTAACTCTGTTCGGGGTGTAGATAGCTATGTGGCGCGTTAATACATGCGTCCCCTGTTGATTTACGATGTCTTAAAAGGGAAACCTTTAGGATACTCGCTCCAGAAGTTAGAATTCTGTGATAACCTGTGGTTAAATTCTCTGGGAATATCTTAGTAGTTATTTACCCAAGGAAGCTACCAAAAAGGAACCTTCCATCAGGACGCCATGGCTTGAGCCCAAAAATAAGATTTAGATGACGAAGGTCATGTCACCAACGACGAAGTCTTAACTACCTTGAATGCACGATTAAGAGAGAGAGAAAACAAGATATTATCTCTCTCTCTCTCTCTCTATCTCTCTCTCTCTCTCTCTCTCTCTCTCTCTCTCTCTCTCTCACACACATAAGGAATAGAATAAGATACAAAAAGCCTCGACAGTAATGGGTCTCTCTCTCTCTCTCTCTCTCTCTCTCTCTCTCTCTCTCTCTCTCTCTCTCTCTCTCTCTCTCACATAAGGAATAGAATAAAATACAAATAGCCTCGACAGTAATGGGTCTCTCTCTCTCTCTCTCTCTCTCTCTCTCTCTCACACACACACACACACACACAACGAATACTCTTCCTTCCACAGCGAATAAAATATGAAATACAATAATCTCTCTCTCTCTCTCTCTCTCTCTCTCTCTCTCTCTCTCTCTCTCTCTCTCTCTCTCTCTCTCTCTTCCTTGCTGCTGGGTAATGAAATAGAAAGTGTGGACCAGGAGGAGGATCTTGGTATTATTATTTGCAAGGATTTGAACTTCACCAAACAGAGCATAAAAGCTGAAAAGAAAGCACAAAAACTAATAGGTTACATAAAGAGACAATTCAAATGCAGAAACAAAGACACTGTACTACAGCTGTACACACCACTAGTAAGACCCCATCTAGAATATGGAGTCCAATTCTGGGCTCCTAATATTCAGAAGGATTTAGATAGACTGGAAGCAGTACAAGATAGGGCCACCAAACTAGTTCCAACACTAAGGCAATTAGGATATAGACGGAGGATGGAACAGTTGATAGAGGTATTCAAAATTCTTAAAGGAATAACAAATGTAGATTACAACAATCTATTCACACTTAACACAAATCAGTCCAGAGGTAACGGATACAAACTGGATTTGAAAAGATACAACACCACTCAGTGTGGTGATTTCTTTACATACAAAATAGCAAATACTTGAAATAGACTTCCAGAAGATGTGGTAAACAGCAACACGGTAAACGAGTTCAAGAATAAGTTAGACAAGATCATAAGAACTCTCTAAAATCTAAATGCTTCAACTGAATCGCTCTTCCAAAGAGCAAATGGACTCTCAGCGTATGGACTAAAAAGTCTTTGAGACATCCAGAATCCTTGTAACTCTCTCTCTCTCTCTCTCTCTCTCTCTCTCTCTCTCTCTCTCTCTCTCTCTCACAAACACACACAGCGAATACTCTTCCTCCTGCCGCAAATAAAATATGAAATACAATAATGGGTCTCTCTCTCTCTCTCTCTCTCTCTCTCTCTCTCTCTCTCTCTCTCTCTCTCTCTCCACTATTTGTTTGTGCAAAACCGTTTTGAAAGGCAATATTTGTAGAATTACATATGCATTCCCAATCAATAGGGTGTGTGCTACGAATAGTTTTTCGAG
Organism: Palaemon carinicauda; assembly: GCF_036898095.1. Classification (NCBI taxonomy): domain Eukaryota; kingdom Metazoa; phylum Arthropoda; class Malacostraca; order Decapoda; family Palaemonidae; genus Palaemon; species Palaemon carinicauda. The sequence goes on from NC_090735.1 coordinate 57,908,852, forward strand.
TTGATGTTTTTGTACATAGTTTTGGTCGTCATAGTTTCAATATATTTTTTTATTACATTGTATATATGATCACGTTTTACGGGTTTTTTATGAATATGTATGTGGCTATTCTCATTGAGCCAAATCATCAACTCATGAAAAACATCAGTCAACATATAAGGATGAAAAGACAATAAAGGTTTCATATCTATGAAACGAGTCACACCAGCCCTAATAAATAAATAATTCATCTTCTTTACATCCAATAAAGACATTCTACCTACAGTAAAACTATTTACGAATCTACGACTCATTGCAAATACCACCTTTGTATTTACCTTCTCGAAAAAATATACGCGAAAAAAAAATTACCATTCCAATCTACATTCAGTTTAAAACCACGAATGAATTTTGGGATGAAGTTATTTCTCAATCTTTAGTTGTTTTCCCAAATATTTCAAAACATGAAAATGACAGAAATCTCCCTCTTGCATTGGCACAGCAGTGGTCTCACTCTTCATCAATATTGATGTTGCAAAGGAATTTTTATTTCCCCTGGATTTCTTTTTCCGTTGTTAACTGGTGAGTGTGTGGTTCGGGCAAAAAAATATTATTGTTGACTGTTGTGATGTCTGTGTAAACGTTTTTTTTCATGATATCTTATTTTGTACAATATTTAAGGCCTTGTTAGAATTAACTGGAATTTATATATGGAATAAAGTTTTACTTCTGTAAAATCTTTTTCGTTTTTAAATCCCTCTTACTTTTGTTGTTTTGCCCTAGAAATGTTTTACTGCACCTGTCAAAAAATCTCTGAAAATTATACTCATTTATTACCACTATGGTATCATTTGATAATCTGCTTTACTTTGATGAAGGGCACTTGACTTAAACTATTTATATGTTCTTTATACTTCCTTTTCAACATTGATGTTTGAAATGTTTAACTATGTAGTCTGAAGGCAGAAAGACAAACACATTCACACCATGTTATTTTGTATTGTAAGCTTGGGGAGTCATGCAAGAGGACCGCTTAATGTGTATAACTATGAGAGAGAGAGAGAGAGAGAGAGAGAGAGAGAGAGAGAGAGAGAGAGAGAGAATCATAAAATCTAAAGCCTGTAATAAATTAGAATCATGATTACAAGTCTCTTCCCATAAAATACTTTGAGGGTTTTAAAGGCCACTCGTGAATGTCAGAGGCAATGGGCAGTGACATTTCCCTAGAATGCAGGACAATGCCCCAGAGACTGACCATATATACGTGTGATAAGTGCCCAAGCCCAGCCACTTATAGCCTAGCTAGGACCAGGCAGGGACAGGCAATAGGCTCCCACAAACACCCCTCTCCTTAGCTCACAAGGATGGTGAGGTTGCAGCTACAAAAAAAACAAACTAACGAGTTTGAGCAGGACTTGAACCCCAGTCTGGCGATAACCAGACAGGGACATTAACACGAAAGACCAAACAGAATGATAATAAGAGCTTCCTTTTAACAACAACTGCTCGAACATTCTTCCTATAGCAAGAGGAAAGCAAAGCATATTTACTTTCTCATCATAGATCTTTTTCTGGTCTCCCTCTCCTTGTTTTTAGCAGCATAGTTGAGAACGTACATCAAAACGTAGGGATAATGAAATAATGGAGCCTTATCCCGTGGGTAAATACAGTGATTATGAGGATAAAGAGATTCAGAGTCCGCTAAATACGTGGCTAAATATTTTACCTCGTACCCTGGAAGCCAGGAAGATAACGTGTATTTTATTTAGAGTCAGACGGTGAAAATCCTTTATAACAATTCTTCTTTTTGTTTACTTTATAAAGTGTTAGTGTGTATGCATACTGGAAGGGAGATGACCCTCTTGGTTGCTTAAAATCTGCCTCATAAATTAACCAGAAGATAATCAACCCTGTGTTCGCTGAGATTCATCACAGGTTTATGTACATTATGAGATTTATTTTCTTAACATGTTTCTAAAATTTTTGCTTACAGTTTTGTTTATTATTGTAAACATAAGAAAAGACTGGACGTAAACATTAAAAAATATCCGGTCAATAAAATAGAACACGTAAATAACCTCTTGTATTCAGAATTTTCAACTTCAATTTGATCAAGTTATCTTATGTTACATGCAGGCATAATAATAAAAAAAAACAGTCGGTTTTGAGAGACACAAATATCTTCCCTTTACAATACAATAGCATTTAATTCGAGTGTAGAAATTTAAACAGGCAGCGTAAGCGATTTTTTATTATACGTTGTACTATTACTATTATTATTATTACTAGCTAAGCTACAACCCTAGTTGGAAAAGCAAGATGCTATAAGCCCAAGCGCTCCAACAGGTAAAAATAGCCCAGTGAGGAAAGGAAATAGGGAAATAGATAAACGATATAAGTAATGAAAATTAAAATAAAATATTTTAAAAACATTAACAACATTATAACAGATATTTGATTTATAAACTATAAATGGACTTATGCAACCCTATTCAACATAAAAACATTTGCTGCGAGTTTGAACTTTTTAAGTTCTACTGATTTAACTACCCGATTAGGAAGATCATTTCATAACTTCGTCACAGCTGGAATAAAACTTCTAGAGTACTGGGTAGTATTGAGCCTCATGATGAAGAAGGCCTGACTATTAGAATTAACTGCATACCTAGTATTACGAACAGGCTGGAACTGTCCTGTCCAGGAAGATCTGAATGTAGAGGATGGTCAGAATTATAGAAAATCTTAGGCAACATGCATAATGAACTAATTGAACGACCATGCCAGAGATTAATACCTAGATCAGGAATAAGAAATTTAATAGACCGTAAGTTCCTGTCTAACAAATTAAGATGGAGAGTCAACAGCTGAAGACCACACAGGAAAACAATACTCGAAACAGGGTAAAATAAAAAAATTAAAAAACTTCTTCAGAATAGATTGATCACCAATAATCTTGAAAGACTTTCTCAATAAGCTTATTTTTTGTGCAATTAAAGAAGACACAGACCTAAATTGTTTCTCAAAAATAAATTTCCTGTCGAGAATCACACCTAAAATTTTAAAAGTCATACAAAGTTAAAGAAACATTATCAATGCTGAGATCCGGATGTTGAGGAGCCACGGTCCTTGACCTACTTCCAATCTTACTTTGAGTTTTGTCAGGATTCAACTTCATACCCCATAATTTGCACCATACACTAAAGTTGACTAGATCTCTATTAAGGGAGTCAGCAACCCCAGATCTACATTCAGGAGATGGAATTGATGCAAAGAGATTAGCATCATCTGCATATGCAACAAGCTTGTTTTCTAGACCAAACCACATGTCATGTCATAGTATGAAAAGTAATGGGCCAAGAACACTACCCTGAGGAACACCAGGTGTCACATTCCTATACTCACTATGGTGCCATTCAACAACAACTCTTTGCGATCTATTACTTAAAAATTCAATAATGATGCTAAGAAACGACCCACCCACTCCCAACTGTTTGAGTTTGAAAATAAGGGCCTCATAATTAACACGGTCAAAGGCAGCACTAAAATCAAGGCCAATCATACAAACTTCATGACCACAATTCTCCAAGCCTTTACGAAAATCAAATTGCAAACTAGGGAACAGATGATTACCTTCAGCAAACCAATTAAGACGTTTTGCTAAAAGACATTCAAAAACTTTAGATAATAAGGGAGTTATGGAAATTGGGCGGTAATCTGTTTGACTTGAGCTACCACAAACACATTTAAATAGTGGAGTAACATTACCAATTCTCCAACAAATGCTAAAAGCTCCTCTTCTTGCTAACTTATAAAAGATAACTTTGGAGCTAGGAAATCTGCAGTCTCTATAAAAAACAAAGGAAAAATACCATTTGGATCTACACCTCCATAAGCATCAAGGTCCATCAAGAGAGCTTTAATTTCACGAGATCGAAAAGCTAAACTAGTTTGTTTAGCCTCAGGAAAACAGGAATGAGGACGTTCGTATTTCTCATTACTCTGCTTGCTGTCAAACACATCTGTCAAAAGGGTTGCCTTTTCCTTTGGACAGTGAGTGACAGAGCCACCTGGTTTAAGTAAAGGAGGAACTGTTGCATCTACACCAACGAAAGCAGAATGAAGGGTAGTCCACCACTTATGCTCCTAGGTTGTACCAGAAAGGGTTTCTTTTATGGTTTAATTGTATTCGTTTGCAGTTGAAGCATAAACTCTCTGAGTAAAAGCTCTAAGCTGAGTATAGTTATTCCAGGTCAAATCTGATCTGTTACCCTTCCAAAGATGATAGGCCTCCTGCTTCTCCAAATAAGCACGTCTACAATCATCATTGAACCATGGTTTGTCCTTCACTCGGTACCTTAGTACACTAAAAGGGATACGCCTATCAATTATGCTGACTAGATTCCCATTCAAACGGACAACAGGATCAACGCTACTATACAATTTTGACCAATTCAAGCCCAAAAGATCATGCAAAATCCCAGTCCAGTCGGCATGAGATTTCATATAAATCTTACATGAGTAAGATACATCAGGGACAGGCTGCTCAGACTTCACTACTAATGAAATCAAGGCATGATCAGATGTCCAAACTGGAGAACCAATCTTACTTGTTATAATGCAAAGTCTAAAGCTCTTAAGCCATGGCGATCGGTAGGAGAAACAGAATTTAACCACTCCCTATGGTGAGCATTGAAATCACCAACAAAGACAAAAGAGGCCCTTCTATCATATTCTTGTATCTTAGCCATAATGGTAAGAAGACAATCGAAGATAGAATCATCCATGTCAGGATTCCGGTAGATCGAACACAAACAGAGGTTGTTATGCCTGTTACAAACTTTTATTACCTGAATCTCATGACATCCACATTCATAGCAGGGTACTTAGTTCTAATATACTCCGCCATTCCCCTGGCCTTAGGGATGGCATCGCGTTCCAACATAACTGGCTTCTTTAAACCAGTTATAAGGAGCTCAGATGAGTTCCTCATATTAGAAACCTAAGTTTCTGAGCACAAAAGAATATCATACTGTCTGGACGCAACTGTAAGGTCTTGAATATTTGCATGAAGACCACGAATATTACGATAGAGCAGACGACATTGACGAAATCTAGGACGAACTGGTCTCGGATTTTGCTCAATGTCTCAAGAGAGCATAAGAATTAATGGTGATGAAAAAGATAAATCATACTTAAAAATCAAATTAACAAGAATGATAACGTACAATATCTACAGAAATATAAATAAAGTGATTGATCAAACCCATAGACTATAGAAAAAAAGGCCGAAAACTGGTCAACACGGAGGAGTCGATACACCATGCAAGGGTAAATACCCTTCAGGACAGCCACTTCAACTGAAGGGAGGACAGTAAGGATGGTTTTGAAAATTAAACGAATCAGATAAGGAAAAGACAACCTCTTGATAAACCATCAGCCATTCATGGCCTTTCTATTACGCTTGCCCAACACACCATTAAAAAAAACAAGAGGAAGAAAAAAAATATAACATAGAACAGCGTATCCGAGTGTATCCTCAAGCAAGAGAACTCTAACCCAAGACAGTGGAAGACCATGGTACAGAGGCTATGGCATTACCAAAGACTAGAGAACAATGGTTTGATTTTGGAGTGTCCTTCTCCTAGGAGAGCTGCTTACCATAGATAAAGAGTCTCTTCTACCCTTACCAAGAGGACAGTAGCCACTGAACAATTACAGTACAGTAATTAGCCTCTGGATCGAAGAAGAAGTGTTTGGTAATCTCAGTGTTGTTAAGTGTATGAGGAAAAACGAGAATGTGTAAATAATAGGCCAGACTATTCGGTGTAAGTGTAGGAAAAGAAAAATTAGACCTAACCAGAGAGAGAGAGGGATCCAATGTCTTAGTGTCTGGCCAGTCAAAGGATCCAATAACTCTCTAGTGGTAGTATCTCAACAGGTGGCTCGTGCCCTGGCCAACCTACTGCATTTATTCCTTAAAGAATTTCCTGTACTCAGATCAATGTGTGTTATGTCATTCACCCTACATCAATAGAATAACAAATACTCAACAACTCATTTTATTCTTCATTAATCTCCTCTCTGAAAAATTCCTATGAAATACTGCCGAAGATTGAACTATCTACTGTATATTGAAAAATTCTCGCGGTGTCTATAAATAAATTTCCTCTTTGTGTTAAGGTTTTCTTATTCTTATTTTCCATCGTAATTCTATTGGTTGAGTTAGTTAAAGATGATATTTTGAGCATTTACGTAAAATATCAAGTTATGCAGGAAGAACCTGCAATGTGACAATTACTGTAAGCGGCGTACACTAAGCATGCTGATATAATGAGAGAGAGAGAGAGAGAGAGAGAGAGAGAGAGAGAGACTTGACCAATGGTTTGCCATACCTCAAAACTCGACCTTTCAATCGCTGGTAATTGAGCAATCTTTTGCTGCAGTATATCAAACTTAGTTTCTTCTAGATGAAAATGAGAATCAAAGCTACATTTGATTGTTTATTCAATGATCGAGGAGTTGAAGGCTGGATAGATGGAAGAAGTTACGATTATGGCACATTCTAAAAGTCTGCTTAAAGTGGCTCCCAATTCACAACCCTCTCTTTTATACCTGTTGGCCGCCGTTCCAAGTCTCTTCTCTCCTATTCACTTCTCCCTTCTCCTTCTTTCCCACCGTTATCACTACATTAAGGGGCCGGTTGCCTGAGACGCCCTCTACAATGCCTTCCAATAAAGGCATCCTCATCCACCAAACCTCTTCTCTCCATATCATCCTTCACCTTATCTCACCCTCCAATTCTCTGGCCCACTCTCAACCTTCTCCAGCTAACAGGTTCCTCACAAGACCTTCTCCCTTCACTGTGAGTAAATAATTCAGATTGTATAGAAATTCTTCCTCCTGTTTATTACCTCGAACATTATCTGTTGTGTATTATTCAACCTCCTTTTGACCTTCATTACGATGGAAAGGTATCATCATTATCATCACCATCTTGTCAACGTAAAGGTGTTTTGTGTTGCATTTCTCTGATTGTTGACTGTCATGTTCTTTTGCTTGTTGTATGCGTGTGTGTTTGATAGTATGGTTAATAAACAGGTAATTAAAGAATAACTACGTATTCCACCCACTTAACTGCCAAACAACAGACGTTGAGAGTAGCTAACTCATACTGAAAAAAGATTATGAATATAAAACTAAAGATTTCCAATTAATTTTCTACTCTACCATTCGTTTGAGATGCTTATCATCCCAAAAGCTGTAGACACCCAAAAACCCAAATACCTTTTCATTACGTAATCTTTTTCGCTTAGTAGGCCTCTTCATCTATTCCTTAAATATGGATATGCCAGTCTCTCTACAGCCTCCAAAATAGGTTGTAAAAAGTTTCCAAATTGGTATAAGATTATGTGCTCAAGGCACGCTACGGAAGCCTTCTGCAGTTTGTCAGATATTATCTGATTGATGAAGGTTTAGCATGCCATACCGGATGACTTCTCAACTCTCTCTCTCTCTCTCTCTCTCTCTCTCTCTCTCTCTCTCTCTCTCTCTTGCTTTTCTTTATTTTTTACATAATTACATTAAATTTGGTCTCATTTATAGTTTTTATTCTCAAAATATAGCTTCCTCTCTCTCTCTCTCTCTCTCTCTCTCTCTCTCTCTCTCTCTCTCTCTCTCTCTCTCTCTCTCTCTCTCTCTCTCTCTCTCTCTCTCTCTCTCGCTCTCTTTAAAATTCTAGGCCTTCTAGTCTATGAGCTTACTTTATTGATAATTCTATTTGGTACCGGATCACTTATACAAGGATTTCTTTAACCTTCTCATGCCCATGAAAGTAAATTTTTCTTAAATTATCTTTTTTTGAAAATACACATTCCTCACAAATCTATATTCTTAAAAGTTTTAATCAGTTTGCAAATCTTGATGAATAAATCAGGATGCATCTATAGATTTATTTCAAATATAATGTTATACTTTTAGATCCTTTTTTAAAAAGGAAAATGTAAAATGTCAACAAAAATGGCCTTTTCCCTATCTATAGGATATGCACCAAGGCCTGCCTCGAACTTTAATAATGTGATACAAATTGGGCACAAACTACAACGAAATCTCGCACATGTACAGAATATAATGCATTCAGGATATCTCTAAACTTTGCTCAACTGTATTAATCAAGGACTTTGGAGGCCAACAGCTCAGAGAGAGAGAGAGAGAGAGAGAGAGAGAGAGAGAGAGAGAGAGAGAGAGAGAGAGAGAGAGAGAGAGCTACACTGAGGATCCAGACATTGGTGTAATCACTTCGGCCTTCATACCGTCTTAAGACGATCTGTGGAACTTGACCAGTTGTTGGAGAGTGGTTGTATGATACAATGGCTTTTCCATCAATCATTCATAATTACTTGTTTTTTTTTCTTTACTTGATGATGATCACGGTTTTATCTTTTATTTAATTATTGTTTGATTCTCATCATAATATAGGCAAAGTTATTAAGAATATATCAAACAAAGACTACTGCTAGTAATGATAATATTGGTGACATTGATAGTAATAATATACTGATAACATATAATTGAATGTTAGAATGACCATTTTAAAATAATTTCCGAATGTGTTGAAGCTTTTTTTTTGTGTTTAATTTTATTAGAAAATCATAATTCAGAAGTTTATCAATCTTTTAGCTCGTCGGTATATTAACTGGCAATGGATTCACTGTATAACCTTTGGTAAATGGACCCTCCTTCTCAAATCATAGTGAATGGGCGTCGTAATTACCTTATAAACAATTAATTGCGCAGACAAGTATCAGAAATTAGTCCACGTAAGGAGTTGAGCCTTTGTAGATGTTTACTCAGAATCTTACATATCGTAGAAAGCGACTAGAAGGACAGCTGCTGCCTTATAGTCCCGATTTTTAATAAAAGGCTAGGCCAACGCCAGT
>NC_090735.1:57925266-57945266 GCF_036898095.1 Palaemon carinicauda
AAAGTTAACATGTGTAAGAACACACGTCACTTTAAATAAACAGGAGCTTCTTTCCAAAATAGGCACTTATGGTAATCTCAGAACTAAACTATACCTGTGTACCCTATAGCATTCACCTATATCAAAAATCAATGCAACAATAAAACATTACTGGACTATTTCATTTACATAAAGACTAGGTAGAAAGATTCAACTGTTTCTCCTACTTGCAAATTGAAATCTCAAAAGTAAACCATGCTAAAACGTAAATAATAGGAGTTGAAGTAATTAAATATGAAAACCAGTTAAATATATTTTCATCGAGATGCAAAAAATAAATGAGGCAGATCTATATGTCTGCAAAATTAATTAATGAAGGTTATCACAGATCACTCTTGTAGATTTTAATCTTATTTCTAGATTTTTTTTTTTTTACAAATTATATAAAAGTTTTAGAACCATAACAAAAATCTTCATGAACTTATGCACACACACACAAATAAAATCATAAAGATGAATGTAAATCTGCTAGCATGAGACTGTGGGAAGATATCTGTGTCATCAGACTCTTAAAATCAGAACAATGATAACAACGAAGAATCTGTCTTCAAGTGAAACATACCAGCACCTAAGTTTCCAGCATTATATCGAAAACCAAGCTCGTAGGGAGCCTTTGTCCTAAGCAGGATATTTCCACCATAATACTGACTTCCAATCATCATTCCAGCAGAAGCCATTGGAGCGAATACTTTACGTGGGATCTTCAAGTGAACATCAAACTTCTTGAAATCTTCAATAGGAGTGTTGAGTTTGATCACAACAGCAATCTCCTCGTCAGTATTTTTGAAGCAAATTTCAGTTTTGAGACTCAACGGTTTGTCGCAATAAAAGATAAGGGTCATTTCTTCATTTTTCCTATATCGGGCACTGAACTTCACCATTTCATAGCCTATAAAAGGTGTAATGATAACAAGTTGAGCTTCCATCTCATTTTGAGACAAGGCTTTGAAATCTAGGATGGCAGAAATAATTTCCTCATTATTCTGAAGGTCCATTACTATTTGCATACCCTTGCTAATTTCACCTGTTATCTTCCCATTGCAGCTAGCTTTACCGGTTGGAATAAATGGTGATAAAATGTCAATGTTAAATGTTTTACTTTCCTTTTCATAATTCAAATCGAAGGTATTAATACTATCATCATGGGCTGCTGCGATATGTAATAACATTTGTGTGGCATATTTGAGCGATGCTGTAAGTGATGTTTTGTTTATGTTAAGAAAAGGAGTTTCAATGTTCAATGAAATGTCAGCATTAGTATCTGACATTGCTGCAGTTGCATTAACAATATGCTTTATAGCTCCTATAATTATTTCAGTCTGAAATATAACTCTGTTTTTGTTACCATTAAGAAGACCATTAATGATATACGTATTGGGAAGTAATGGCGTAAATATTTCAAAGGTCAAAGCATAATCAAATGGCATTTCCTGAGATATCTTCCATGATAACTGAATTTGATGTTTACCCTCAGGGTTTTCGAGAGTTACGCTCACTGTTGATACATCTATTCTACAAGACACAGAAGATTTTGGGAAAAGAGGGGAATCAATTCTGAGGTTGGCAAGAATCCCATTTGTCATATCGAGGTTTAGATAAAAGGAATGCGATGAAGAAGCAATCAAATTCATAATGAAGGAGATATTTATGTATGGATGATCAGGAGATGAAATTTGCAGCATCAGTTGCCTCCGGCCGTTAAACAGTGGAGATTCTATGATAAAGTTACTTTCAATTTTATTTGAATCCAAGCTAAGCTTGCCATAGATCTTGTGTGTTTCACTTCCTAATTTGGAAAGAATGGTAACTTCCATATACTTGAAAGATGGATATTTTGCTTCAATGGTAATTTTGCGGACTGTGCTCATTATCACGGTTTCTATATTCAACAAAAATGAAGAATCATCCCAAGTATGTTCAGCTTTCAATTCTATTTCATAATATCCACTTGGCAATTGTACCATTACATGAGTCTGCAATAACGTCAGTGATTTCAAGATTATGTTGCCGTTCAAAGTAATTTTTGGGAAAGCATGGAAAGGAGTGTATATCTCCACAACACCATTGTAGCCATCTTCAAAAGATGTCCCTTGAAGATTACATTTAATGACATATAGCTCATCAGCGATGCTTAAGTTAGATTCGCCATTAATTTTACCAATGAGATCAAAGTTCGCATCCCACTTTATATGACGACCCAGAATGGGAGGTACAGCTAAATCTAGGTCCCAAACAATTTTCTGTCCAGGAGTAAAGTTAAAGAATCCCCCCATTTTTTCCATCCCTTTGAATGGAGTAGTGATAACGAGAGAACCCTCTGAAATCCCTAACAATTTTCCAACTATCTGCATGGCTCTCACATTTCCATCTTTTTCAAAAGTAGCCTCTAAAGTCTTTTGCTCTGAAGACCAGTCAATTTTACCCATACATCGAATATAGGACCACCCTGGGAGAGTTGAGCTCAAATCTAAGTTTAAATGAGCTTGAGAGGTATTAAGACCTATGCCAAGTTTGAGAGAGTATGCATGCTCATCAGTTGTTAGCTGAGCCTGAAGAAAGTCACTTATGTTGTCAATATCATACTTGAACATCATGTATATATTATCAAAGCCTTTAAAAGGTGTTGTGAGCTGCAAAATAACTTGAGATGTATGGATAGCTAGATTCAAGATGCCCTTGCATATGTAATTTGTTTTATTATGGATTATATTAAAAGTTACCTCTTTTTTATCCTCTGTCCACGTATACCTAAATCCCACTGCAAAGACATTTATGAGGTCTAGTGGTGTAGTTATTTTAAAGAGCATGTCATCGATGGAGTATGAAACTTGTAATGTAAATTTGTATGAACCAGATTCAATACCAAGGTATCCTATCTTATTGTCAAGGTCTAAACTACCATCTACAGATATGGCTTTACTTGGAGTCTGAAATCTGATGAAAATTCTATTAGAGGAAAACTGGCCTTGAACTTTGAAGTCCCATTCTTCAGAATTCTTTTTCAATTTTAAACTTGCATTCAATATATTACTATCCAAATCTAGATTAATTCTATAAGAAGCATCCATAATTTCATATCCTTCAAATGGAAGCTCAACTTTTATGGAACTTTCTCGAAGTGAGAACTTTCCTTCTATTGCAGCCTGCCTCTTGAAACTCCCTCTTTGTATGAAAAGAGAAGCTTTCTTCTTTTCTGAGAGAACATCATATTTACAGTCAAGCGTTAGCTTTTTGTAGCCTTTTATACTACTTCTTAAACCCACATAAAAATTAGATCTTTGTGGAGTGAGAATTCCATGCACTTTGAGCTCATATTTTTCCTTGTTTCTTTGCACATGAATAAGAGATTCAATTCCATTCTTGAAGAGTTCACATTTAATACTCAGCGCTAATTTCTTCATTGACTTTATCGGTGAAGACAAGGCAATGTCTATACTGTAATCAGAGAGCGTAACTTCTGCATTATAGTCATACTTTTTATGATCTTGCTCAAAGGAGGCAAGAACAGTATGTTTATTATGCTCAGCTGTATAATCTCCAACCATTTTGATAAGTTTAGATTCCTCATATGGCGTATGAAGCTCTACAGTGAAATTATTCCTTTGGATTTCAGTCTTCAGGTAAAAGTGCTTTCCATCATTCCCAATTTTAGAATTAATTTCAATAATTTTAACTCCTTGCGTAAAGTCATAGTTGCCAAGCACATCAATCACACTAAATTCATGAGTTGGTGACTTGGCTAAAATGTTTATATATCCAGTTTTGCCACCTAATTGGCTTTCAGCATCAAACGAGTAACTTGCATCTTCAGTGCTAAGGGTAAAATATAATCTCTTCTTTATGTCTGTTAAGTCTGAGCCAAATACAAAATCAAAAATTGTAGCAGATGCTTCTTGATCTTTCAGAATTATATGAAATTTAGGAGTATGCTCATCAAATAAAATATCAGATGTGAAATGATACTTCTCTTCAGATTTGATTAGTTCGAGGCTAACAATGAAATTATTGTCAGTCATGGTGTATTCACCAGTTAAGTATATTGTCTTCAAGCCATTTATGGGTGTCAAAAATTTTCCATTAATCCCACTATCACTAACATTGAGGTGCCCTTCACTTATAGCAACTTCCTCTTTTTCCAACTTAAACATGAACACAAAGGGGATTTCCATGGAACCCAGAGTTCCTTCAAAGTTAACAGAAGAAAATCCTTGCAAAGGAGTCATAATTTTACTCTTTATATGTCCTTCAAAATTATCTTTAGTCATTAACTCTATTTGCCATTCATAATAATCATCATTGTAGTATGCTTGCATATTTGCAACATTTACTGTGCTTTTTAAATCACACATGAATTCTCCACCAATTTGTTTCATTGTAGTAAATGGAGTTTTTATATCTACTTTCATACTTGGAGCAAGGGCTCTTGTAAAGTCAATTTCTCCATTTAAGGATATTTCTCCAGCAGCAAAAGTACTCTTCAGCTCAATCTGCTTTTTAGGTCCTCGCAAGGAATAAAACAAATTGGCAGAAATTGTTTCATAGCCCTTAAAGGGAGTTGTTGAAGAAACGATGATGCTTCCCTTCTCAGATTTAACATGTATTATTCCTTTCATTACTATTGTTTCTTCATTCTTTGTAAGCAAAGCTTCAACTACTGTTTCATTTGTAGAAAGTGAGAGTTTCACATGTTCCCAACCATCAAATGGTGTTGACAACTCAAACATTATTTCATTTTCAATCAGCTCAGTAGCTAAAACTGCATCAGATCTGCTTAGCACTTTGTCATTGATACTTTTCACAGCAGTCATATCATACTTCATGAAAAATCTTACATCTCCTATGGACCCTACGTTAAAATAGGTATCAATGTCGGCCTTGGCAACCTCATACATCCAAGTGCCGCTTACCTCAATATTGTCTATTTCTTCAAGAGGAACATTGGCCACCACAGAATAGTTTCCTTCTCTCATATCTCCCGAAAGAATGCCTCTTATTTTAAATTCCTTACCAAATTTTCCTTTCAAACTGATTTTCTTTTGTTGTGGAGTAATGTTATATGAGGCACGTAAAATAAATGGATTCAACTGGAATGCAGAATCAACCTCCAGCTCGGTTTCCAGATTGTCTGGTTCTAGCTTAAGATCTAATTTTGCTAAAACATATTTAGGACCCATACTAAGGTCTAGTATGACTTTTTCTTGTGAAGAATCCAATGTAAATTTTCCCCTTAAAGGATCTGTTTCCGGTGTTATCAATGAAAAATCACATTGTAATGCATCCCCAAATTCAATTTCACTTGCTAAGTTAATTGTTTTTCCAGGTTCATACTCAATAATAATTATTGTGCCATACCCAGCACCTTTACTCTTATGATGGAGTTCACTATTCATTAGTTCAGTCCACGGAGTTTCCAAAACAAGAGATGCATCAATAGCGTGGTAACTTCCATAACTTTTATTATCTATTTGAAGATGTGTCTTTATGGATTTGGTGCCCCAAGCACACAGCATTTCATGAGTGTATAGGGAATTGGAAGCAGCCTGATGGTTCTTGACTGTATATTTTCCATTGATGCTAACCATGTTTTCCCAGTTCCAAAGATTGGTAAAAGAAATACTATGATCAATAATGACAGACTGGTCTTCCTTTGCCATGGCAATCCTAGAAACTCGATGTCCGTTGACTTTAGAACTTTCAACATTAATTTTCAAGTTATCTACAATTGCTATAGTTGAATGTATTTCTACCTCAAAATCTGCAATTCTCCTTGGTATGTCTAATAGGCCACCCAGTGATGCAGCTATCCTTTCTCCATTGATATCAATATCTACTGAAGATATTATCTTTATATCTGTGATCGTATGATTAACTTCCAGTGAAGACTTTCTTGATGGTGTACTTATATTCACTAATAAATGGATATCCTCTAGAGAGGTCATGATACCCTCTGCCTGACATTTGAAGGTACCATAGTTTGACCAAAACCTAGTCACACTGGACGTAAACTCGAAGGCCTTTTCACTGTGTTTGTGAGACAGAGTTCCTAATATTGGGTAAGAAAATGGTGTTATAAATTGAAGGTCACCAATAAGTTTTGAAGTTTCACCAGTACTTAACTCTCCATTTACATTAAGCATTATCTTGTTTTCCCCATGAGTACCTTCAAACTTAAGGAAAAGTTTGGTCCAGTCATTTTTGTAATCCAAGTCCATGATGATTTCTGGAATAGGGAGTAAAGAATTCTTTACTTTTAGAGAAAGGCTGATATTATAAGCATCACTAATGTCTACATAGCCAGTAAGGTCAGCTGACACAGCATTAGCTCCATAAATGACTTCAAGAATAGAACTTAGGTGTTTGTTATTCAATGAGTGACCATATGAAATGAACAACTTTTCAGTAAAAGGAGACTCAAATGAGAGTGAAAATTTCATTCCTCCATCATCTATGAGATAGGTGAGGATCAGATTTGTTTCTGCATCATTCCACGAGACTAACATATTAGACTTGAAAGAAAAATCCTCCATCTCATGATCTAGTTGGAAACTGACTTCCTTAAATTTATCAAAGGTGGTACTTAGAATAGCTGTAGCATTTAGAGCATTGTTTCTCATTCCTGGAGTCAGGCTAGAATTCATTCTCAATGCTATTTGATTTGAATGTTGCCAAGAAACCTCAGCATAAACACTAGCTTCATAATTCTTCATAGAGATTGAAAATGAAGCTTCTTGTTTTTCAAACCCGGTGAACGGTGTACGGATGGATATTTTATAGGATTTGGTCTCTCCTAGGTCATATACAGCAACAACAGATATTGTCTTATCTTCCCATGCACCTTCGAGGTCAATGCCATTATCTCTTAACTTGCCAGAGATATTTGCCTCTGTACCTGGAATTCTGAAGGAAATATTTGTATTACTATGAACTCAATGTTGTCAATTAAAAAATAAATACGAGTATATATAAGTACTATAGATATTTATAACAAATGACAAACAAAATGAACTAGATCACCTTACTTTATTGCCAGTTTGGTTTCCACCTGTGAAAGTTGTGCATCAACAACAAACATGGCTGCAGGGTCTACATCTTTATTCCACTCCACACTTGCATGTAGCTTATGTAATTCATCAGTATGTGAAATCTGTTTCAGATGAAAATGTCAGACCATACAATAGACAGATATAGAACAGAAATTTGTTTTAACATTAAAGTGGTATTTCTCAACTTAATTTTATTTCATTACTTTCAAGTATATAAGAATTGCAAAATAGAATATGGCTTACAAGTTAGAAAAATGAAATAGGAGATGCACAGCGATTAGAATAAATATGTACATAATAATATCTTACATATGCATTAACGAGGATATGTTGGATAATGTTGGCATCAAATAATACTGAGGTGTTGGTTACTTCAAGTTTTACATCATAAATATGTTCATTATGGTTGGCCATCATATATGCAGAAACTTTTACAGAGTCTGCTGAAATGCCCAAATTAACTTTGCTATCAGTATTTGTTAATGACAGAGTTCCATCCATGCTAATGTTAACTTTCCCTCGAGTTGATTTATCACTTATGTTTCCCTCTAGAAGATATGTTTCATCACTAAGGACTCCTTTTAGCTGAAAGTAAGGAATAATGTTATTAGGTTAAAAATTTGATTATCCCCATTTCATATATTACACTTAAAATATACAATATGTAATTAAAAACATCTTACCTGGATCTTGTACTCCTGATGTTCTATTTCAGTGAAGGCCATATCGAAAGATGACTTGAAATCGGAAAACTGAGTGGAATCTAATAATCCATGACATGAGTATGTGCTCATAGAGTCTGTTAGGTTATTACTGGCATCAAATTCAAGAATAACTTTTTGTTGAGTACCCCATAAATATCTAATATTAGTCTTCAGTGAAATCATAGTGTCATAATGATCTGGCTTGTGTTTGAAAAGTCCATTTATTTTTAACACTTCTCTTTTAGGAACCATTAGAGTCAAGAAATATTCATACAAAGTTATTTCATCGAAAGTTGTAAGGAAGCCTGTGTGAATAGAATACTGTTCACCACTATCCATTGTTACAAGTCCTTTCATATTTTTGTCTTGTTCAGACCACAAGTGTTCAAAGCTCCCAGATGCTGATTTTACTGGTGTGTGAATATCAAAACTTATGATACTGTCAGCTTTGGTAAAAGTAAAGGATATCCTGTTATCCTTCAGGGAACCTGGAGCATCTATAACTAACTCTATTGCATTACTTTCTTGTTTAAAGTGTAGAGTATATCCAGCCTGTGCACCTGTTTTTTCAAGATATACCTTAGCAGAAAATGGTCCTATTGGTAGCATATCTGCAGTAGATGTATATACCATTTGGCAGCAAAGAGCCATGCCAGATGTTCCACTGGTGCACATTTCATGCAATTCTTGTTTACCAGCCTTTTTTTCAATTTTTTGGCCATCTACAATATACATGTATTTGCCCTCAACATCAATTATCTCTAGTTTATCTTTTGATGACTTTATTTCCATTTCAACAGCGTTACCATCAGCTATATGAAGTTTACCATCAACAAAACTTGAAGTGTGAAGGGTTGAGGACATCTCCAGTCCAGTTCTTGTTACATGAGCATCGACAATCATCTGACCATTAACTTGTAATGCTGCAGAGGGTTGTAAATGTCCTTCAATATTGAAGTTTGTAAAACTTTCAGCCGTGAAAGTTCCATTCATTTCTAGCTTGATAGTGCCAGTAACCTTTGATTTAAAGATTAATGGCAATCCAGAGAGTGTGGGGATATGCAACTGGGAGTCTAGGAGTTGAAATGATTTTGTATAGTTAATGTCACCTTTGCGGAAAAGATCTATCAAAAAGTCAAATGGATTTTTGGTGTTAGAGGACATAAGCAAGTTTTCTAAACCGACAAAATGGTGATAGTGTAGATCATTTCCAAATACTCGAAGATAGTATTAACCTTCTGGCTCATCTGTTATTTTGTCAAGGAAACCTTCCAATGTAGTAGATTCTGCATTTGACTTAGACCTCATGTTCCGCAATACCTGTTCAATATGCTCCTCTGGAAAATATCCATTCGAACCAAAAAATCTTTCAATATATGCCTCAAATCCATCAATTCTACCACCAATTTCAAAAAAATTTATAGATTCCCCAAAGAGATCAAGAGTAAGATTAAGCATTGCTGAGCGTGGAAGGTAAGATTGTGTGTTGAATATTATATTACTTTCTACAGATGCTCCAACATTCTGAATATTAGTGAACAAGGACGATTCATAATTTCGCGAAAATTTCAGACCATCTGTACTGAATTTCTTTTTAAGAGATTCTTCACCAATCATTTCTCGTATCCATTGCTTTTCTGGGGCTGCTGATTCTTGCATGTTGGTCATATGAGTCCAGATGAAACTCCCTACTTGGTTAACCCCTTCTGAAATGAGTCGTTCCTTCACAATGTTGATAAAGTTTGGTATTGGACAAGAAATCAGCGAAAGATAAGCTGCAATACGAAGCTCAGGATCATAATATTCATCTTCAAAAAGTGCAAGCAAATCTGATCTGTCATATTCACATGGAGCATGTCGCCAGGCTTCTATTGCAGTAACTCTAATTTCCATGTCATTCTCCTCTTGATAGCAGGTTTTCAAAATATCTTTGGCATTCACCCAGTGGCCAGCATTTCCTAGAGCTTTCAAAGAAATCTGTATTCTTTGTTTTTCTTCTGCATTGACAGCTCTACATCCGGTACCAAGCTGAGTCTCTATAAGCTGAATAATATTTTGAACTGCTGGCTCCGTACCACATGTCTTGTGGTTTTTGCAATAGTTGTTAATCAGAGTAGATGTTCCAAGAAAGGCTTTTTGACTTGGATGGGCTTCTAAGATTTCCTGAAATTTGAAAGAATTTTATTGTGAATATCATGCCATTGTATCTAGCTCATGATATTCATCACATAATCACGACGAAACAAAAGTATCCCACCTTATCAATTACTTACTGGAAAAACATTCAGCATTTCTGTAGTTGGGTTCTTGTAGAATGCAAGGGAAGTGAACCAAATGTCGGATTCTAGGCTACCTATTTCATTGTTTATAATCATGTCTTTGACCACCATGGCTGCATCTGTAGTTCCTACTAGTGGTAATGCATCCACTAGGAATTTATGAGCATAGATATTGGGAATGTTATCGGTGAGAACTTGGCTTAATTGTTGATAATTAAGAGTTTTAAGGATTTCAACAAGCTCTGAAAATAAAGCTGGTACTTCCTTGAGGATTCCTTCTTGTGAAGCAAAGACAAGTTCCCTTAATAGACGTTCAACCTCTGTAACTTGTGCTTCAGACATTTCAAAATGGTCATCGTCATATAAAAGAGACTGGCGATGGAAATCAAAATCTGAAAAAAAGAACATTGATAAAATAAGTATCCGTTTTATTTAAGAGTATACTTTATGAAAATTACTGATTGAAACACTGTAATTTTTTTTTTTCACGAATACTTACTTCGATGTGAGCATTATTACACAACTCTGATTTCAAAAGCATCTACAGTATTGATCATACCAAAAAAAAACTTTCATGATATTCGTCCCTAAAAAGTCAATTTTACAATTTACCTGGCACTGAGACAAACTCATTTTCAGTTATAAGACTTAATGACGTTTTGAGAATAGTAGTAGCTGAGCCTTTTTGTGATGGGAAAGGTTGAGTCTTGTACATTTCTTCACACGCTACACTAACTAGGATTCCATCTTCTATTTCCTGGTAGCATTCGCTAGCTTTCTGAATAAGGGGATTGTTCTGAATAGGAGAATCCGTACTGTAACTTGAGCTGATGATGGAAGGAAAATCTGGCCTGTGGGTGCACGTAGACAATAGCTTGTACTTATCAACTTTCACTGTACTACCATCAAGCTGAGTATTATAATCTGTGTTACAAATGCCAGAAACGTCTTTTTCCACCACACGCTGAAAAAAGAAAGTACCTTTAGTTTGACTGATTTATTTTTCATATATTACAAGCAGTTTATTTTACACGAATAATAGCTTTATATGTATATATAAAGATTAAGGATATAGGAACAATACCTCTTCTCCATGGTATGTCATGGTATTCTGAAAAGTAGAAAGAAGTCCTCGTTTGATATTGAGGACCCACACTGGCTCGGAGACATCACTGCATATGTTGTCAATTGTTCCATCTTGGAATGAGAACTTCAGTGGATGTTTGGTTAAAATTTCTGCGAACTCATCAGAGGAAGATGAGCCCTCCAAATTGACGTCTGTTACCTGAAGAAAAATACCAAACTAGGTATTTTTTCTATTGAAATTATCATATAAAGCTTTATAAAATATATCCTGGCAAATTATTAGTATGAGCTTGGGACTCCTAAAAATTTGTATAGTGCATGAAATATTGATTGAAGAATACTTATATGATTTACAAAGTTATATTGTATTAATATTGAATTTATACAAAAGGATTAATTCATCAAGATTATGTCGTTGTCGATATTTATTGTGTTGAGTGTATACTTAACATTCAATGCACGTAGGGGAAAATTCTTTTCAATATATGCATATACAAGCATGCGATGTGTTACCTGGGATATGAATAGAAAATAGCTATTACTATTATCTGTTGCACTCTGTTAAGCTAGTATTGGTTCTGTTTTTAATAATTTCAACATAGTACCTAATTTTACCTTACTTTGAGTACTCCATACAATACTATGAAATTCTAATTTTCAGTAAAGTATTTGGTAATGTTGATAATTTTAAAGAATTTCAAAATTTTCTTATTACCTAGATTTACTTTACTATAAATGCATTGAAATCCAGTGGCCCTTCAACTTGAATATGATAACTCACCTAGATTAAATTCTAGATCTTCCTTTCCCTTTACTGTAGTTTGATAACTCGGAAGTGTAAAAATTACGTGTGGAAATATATACAATTCGAGTTGAAAAATTCAGAATATATTGGAACTTTTATATCAATAATTTAATCAATCATGCTTGCAGCCCTTTGTTCATGAATAATCAAAGCTACATTTTACTTTATTTATATTGATTATATGAAAATACCTTCTAAGAATTAGTTATCGTGAAACTAAAAATTCTCCCGATAGAGTTCTTTAGGAACACAATACATTTCTGGTCAAACGAAACCTTAACTCTAGTCTTCTTTATTTCATTTTTGATGAGATAACAATATGAATTTTTTTTCCGGCAAATGACCTAGATATAGTCTTTATTGAATGACAAATTAAGAAAATAATTTCCTTTACCATAGTAAACATTCGCGTGATCTACTGATAAAAATTATCTTTTACTTTTTTACTTTGATGGCTGCTTTTCCGGTCCCATACAGCAGGGGAACCCCGCTCTCTACAGGACCTCCACTGTCGTTTTACCTTGTTCGTTAAGAGAATTTAACGTTTCATATCGCGTATTGTTAATTTACTGTTAAATCGTCACTGTCAAAAGACTCATGAAATAAGGTCTTCAGTTTCCTCTTGGAAGCCTTAATGTCTTCAATCATTCGAATGTTTCGTGGGAGCTTATTATATAGTCTCGGGGCCGCATATTTGAAGGCTCTGGAGCAAAGTATTTGAGTGGCATTTCAGCTGATAAAATAAACTACCGAATGGAATTGGAATTCCTGTTAAATGTTCTAAATTATTTTTATTGAACTTTACGACTTTGATCTCCTTAGCTTAAAGCAATATATATCATGATAAAGTGCCAATAAAGCAAATTTAAAAAACAAAAAATATAGAAATTAACTTAATTAACGATAACTTATAAAATCCAACTAAAGTTATTTTCCATTAGATTAGCTTGGCAATAACTAAATTAATTAAATAATTACATAATTAATAAAAAATGAAAATCTCCTGTGTTCGTTGGCCTAGATACAGTATTAAATAATAATAACTTGGAAAAAGTTCGCCTATCTTACTGTACTTCAATTGAAATAAATTATATAAGGACTAAAGAGCCCCACAATTCTTACTAAGATTAACGTCATACGATAAGTATGGTTACAAAACAACCCGACAGATTACCCTGTTATGCATTGATTGATAAAAAGTAAATGATTTTTTTTTATATAACGTTACCCTGACATATGATAAATGCAATACAAAATTCTGCAGAATACCGGCGAAGGTGAAATGTTTTTTTCTCCTTTCTTTCTTTTTAAACAATTAAAGAAAGATTTTAATAATCTAACTGTGAGCAAATCTTAAGAAATTTACAAATATTCATAGCAGGAAGAAAGGGTCAATCGTCAAACCATACGGGGGTCAGAGGATTTGAGATTATTGATTAGCATATATGAAAACCGATTTGAGGGGAAAAAATCTCCCCTTAAGCTAAATGAAACATAAGTGGAAATATTATCATCAGTACAATAAGAAGAAACGGTGTAGTTGAGAGACAACGGATTTAAAGGAGAGATGGGAAAGGGGTCTTCGAACACCACAATATTTCAATGAAAACTTGGTCATTTTGACTAAATATCTTCATGGGGAAATTCAACCAACATAAGATATGAAAGGTTGACAGAAATGGTAGGTTGCCTTCCTCTCTTAGTAAATAATATTAAAATTTAATCGAAGACTCAGCGGAAAAATAGGCAGATAACTAGGAAATGGAATCTTTGGAGCTTCAAAAGTTTGAACTTGCTGCGATTATCTGATGTTGAATAGGTCAACGTAAGTATCTCTTCATAATTTATATATGACATATTTTATTATTGTTACTGATCCAAAAATACTTCATAATTTTTAATCATTACTTCTCATATATAATATATTTCCTCATTGACTTTCCAGACTGGGCTGCTTTCTTTGTTAAGAGTTATCGGGCTTGTAGCACCCTGTTTTTCCAACTAGTGATTTGGCTTAACTACTACTACTACAACTACTACTATTATTATTATTATTATTATTATTATTATTATTATTATTATTATTATTACTAGCCAAGCTACAACCCTAGTTGGAAAAGCAAGATGCTATAAGCCCAAGGGCTCCAACAGGGAAAAATAGCCCAGTGAGAAAGGAAATTAGGAAATAAATAAATGATGAGAATAAATTAGCAATATATAATTCTAAAAACAGTAACAGCATCAAAACAGATATGTCCTATATAAACTATTAACGACGTTCAAAACAGATTTGTCATATATAAACTATAAAAAGACTCATGTCAGCCTGGTCAACATAAATACATTTGCTCCAACTTTGAACTTTTGAAGTTCTACTGATTCAACTACCCGATTAGGAAGATCATTCCACAACTTGGTAACAATCTGGAATAAAACTCCTATAATACTGTATAGTATTGAGCCTCATGATGGAGAAGGCCTGGCTATTAGAATTAACTGCCTGCCTAGTATAACGAACAGGATAAAATTGTCCAGGGAGATCTGAATGTAAAGGATGGTCAGAGTTATGAAAAATCTTATGAAACATGCATCATGAACTAATTGAACGACGGTGCCAAAGATCAATATCTAGATCAGGAATAAGAAATTTAATAGACTGTAAGTTTCTGTCCAACAAATTAAGATGAGAATCAGCAGCTGAACACCAGACAGGAGATCAATACTCAAAACAAGGTAGAATGAAAGAATTAAAACACTTCTTCAGAATAGAATGATCACCGAAAATCTTAAAAGACTTTCTCAATAAGCCAATTTTTTGTGCAATTGGAGAAGACACAGAACTAATGTGTTTCTCAAAAGTAAATTTACTACTACTACTACTACTACTACTACTACTACTAATAATAATAATAATAATAATAATAATAATAATAATAATGATAATGATACTACTACTACTACTACTACTACTACTAATAATAATAATAATAATAATAATAATAACAATAATAATAATAATAATAATAATAATAATAATAATATAACCACGGCATTTTTTCAACATGATTTGAAAAATAGAAGTAGAAAGAACAATTAGGAAATCGATCTAAACAGGAGAAAAGGGCTGTGAGGTGCAATTAACTCAAGAGAATGGAGGGAAGGGGATATCAGAGCTAAGGTAGGAATAATAGCAGCAAAAAGTCATTATGATCTTTCTCATAGAGAGAAAGGGTTGATGAAACAAGGGCATAAAGATGGATGAGAAAATGAATTTATAGTTAATAATGTTAGGGCAATAAATTCCTTTAAAGCGAAAAATGTAAAGCTTTTAAAGCGACAAGTAAATCTTACAAATTGAAAAGCAAAGCTTTCAAATCGAAAATTGAAGCTTTCCACTTTCAAATCGAAAATAAAAGTTTTCAAAGAGAAAAGTAAAACTTTCGAATCGAAAATAAAAGTTTTCAAAGCGAAAAGTAAAGCTTTTGAATCGAAAATAAAAGTTTTCAAAGCGAAAAGTATAGCTTTCGAATCGAAAAGTATAGCTTTCGAATCGAAAAGTATAGCTTTCGAATCGAAAAGTATAGCTTTCGAATCGAAAAGTATAGCTTTCGAATCGAAAATAAAAGCTTTCAAAGCAAAAAGTAGAGCTTTCGAATCGAAAATAAAAGCTTTCAAAGCGAAAAGTAAAGCTCTCGAATCGAAAAGTAAAGCTCTCGAATCGATAATAAAAGCTTCCAAAGAGAAAAGTAAAGCTTTCGAATTGAAAATACAAGCTTTCAGATCCAAAAATAAATATTCCCAATCTAAATTGAAAGCTTTCAAATCGAAAATGAAAGCATGCAAAGGTAAAAGTAAAGCTTTAGAAGCGAAAAGTAAAGTTTTAGAAGCGAAAAGTAAAGTTGTAGAAGCGAAAAGTAAAGCTTTAGAAGCGAAAAGTAAAGCTTTCGAATCCAAAATTAAAAGCTTTCCAATTGAAAAGTAAAGATTTCAAAGCGAACAGGAGGGCTTTCAAGGTGAAAGGTAAAGCTTTCAAAGCGAAAGGTAAAGCTTTCAAAGCGAAAAGTAAACCTTTCAAAGCTAAAAGTAAAGTTTTCAAAGCTAAAAGTATAGCTTTTAAAACGAAAAGTAAAGCTTTCAAAGCGAAAAGTAAAGCTTTCAAAGCAAAAGTAAAAAACCATCAATAGGAAGCTTGACCTGCCCATATTTGCAATTCTGCGATCTTAGTTTACCCAAAATGAAAGCTGTTAATTAATAAAAAGAATTAGATAAGGTCAGGCGCTTGCTTTTATGTCATGACGATTATTGAAATGCTATAGAGTAATGGTTGAAAGTGGCTTCTTGATATTAAAATCAATCTACCTTTCCAAACCTTTAGTTTTGCCATTTGCACTTACAGGAGAGCAACGCTTTAATTACAGAAAGTTGCAAATTTAGCCATCTTTCCCATTTCCTTTAAATGGGTCTATTTATTTATAAAAATCATTATTCATTTAATCTTTTTTTCCAACTAACGAAATACTTAGTATATTAAGGGTGAATCTAATAATAACTAGAAAAACACCCTGAGTTCAGACCTCCACCACGGCAGCTTATTTCTCGAACCAGCTTGCCTTTCCCAGAACCAATTTAGATCGTAGGCGTATTTGAAGTCTGTGTGACAGCCATGTGCGAATTTGTGGTTAAGGTTAGGGTTAATTCGGTCGACCTTTTGCTCAACCTTGACCTTGACCTTTGATCTAGGACTTTCATAATTAAATCACTCTCACGTCTTTACATAACAAGAAATTCCCGGAAGTTTCACTACTCTATGAGGAAAATTGTGGCCACGAAGTTATTCACAAACAAACAAACAATGAATGCATGATTTGAAATTTTCTGGCATCCTGACATCGAAGGTCATTGACGCCGATATCGTTTATCATAAATAAAGATTAAAAGAATATTCAATTAAAACCAGAAATGTAAATATGTTATCAAAGTTAAATAGCATTCAGACGACCTGCTTCTGATATAAATTTAAAAATACCACTAGCATTGTTCGACATATGTCCAAGGATCTTGACAAGGATGAACCTGCCATCCTCACCCCGAGCCTCAAACAGATATCTATTTCTTTCTGTGCCGTAAGTGGGACATTCAGTCAAAAACAAACAAACAAACAGACAAACGGAGAGACAGGGGCGAAAGCTTAACCTTCTCCCAACTTCGTTGGCGGAGGTAATAAATGACGAAAACATGAACAACTGACCCTTAAGATGTGTTCACAGGGAGAGGACACATCGATATTAGCACGTGCTGTTATACGCATTTTTGCATCGTCATCTTCAACGCCATAAAGAGAAGAAATTGTATCGATGGTGTATTCGTAAACATAGCTCTTCCCTGTATGTGATTGAAAGGAATATATGTTACGAACATATCTGCAAAAAAAAAAAAAAAAAAAAAAAAAAAAAAAAAAAAAAATGGTTCTATATGTGTGTGCAATAGAGGTTATGCTTAATTGAATTTCCGTGAAAGAAACCAGCAAATATCGTTACCTCAAAGTATGCTTATGTCAAATATGAGAAACGAAATACGTTAAAAACGTATTCGCATACCCAAGGGTTTAAAATGTTTTACTAAAATTTTGAAGATAAGCAATAGACGTTTAGGCCAGGTACAGTAATGTAAAATCTCATCGTGTACTAAATCACATGGAAAAAAAAGGTATTTACAAAAGGCTAAAAGAAAATGTTCACATTCTTAAATACTGTATATTTAACCGATAACTATCTGCATCAAACATACAATTATAAGAAAACTTGACATATTTTGGGAGAACATACCTGTTTGATAACTGAATTTAAAAGGTTTTGTGCAATGAAGTGGACAGGAACCACTGGATAATGCTGGTGCTGGAAAATAATTAAAGTTGCATATGTTGCATAGTTTGGATGAGAAAAATCTGGATTCATTACAGGAGAACAATATTACATAATCTTGATGAACATCATATTCAGATATACTCAGAAATATATGAATACTGCTAATACTGTTATGGACAAATGGAAATAGAAAGAGCTTCATGATTTTTATAAATACTTGATTTACACTTGAGAAAATTATGCTACATAATTTTTATCAGTTTTCTTATTAACTGATTAAAACCAATGCTTTATGACCAACATTACTCATCATGTAAGAAAAAACAAAAAGGGAATATGCTTTTATAATATTAAAACAGATTTATCCTAGAAAGGAATGTAATATCTTCATCCCTGAAAAGTAAAGAGGCATTACTTGCTGGAATAAAATATAGAATAATTAAAACAAATAACAAAATAGTTATGCAGAATTCATGTACAAAATAACAGTTGCTGCCTCATTATGCTAAAAATGTTCACACCAAGACGAAGTAGACCAGTTCCAGAATTCGACCTATATCTTCCAGCCCATTTTATACAACAGAATCTCATACACAAAATTCGAATATAGAATAATTATTACAAATAAGTAAATAGTCATGCATAAACTTCACACCGATTTACACAATATAAAGAAGTAATGTCTTCTTTATACTAAGAGTAATATTTGGCTAAGGAAATCCAAATCAAGACGGGAAGGGACCAGTTCCAGAAGTCGATCCATATCTTCCAAGCCACTTCATGCACCTGATTCTCATACACAAAATTCGAATTTAGGATAGTTATTACAAATAACGAAATAGTTACGTATTAATTTTGCACTGATTTACTCAAAATATAAAGAAGTAATATTTGGCTAAGGAAATCCAAATCAAGACGGGAGGAGACCAGTTCCAGAATTCGACCCATATCTTCCAGGCCACTTCATGCACCAGAATCTCATACACCAAATTCGAAGCACATACCAATCTGAATAGATTTCGTGCATGGCGGAGGTAAGGGATGCTGCCGGAATATTGCTGCACTGGAAAGCGGCAATGATTTGGGAAAGCAATTGAGGCAATCACTCTACTGGTCTAGTAAGGTGCCGGAAATTAATCAATAGCATTCTCTCCGGTCAGTGTAGCATGAAGTCATTAACTGGCCGGCTATGGAGTTTACAGTCATCATGCATTGAATAACTATTCAGGGCCAGAAATAGGTTGAGGGTAGTTTCACACTGGCAGAAAAATAATTGAACGAATAAATGAATAAATAAATATATATATATATATATATATATATATATATATATATATATATACATTATATATATATATGTATATATATATATATATATATATATATATATATATATATATATATATATATATATATATACAGTATATATATATGTATATATATATATATATATATGTATATATATATATATATATATATATATATATATATATATATATATATATATATATACACATATATATATATATATATATATATATATATATATATATACATATATATATATATATATATATATATATATATATATATATATATATATATATATATATATAAACATAAAATATGCAGTAACAATAATGAGCAGGAAATATCAAATAGTTTCCTTTTCTGACATTTTGACAAACTGAAGTAAAAATATAATTTCAATGTCTCATGGCTAAAATCGGCTCCAATGAAAACTTTAACAACATTTTGCTGGAAGAAAATATGAATTTGGCTTTTATTCACTGAAATGTTACCTCATGATATGATGATTTTAAATATCTTCATACCAAAATATTACAACTTCGTGTTTTTCCTGAATATACTGTAATGAAAGATGCTAGGAGATAACGCCATAAGATATTTTTTTCTTAAAACACTCCCAGTTCCTATGTCTTTTCTACATTAACATTCGTATCTATAATTATCGATGTGATTTGAATCCCTGAATGTATATGCTTTGCATGGTAATTACCGGTAATATACGTGAGGATAACATATAACTTATCATTTATTTTGTTTTTATCTGGAAAATGACATAAATGCATTTGTCGCCATAATACAAAAAAAAAATATTCTAAATATAATGCGATTGTTTGATACATCAATAAATTTGATAAGCAGTGCAAGAAAAG
>NC_090735.1:57950266-57952766 GCF_036898095.1 Palaemon carinicauda
TTCTCAAAGATCTGTCATATGGTCCAGTTCCTCATCAGAAGGCTTCCAGGAGGAGCAATAAGAGAGAACCACCTTCACGAAGGCCTAGATGGTGGAAGCATTATATCTGGCTGGGTCACTGTAGAGACACGCCAGCCCCCACATACCAGATTGTGGAAAGGCTTAAGTCCCTTCTATTTCCATAAATCCCGGAAAGTTATATCAAGCCATCCTCTGCTGAATTTCTTGTTACCACTCGAAGCTCCTTGAGCGACAGCGCCATTGAGTCTCCGTTTA
Source organism: Palaemon carinicauda (assembly GCF_036898095.1). Taxonomy (NCBI): domain Eukaryota; kingdom Metazoa; phylum Arthropoda; class Malacostraca; order Decapoda; family Palaemonidae; genus Palaemon; species Palaemon carinicauda. The sequence continues at coordinate 57,950,543 of NC_090735.1, forward strand.
CCAATGTCTCAGTGGAAAATACCATTACCTTATGATGGATAGTGTCTACAGGGACCCAGCTATACCACCCCTCAACTTCCTGATGATCCATCACCAGGCGAGCGCCGTGGTCAATTAGCAAACAGATTCCTCTAACTAGGATTCTCACACATGTGACTCACTCACGACCCAATTACTCTGCCTAGAGCATGCCTCCCGGTACAGCTAAATTTACTATCTTTGCCCTCATGTCATTCGCAGCCAATGGGAATTCGACGGCTGAAATAAGACCCACCTGGATTCATATAAATACATCTATGAAACCCTCATCCATCAATTACTCTTCCCACCTGATGATAAGTAGACATATCTTGCTGCATGAAACGTGTTGCCAATTACCCCAATACCCGAATACAACATAAAAACAATCATCGAACCTTGGAACATCCTTTGATTTAGTGAATAAACGAATGTTTATACACTTTTAAAGTGAAATAAGTAGTTCATTAACTCATGAATAATCATTTCCTCTCTGAAAATGAGCATAGAGCAGTTAAAGACAGATGGCAGAGCTCTTGAAAAGAAGAAAATTAGAACAATAGAAAAGGTGACTTATAATATTAACTCCAGTAGGGCAGCCATAGCTTTCAATCAAACACGCATATAAGAGGGTCTCCTACCGAAAAACTTTTATTATTATTATTATTATTATTATTATTATTATTATTATTATTATTATTATTATTATTATTATTATTATTACTATTATTATTATTATTATTATTATTATTATTAATAATAATAATAATAATAATAATAAATTATACACATGTCACTAGACGTTTATATCACAGTAGTTTACTGACAAAAACAAAGACATTATTAAAAACCACAACAACAACAACATTAAATAATAATAATAATAATAATAATAATAATAATAATAATAATAATAATAATAATAATAATAATAGTACATTAGTGAAATATGCTGTCACAATTCCATCTCTAATTTTAACATAAAAGAAAAAATATAAAAAACATGTATTTCATCTGGTTGGTAAAAATGTGAAGGAAATAGGAGAACTCCAAACGGAAGTGAACAGTAGAATTCAAGCTGGATGGAATAATTGGAAAAGAGTGTTGGGAGTGTTGTGTGATCGAAGGATAAACTTAAAGTTAAAGGGAAAGGTACATAAAACTGTAGTGAGACCTGCCATGACATATGGTGCAGAGACCTGGCCCATGAAAAAGATCTTTGAGAAGAAAATGAATGTTGCAGAGATGAGAATGCTAAGATGGATGGCTGGGATCACGAGACTGGATAAGGTTAGGAATGACTTGGTAAGGGGAACAACAAAGGTTACAGAGGTGTCAAAGAAAATCCAAGAAAAGAGACTACACTGGTTTGGGCACGTAATGAGGAGAGACCAGGAGTATGTTGGGAGGAGGATGCTGGATATGGATGTTCCAGGTAGGAGGGCGAGGGGGAGACCAAAGAGAAGGTGGATGGAGTGTGTAACACCAGATATGGAGGAGAGAAATCTCACAATGGAGGACATCGGAGATAGAAGAACTTGGAAACGGCTCTCTAGAAATAGCGACCCTGCATAGCGGGAAAAGCTTTAGTCGAAGAAGAAGGTAAAAATTAAATGGAACATGGTCAAACTGCCTAAAAAATAGATTCCAACAATAATTGCGATTGACTAATGTACGACTTTTGGTTTTGAAAATCTAAATGTATCAGAAGGAAAGTTTTTAAAAGCAAATACAAAACGGGTGTATAACTCCAAAATGATAGGACTCTTTCTCTATTAAATGAAAAATTCAAGAAGCTTCTGAATGCAAAAGTGATTAGGCCATTTACATACAAAGGGGATACCCGGCTTGTTAATTTCTTTGTAAATATCTACAAATAATAGTCTCACTGCTTTAAAGGGACATGATAACGTTATTGTCATTTGTTTCTCATTCTAAGTAAAAAGGAAATTTTATTGGTATTAATTTTCATTAGGAAAGCCCATTATTTGGGTAAATCACCGAATTAGTGGTATATCTCCAAATAACAAAACTAGTTCAGAAGACCAAAAGGTGGTTATGAAAGCACTTGCCCTAACTCTTATATGTCCTAATGAACAGATGCAAACTTGTTACACAGATTATAAACCCCTAATACTTTATATCTAGTTACCAATGATTCATAACAGTCTTTATCCCGGCAAAGATTCATTACCCTATTCGAAAA
>NC_090735.1:57960266-57980266 GCF_036898095.1 Palaemon carinicauda
ATGTCAAGTACCAGTGACCTTAATGTAAATATGTGACATTGCCTCTTGTGTGAAGATGTAGCACTGGCTTATATATAAGTGTGTAGTAGTGAACTACTGTATATGCAATTAAATAACAATGAATTATAAGTAGAGATGCAGCAGCATGTGAGGAATTTGCTCGCTACTTCTGTATCATTCTCCCTACATTCGGCTACAGAGGATAATTCAATTACAAATCCACTGGATTTGCAGATAATTAAATAACTAAAAAGCCATTAGTAAGTTTCAAGTAATAATCCCCCATTCTATCATCCAGTGTTCAACCAATTATTCGATCAAGAAAATCATTCCATAATTTAGCCACAACTGGAATAGAACTTCTGGAATAATGTAGGCAGCATTGAGAGTCACACTTAGAATAAGTAAGACAGAATTAACCACGATTCGATTACTAAGTGTATGGTGTTTGGTATAGAATGGAAGTATGTGAGTGCAAAGATGTTCTAAATTATGAAACATCTTATACGTCTTGCGAAATGAGCTGATTGAAAGATGATTGCTTATTTACTTACTTCGAAGGATGCTTTTCCGGTCCCATACAGCAATGGAACCCCACTCTCTAGATGACCTCCACTATCGTTTTACCTTGTTTGTTCAGAGTATTTAATGTTTCATATCACGTATTGTTCATTTACTGTTAAATAGTCACTGTTATACGACTCACGGAATAAGAAAGTCTTCAGTTTCCTCCTGAAAGCCTTAATCTCTTCAATCATTCCACATCAGGAATAATAATAATAATAGAACTTAGTATTTGTCCAACTATTAGAGATAAGAGTTGGATGCAGATATCATAAAAAAAATACAATATCTAAAACATGACTGAATAAAATAATTCAAGCAATTCCTGAGGATAGACAGGCCCTAGAATGCAGAAAGAGTTTCTCAATATAAACATAATTAGTGCAACTAAAGAAGTAACAGGCCATATATGTTTCTCAAAAGGGAAGTTGCAACCACCATAAACCACCCCTAGATAGTACATACAAGTTATGTATCGCTACAGTCACAGTATGTGAAAGAGATATTACTGATGTTCTTCTAATCGAGGGTTGAAATTAATCTGACCCATTTAAATGCTTTTCTTCTAGGAAAGAGTTATGTGTATGATTACTCCATCGACACTTCAACTGCTCTTGTTGGTGTTGCTGACGATGACGCCAAGCTCCGAATCACGGCTCAAGCCAACATTGATGTCACCGGTCCCTGCGATTATATCCTTAGGGTTAGTTTCAATATAACATAATATAAAACGAACAACATTGTCACACTGGTTATAAGAGGCATTACTTCCGTTAGACTCAGATATAAAGCAAAAGGGTCGACACAACTAGCGATTTTTTTGTCTCCCTAACTGATGAAATTCTGATTTTTCTTAATATTTCTGTTTATTCGCGAACTCAAGTTTCCGTGTTTGAAGGGAAATTAATAAGTCAAGATCCACTATCCTGCATTGTACCTCATCTTCTGATCTGACTTTCTTTAAGTCTCATGTAGTCAATAAAAAATATGTAAGTAACATAATGCGATGTAATCTTAAACTCAGGATTAAGCCCATATCATATGCATAACTATCAATGCTTTTTCTTTTACTGTGAAAAGAATAAGATTATTCCCTCATAAAATCCAAATATCAATTTAATGTAAATTACTTAACCTTTTCAAGTACATCAAGGTACCAGGTATAACGCGCACACAATTTATATATTTCAAATTGATTCCTGACAACATAATGTACATCAATGTATATAGAAATTGAGGTGTTCATTACAAAATCCATATATTCATTTCAATTTTTCTCTAAATTTATCATCCTATTTATCATTTTGTTCTCAGGTGAGCAACGTAAACATGGAAGGGTCAAGTCATGTTAGCGAACTTGCCGAAGCTTTGACCAAGTATTCCTTGAAATTCTCCTTCCAAGATGGCATGATTGAAAACATCTGCAGTGACGTTTCAGAGCCTAAATGGGTCCTGAACATAAAGAGAGGTCTCCTATCCACCTTCCAGAACACCATGACCTATCATGAAGCAGAGGTACAGTAGTACTCTATTCCTATAATGATTAATTGATCTAAGATCTTCATTCATATTAATATTTTCAACTTGGACAGTCTCTTTGGAAAATAACAAGCAACATCTCTGCAAAGGTCCAACGATGACTTCTAATTTCAGAATGTGCAAGAAATGGACATCTCTGGTGTTTGCAAAACACACTATAAGACTGTGACCGAGGGAGATATCGTCCACGTCGAAAAGATCACAGATCTTTCTTCCTGCAGCCTCAGACCAGACTTCCCCTCCATTATTAGCACAAGCTACAGCACTGATTCTCCCATCCAGAACTTCCCTCTTCTCAAGACAGTAAACAAGTGCCGCCAGGACATACAAGGTGGTATCATAAAGGGTGTTGAGTGTGAGGAAATCTACGAGTCTCGCCCATTCACCTCCGAGAGAGGCCTAGCCATCACCAAGGTTAAAACTACAATGATTCTCCTTTCTGAGGATACAATTTTACCCATACCAGGTATTTTTTCAACCCATCATTTTCAGTATAGTATTAAAATGGATATAGAGGACTACTATTTAATGTGGCTTTGAATACTGAGTTCAGATCGTGCCTTCATCATATAAACATAAATTACCAGCAGAACTTGAAACTTTGATGTTTGTACTAAAATAGCTTAATAATAACCCAAAAAATAAATTACATAACATTTTGATCCATTTTCAAGATCAACTTCCATATAATCACAATTTGAAGAAAAATAGTTTTCCTTATTCCTTTTCATAAAAACAAAATATATAAGAAGTAGCATATATTACCCAACTTATCCTAATAATCACAATCTAACGTCAACTTCTTATATCATTTGCCAACAGAATTTGAATTCTACCGCCAAACACTGGTATATGATGACACCGTTTCCGATATCCCCAAGATCCAGATTGAGAGAGTTAAAGAGATCTTGAGTGGATTGGTTGTTCTTTCTCAAGATGAAATTCATGCAGAGTTTCCAGCTGTGTTCTCTGAGCTTGTGAACGCCCTCAAGAAACTTGACCATTCTCAGATGAGTCAGCTCTTCTCCATTGCAGCTGAAGGTCTTCCTCGTAAGTTCTTGGTTGATGCCATGCCACTGGTTGGAACACCAGAAGCCACAGTACTTGTCAGTAAAATGATTCTCGAAAAGGAAATGAATGCTATTGAAGCAGATATTTGGTTCACGTCCCTGGCATTCTACAAGAATCCTGCTAAACAGATGATTAGTGCCATTGCTGTGAGTATATGATCAATTCTAATACAGCTAAAATTCACAAATAGTTTATGGAGGTTTTTCTAACAGGTAGTTAATTATTGTCATATAAAAAAATGTGTAGATTGTTCCTTATTTTCCTCCATAAATACCATAATGTATGGCTGTTTCGCTGCACATTCCAATCTATCCCCAAATAAATTAACTATAACCAGTGTAATTTCTATTAATAAGATGAGGTTAGCTATTTTCATTGTTATAAATCTCTTCACTTAAGTATACAGTAAAAATTCTATAAGTGTGATATGCACATGAATATTTATATCCATTAAACTTGAACTGATGATGGGTCAAGAGATATTGCTGACATTTTACAAATATTTCTAATTTTAGTGATACAGTATAAAATGAATAATCACATCTAAATACTTCGAATGATTTTTTCTTTATTTTCAGCCTCTGCTGGAGCAAACACCAAGTCAAAAGGCTCTGTTAGGAACATCTGCCTTAATAAACAATTACTGCAAAATCAATGTGGAGTGTGAAACTCAGCCTGAAATTCAGAATGTTATACGTCTAATCGAAAATCAGATTGGAGCTGGCTGTCGAACTGTCAGTGATGAGGAAAAGACTAAGGTCTTGGTTGCTCTGAAAGCACTTGGAAATGCTGGTCGCTGGGTTAATGCAAAGTCCACCTTACAAGCATGTTACAGAGAGGAAAATGCCATGGAAATTCGTGTTGCTGCTTTGGACGCTTGGAGACACACTCCTTGTGAGTATGATCGATCAGACATCCTAAGACTTTTCCAAGATGAATCCTTTGACCCAGAACTACGTATTGCTGCCTACCTTTCCCTCATGTCTTGCCCCACACCAACTCTAATTAACATTGTAAAAGAGAGACTCACATCAGAAGGTGTTAACCAAGTTGGATCTTTCATTTGGACTCACATGACTAACATGCAAGAATCAGCAGCCCCTGAAAAAGAATGGATGCATGAAATGATTGGTGAAGAAAATCTTCAAAAGAAATTTAGCACAGAAGCATTGAAATTCTCTCGCAATTATGAATCATCAATCTTTACAAATGTTCTAAATGTTGGAGCCTCTGTCGAAAGCAATATCATTTTCAACAGCAAGTCATACCTTCCTCGTTCAGGCATGCTTAATCTTACAATGGATCTTTTTGGAGAATCTATCAATTTCCTAGAGGTTGGTGGTAGGATTGAAGGATTTGAAGCCTATATTGAAAGATTCTTTGGATCAAATGGATATTTCCCAGAGGAACACATTGAGAAAGTCCTTAAGCACATGAGGTCCACATCTGATGCAGAATCAACCACATTGGAGGGTTTCTTGGACAAGATAACAGATGAGCCTGAAGGATCATATTACCTAAGAGTTTTTGGCCATGAGCTTCATTACCATCATTTCAATGGTCTAGAAAATTTGATCACGTCTCCTGGTAGCAAAACCCCATTGGACTTTTTGATGGACCTTATTCGTAAAGGCAATGTCGATTACACCAAGTCTTTCCAAGTCATGGACTCTCATTTGCACATTCCAACCATCTCAGGATTACCATTGATTCTTGATTCCAAGGTGACAGGTACAATTAAACTTGAAATGAAAGGAGGTTTCATGGCTGAAAGTATGACAAATTTCAAGCTTGAGGGTCGTTTCCATCCTTCGGCAGCTTTACAAGTTGATGGGCATATGATTATTGATGCAAATGTAGCAAAAGCAGGCGTCAAACTATCATCTACTCTCCATTCCTCTACATTCATTGATGGCAAAATTCATATTGCCGACAGCAAACTAGTTGACATCGCTATAAATACACCAAAAGAGAAAGTAGAATTTATTGATGTTAAAGGTGAATATATCTACATCATAGACAGTCAAGAAGTTAAAAAAGAAGCTGGAGAACAAACTGTATATGAAGAATGCTCAAATGGAATCATAGGTATGACTCTATGTGGCACACTGAAAAACCACACCAACGACTGAAATCTTCCCAATTGGACCATTTGAGGCCAAAATGTACCTGCAAAAGACTGACACCCAGACAGGCTATATCTTCCATTTCATGCAAGATAAGGAAAAAATGGAATTAGTCATTGACACTCCTGGGTCACAAAAGGATAACAAATTCTCCATGATCATTACCAACAGTGAATCTGCAATTGAATTTGATATTTCTACCCCAATGAAATCTGTCAAAGGAAGTTTGGAGTATATTTGGACATACACTAATAAGAACATTAAAGGCATAATGACAATGGATAATGGTGAACATTATGCAGTGGAAGCTGGTCTTCTTAAAACAGTTGATGAAGTTACAACATACCAGCCCTCTTTGGTTATAACACTTCCAATTGGAGAAGTTCTGAATATCAAAGGAATTTCTAAAACTAAATTAGAGTACTATGATTCGATAATTTCAACTAAGATTGATGTTTCTTACAAATGGGGAAGCCAGCAAATGATTCATTTGGAACTTGATGCCAGTAAGAAGCTTACTGAATCTATGAGTGTATTTTCCCTCCACGGTGCCATAGATCCAACACAATTCGCTCAGCTAAAGTCCTCGGTAGATGTAACTCTTTCCGATACTGAAAATCTGCAATTCAAAACACAGGTAGGAAATTATAAGACACGTTTTGCTAAAAAGAAAATAGCCAAATAATGCTTGCATAGTAAACTAATATCTGAAAAATTTATTGCTTAACTCCTTTTTTAGCTATCCATTCATGTATGCATTATTTTACTTATTTACCAATTTGTTTATTTCCACAGGTAAAGGCTGTTCTCAATGGGCAATCCTACATCTTAGAAGGAATGCTACAAGACAATTCTGCAGAATCAAATAATATTATTGCAGATGCAACACTAGTCTCTCCAAGTCTTGAAATCAAAGCTGGCCTAGGAATAAATTATGGCTCTGATACATATTCCCTTGATCTAAAGACAGCAGTTAATGGTCAAAATTATGGCTTGAAAATCGATCTAACCAAAGCTTCTCTCGTAATTGACGCTAACATCATTCGCCACATTCTCTTAGGAGCTTATGTAAGTAAATGCCAATTTAGTACTTAGAGCTTTCTTACATCATCTTCTCTTTACAGGTTTATCAATATTATTATCAATATAACTATCATTATTACCATAAATATTACCATTATTATCTTTATCTATTATTTCAATATGATCTTCATTTTCTATTAGTTACCAAAACTTCCTCTTGATTTGTTGACAATCTCAACTTTTTCAATAACTATAACACAAAACTCATAATAATATTTATCTCCATGCTTAGTAGAGTACATCTGCTAAATACATACTTCTCCCATAGGCAAGAACCCTTTCTTGTATGAGGTCTGCTTAATCTAGTAGCAAGCTTATAGCAAATTTATTTGCAAACTCTACAAGAAAATTTTCACCATGCAATAATTCATATAAAAAAGCATAATGGAGCATGTAATAAAAAAAAAACAGAATATTATCTTCAATTATATACGGTTTAAGCATAAAATTAACTTTTGTATATCAAGCTTTGTCATCAATATACATTTTTCAGCCTTGTTTACCACTTTGGTTTTCACTAGCATAAATTATTTTTCGTTCAGCTTTCGTCAAACGAAGGAGTAGCAAAACTACACATCACTTGTGAATGGAACAAAGATGTCGACCCAACAGCTGTGTTCCTATTTGATGGACAGATCTCACAAGATGAAGTAAAAGTCCATGTTAAGTAAGTTTACTCAATAACTAACGTCATCTGTTCATCTGTATTTAATTTTCTTCTTAGTGAAATAACAGTAATCTGTAATTTATTGAAAGCTTATAATTACATCACGATTTTCTCTTTGAAGGCTTGCTGAGAAAGAAGGAAATGTCTTGGGCAAGTTGCTAGCACGTGGACTTGAGTTGGAAGGCAACTGGGATGACAAAAAGGTAACTGCAGTTATCGGCTACACATTAGGTGAGACAAAATCCCTCACTATTTCAGTCCAAACACCTTTCACTGGATTTGAGAAACAAGATTTCACAGCCTCCATAACTTTGAAAGACAATGAAATTTCTGGCCGCATAGTGTGTACTTGGCAGAACACTCAGCAGATTGCTCTAAATCTTGCTGGAAAACTATCTCCTGGTTTATTGAAAAATGCTTTGCATACTGAAGTTCTGTTTAGCAGCAGTTTTGAAGGGTTTGAGCAGCTTAGCTTTAAACTTAACCATGAAATGGAAAACCTATCTATCAAGTCAAGCATAATCGCTTCCTGGGATAAAATGTTACTAAAATCTATTTTCGAGGTTGTTCCCAAGCCTGATGGATATGAATCATCTCTCACAGTTGAATCTCCCTTTTCTGAAAATCTTCTTATTACTCTAAACTATGTATTGAATGGAAAGGACATAACATCCATAATTGAAGGTAAATACGGCAATACAGTTGCTACTGCTGCCCTTAAGGGCCACATCGACCTTGCACATGTGCATAATGTCATTCTATCTCTTCAAATTGCTCTTCCTTCCATCCCAGATATCACTGCTAATATCAATTACAAATTTGATTGGGCTGAACTCCAGTTCATCTTTGAAGGAGTAATGGGAGAAAACAAAGTTATGTTAAATGTAAATGGAGACCTTGTTATAAGCCCAACAACTAAATTCAATGGAAATCTGCGATTTATTACCCCATTCACATACCCCATCAGTGCAACAATTGTTCATGCTAATGATGGTAACTCCTTTGAATCTAAGCTTGAGTTGACAAGGTTCTGGTCAGATTATGGCACTTTGAAGGTCCATTCCGAAGGTCATTTCTTACCCGCAGACAAACTATTTTTGGTCGAGCTTATTACCCCTGCTACTAAGGCATCAGTTTCATTGACCCATAGAATTTCTGATCAAAAATTATTCTCGGCATTGGATATCAATCTTAATGGTGAGAGTTTAAGTGTCAAGGTGAATGGTATGCTGGACTTAGCCAAAACCGAAGGAAACTTGGAATTAAAGATAATTTCAACACTTAAAGAATTAAATGACATAAAATTAATAATTGATACTATCAAAGAAGATACAAAGAGGACCAGTAAAATAATTTTAGCAAAGGGTGAACAATCAGTAACTATTGACCATATCCTAACAGCCACTGACACTCTGAACTGGGAAAATATTGTCAATATCAATGATCAGTACAAGCTCAGAAATACTCAAGTATTCACTGCCTCTTTGTTAGCACACGAGATGGAATGTGTCTGGGATCAGAAGACTATTCACTTAACACTTCAAGTTGACAAAAAGAGCAGCGACAACTCCCAAATCATAGATGGTCTCATTTCCCTTGTAACACCTTGGACTGACAACATGAAAGGGGAAATTCACCATGAAAATGATGGTATTGAGTATAATTCAGTAGTTACTATTGAATATGCCCCTGGAAAAAAGATTGAACTACAAAATATCATCAAAACTGCTAAGATCCTTTACTCTAAATCCATTTTAATGACACCATTCACTGAAACTCTGGGCTACGAAATTACAGTAGATCTCTCTTCAAAGAAAGCAGTATCACTTGAACTCTCTTGGGGTTCTAAACAAATAACTTTTGATATTGCTGTTGAAGTAATTACAGGAAAACTTGATGGAAGCATGAAAATTAATTCAACTTATCTGGACACCCCAATCACTGCTGATGTAGCTTATGATATAATTTCACCAACAAAAAGTATCTACCTCCTTGCTACATATATCAACAAACTAGAAGTAAAAGGATTGTTTTCCGGAGATATCAGTAAAGGAGATTATTCTCTCTTATTGAACCTCCCTGTGGAAGTTTTCAAGCACATTGAATTAAGTGGAAATTGGACCTTTGAGCTTGGTAAAGCAAGTGTTGATGCTAAAGCCATCATAGATACATTACAAGATACCATGCTTCACATTGATTATGATATTCAGACTCAGAAAGAAGTTTCTATTAAGGTAGCTTATGGCTCTAAAGTTATACAGCTTATTGCTCAGCTTAAAGAACAAGTCATAGCACTCGACTTGATAACTCCTTTTAAAGGGTGGGAACATCTGAAGATATCAATTTTCCTAAGTGGATCAGCCATTGATGTTACTGTCTCAAAGAATAATCTAGATCTAACTATCAAAGGAACTTTCCACATCAAATCCACAAAAGGAAAAGCAACCTTAGCTTTAACAACGCCTTTTGAGAACTATGAAGCGATTTCTGCTGAATTACTTTATTCTCTACGTGGACCTATCAAGTATATTGAAGTAAAATCATCTATCCCTGCCGGAGACTTGAAATTAACTGGTGAGATTGATGTTTCAAAGGATTTAGCTCCTGCCATTAAATTACTCTTTGTCTCCCCATTTGATGTCGTGAAAAGGATTGGAGGAGAAGCATCCTGGGATTTGAGAAGTGACAAGAAAACAGCCCAGGTACAGGTTTATAAGAATGATCTTCTTTATCAATGGGAGCTGGAAGTATCCATTGAAAGTGCTGTTGCCGGATACATCAAGTCTAAAATCGTTACCCCATTGCCAGGAATGGCCACTGTTACAGTTGAAGGGACTCTCGATTTTACAAAAACACCCTATGAATTTAAGTTTGCTCTGGATAAAGATGGAACCCTTACTAAATTTGAAGGCATTTTTAATCTTTCCGACAAAGGATTCAGCTGTCAACTTTTGACACCCTTTACTGGATGGGAAGCAATTGCAATTACAGGAAAGTATGATATGGTTGAAGACCAGGTAACTGGAACATTTGAAATCAGCAAAGATTCTGATAAATACTCTCTTGATGCAGATATCCTCTTCAACATGAACACTCCAAAAATTCATATCTCAATGAAAACACCAATTGATTTTATTGCCAACACTGAGTTAATATTTGACTCAAGTTTAACTGAACCACAGAAAACTATGCATGTGATTCTTAAAGTTAATGATGCAACATTCAATCTGGACGTTGAAGGTCAGATTATTCATAAAACTGCATATATAAAGATTCTGGCAAGGACTCCTATTTCTGGAATTAGTATCATAGATGCTCAAGCAAAGTATGACTTCACAAAACAAGTCAAAACTGCAGAAATTGATTTCAAAATTGGAAATGACTCTCAACGTATCTATATTGAGACCAAAGTATCAAAAAATAGACTTCAAATTCAGCTTCAAACTCCTCTCATAGCCTTTGAAATGGCCAAAATCGTACTTGATTATAATGTTCAGCGTAATGAATATTTAGCTTCAACTTCATATATTCAAGGTGTAGAGCAATTTGAATACAGTTTGAAAGTAGCCATGACGGAAAAAAGCCTTGATTTAGCATTAGTCACCCCTACTGAAACACTGAAAACCTTGACTGTCAGCATGAATTATGAACTTCTTGAAAATGGTGTCATAGCTGTTCTATCTGCTCAAAAAAATGAAGAAAAATATGAAATAAAAATTAGTGGAAGTTTCAAGCCTTTAGAGTCAAGTCTCCTAGTTGGAATTATAACACCCATGGAGGGATGGAAATCTTTAACTCTTGACTGCAAATATGATATGATATCAGAGAGGAAGGTTGCTAAATTTCTAATCCAAAAAGAAGAACTGAAAAAACAAGTTACAATTGAAGGACAATTTACACCTAAGGCTGGGTTTATATCAATTGAAACTCCAGTTGAGGGTTTCGAGGTCTTGGCAAGTTCATATACTTTGAATATTGATGAAGTTAACATGAATATGGATGCCAGCATTAAGATAGTCAAGAACTCCGAAGAATGGGCCTTCTCTGCACAGGGACAGTATTCCAATAACAAGATGACAATAAGATTCCAAACTCCATTTGAGGATTTCAAAGTTATTGCTCTCGATGGTGAAATAGATTTAGAAAAGAAGATAGCTAATCTTGTTAGTGAACTGGGCTCTTATAAGTTTACAGCTAAAGTATCATATGCAATTGATAACTTACTCATTGAGCTTACTACCCCATTTGATCTTCTGAAAATCCTTTCTGTTGGATTTGCGTTTGAAATATCTGAAACTCAAAGGGAAGCTACACTAAACATGGTTTATAATGAAGAGAAATACAATGTCACTGGAATTCTAATCTTAACACCCCAAATCTCCAAAATCTCCATCGAAGCAACAACTCCTTTTGCAGGATTTAAAAAGGTTATTTCCTCACTAAAGTATGACACAACCAACAAGGATGAACTTATTTTTGCTGAGCTATCACTTGATCAGTCTGAATACTCTTTCAAGATTGGAGCACAAATGAGTGAAACTGTTGGAACAATCCTTTGTAATTTCACATCCACATTGCCAGGATTTACTCATGTTCAACTGTTTGCAAATGCACAATGGAATCCTGAGGAAAAAGGATTTGAAGTTTCATTGGGAAAGGAAGATAACCTCAAAGCTTTTGATGTCATTGGAAAATTAAGCGGATTCACAGAAGGCTCACTCATTATTCGTACACCATTGACTGGTATGGAGGAGATGGGAGGACAGTTTAAACTTGTTGCTTGGGAAAAACTTGAAGGAAGCCTTGATATTGTTCTTCCATCCACTTTAGTACCTAAAATTCACGGCAATATAAATCTTCTCTTAAAAGACAAAATACTAGGTGAAATTAACCTCCAAATTGCTGATGAATCATTCTCTATGAAATTGGATTTGGTTGGAAAATCACTAGAAGATGGATACACGGGCAAAATAGAGATAGATACACCCATTCACGTCTTGTCTAAAGTTGTATTAGATGGAAACCTCAAACTAAAGACTTGGACTTCTTTACAGACACACTTAAAGGCTCAACTACCATCTGGTACTTATGAGATGGATTTGAAAGGTGATTTTGTTTTAAGAAATTCTGCATTCCTTTTCAATTTAGAAACTACAATTATGGGCATTAACCGCAAAGTTACTCTTGAATCCAAATATGCTTCACTTAATGACTTGGAAATGTTGGTTGCTATTGTTCTAGATGATCAAAGCCATAAAATATTTGGGAAACTGAATGCTGCTTCAAATAGCATTTCCAGTAATATTTCAATTGAATCAACATTGATAGAAGGTAAGAAAGAGATTTCATTTGTTATTTCACTCCCTACATCTTCGAGAAAACATCTATCATGCATCATTACAGTAATCACTGGATTAAAGCATTCTATGTCAGTAGATATTGATTTTACCAATGAAGTCGAGGCTAGTTTGCTCATTGATTCTCCAATTTTCCCAAAAATAGCTGCAATGCTCAAAATCAATACTGAGGCGGCCAGCCTTTCAATTGAAACACCTCAGGGAAATCATTTGTTAACATTATCTTGGCAAATCTTGCCAGGGGACTATGCTTTTACTGCTCAACTCATGTCTCCATTGCTGCCAGACACATATTCAGTTAACATACTCCTTAAAAGTGAAAAGAACAACTTGAAATTTAAATCTGAGTTAGCTGTAGGAAGTGTACAGCATATTATCGAAGGTTCTGTCTCAGTAACAGAATCTAGTGCAGATATTTCTCTGGGTATTGAAACACCTTTCATGAACATTGGCAAGGCAACATTGGCTGTCTCCCTGAAATTTGCTGCTAGTGTTGAAATGAACATCACAGCATCCATCAAAGATCAGACCAACACTTTTGACCTGGTTTATGATGAAGATAACAGGTCTTTCATCGTTCAAGTTACATCACCCTTAATTCCTACTGGAATGGCTAAGTGTGAAGGAAAAATTATTGGTGATACAACCAAGGACATGAAGATGAAAATTACCCTTCAGAACAGTGAGAAAACCATCTCAGGTGTCCTACATGTCAAGGTCTTGAATGGGGACAATATGAAGACTGAACTCATCATAACTACGCCATTCAAGGGATTCCGCAAGATGAAATTTGGAGCTGAATATGTGAAAAATGAAGACACAGCTGTTATTTTCTTTATTGAAAAACCAATTAAGGGTTTAGCTAAACTTTTAATCAGGAGCACTGAAAAAGAATTGATGACCTCCTTAAATGTTGAAACTTCGACTCAGCTAGTGAAGAAGATAATGGCTGAAGTGAAGATACCTTTCACTGCCATTGCACCACGAATGTCTACTGAGGCAGTGATTAATGGCCTGTTTTACGGCGGCAATCTTTCCTTCAGAATGACTCCTCCTTATGAACTTGGAGTCGCATACAACTTGGCAGACAAATCTACTGGATACTTCCACATTAGAACAGACTCCTCTTTCTTTTCACTGTTACTTTAGGCACTGGCCCATTCGTTGAAGCTGTCTTTATAGATCATTTTACGTTTACATAAATATCTATGTATTAGCTCAATAAAGATTCTGGTAAAAAGGTCTGTCAACAATAAATTATGAAGTCTATTAGTAATAAATAATAAAATCTACCCATTCTTTTACTTGATTTCCCGGCATTTATCTATGAGAATCCTATAATCTAAATCTATCGAAGGTTGGTTTTAAGGAGACAACCTGGAATGAATTAAAGAGAAACATTAGCAATATCTATGTTAATGAAAGGATTTCAAAGTGTTAATATCATTATTGTTGTCATTTGCTGTTATATACAAATTCATTTATCAAGCTATAATTAATTAACATTACTTTAGCTTTAAACATTCACTTTTAGCAGAATTTTTTTTTTTTTTTGCATAAAATTAATAATACTTGTTCCAAAATAAATATATCAGGAATTCAAAATGGTGGCTCAATGGAGGAATTGCAAAGAAAAAAAAAAAG
Source organism: Palaemon carinicauda (assembly GCF_036898095.1). NCBI lineage: Eukaryota > Metazoa > Arthropoda > Malacostraca > Decapoda > Palaemonidae > Palaemon > Palaemon carinicauda. The sequence continues at coordinate 57,974,318 of NC_090735.1, forward strand.
TACCGATTTAAACATACTAATAGCTACCACTTAAAAATGGCAAAACTCTATCAATCTATTATTAAACATTAAGGAGTCGAAGAATATATTTGTTAACCATATGGTACTTAAATATTCATCGTAATATCCACAAACATGAAACATTCCTGTGGAACAAGTCATGACCAAAGCACCCAGAAGGAAAAAAAAATTAAAACAGTGAATTATAGTTGAGGATTAGATATCCTGAAAAGAATCATCTTCTAAAGCCGAATAAACCCGAAAAATGAAATAAAATGGCGAAGAAAAGAAAAATAACGCAATCAAACCATTGATCATAAGGAATGCAATGGCTCAAAGTTTTTGGCACTGCCCGAGTTTTGGGAGAATTGGTCGTCTGCAACTACTTTACTATAGTCAACTAAATGTTAAAAGAAAAGTGTCGCAGATAAAGAGATAATTAATTTTCCCTTAGAAAATGTTTAATACATTGCAACGGGAAAAACGTTTTTCAATGTATATCCAATAGGGAAAAAAAGGAGATAATGAATGTGCTCCTCCATGTCCCACCGTTGTTCCTATTTGAAAATCTCAAGTGCTTCCGTTTCTATCTCTAATCAGCCTTCAACCCACCTCAACCACTCCCCCATCTTGCTCATCTGAAAATTATAGCTTGGAGTAAATAAAACTAGAATAATGCTGGTAGTAACACTTGGAATAAGGAGTAAGAGTGGGTACTAAGTATCAGTATCATACCGCCTTACTCAATAACATGACAAGACGAAGTAATGTTCATCAACTAATAATCATCGTATTCATAAAATTTGCTATATTTTCATTGGTTTAGTTTATAACTAAAAGGATAAAATATTACTTATTAGATGAACATCAGTAATAAAGATAAAATGATACTAATTAAAAGTGTATAACTAATAAAGATACAATATTAGTAATTAGAAGTATATACCGTAACTCATAAAAATACAATATTAATAATTAGAAGTTCATAACTAATAAATATACAATATTACTAATTAGAAGTGTACTACTAATAAAGATACGATACTACTAAATAGAAGTGTATAACGAATAAAGATACAATATTACTAATTAGAATTGTGTAACTGATAAAGGAACAATATTACTAATTAAAAGTCTATACCGTAAATAATAAAAATACAATATTACTAATTACAAGTGTATAACTAATAAGGATACAACATTACTAACTACTAGTGTATACTTAATAAGGAAACAATATTACTCATTAGAAGTGTAGTTCTAATAAATATGCAATATTAGTCATTAGAAGTACATCAATAATAAAGATACAATGTAACTAATTAAAGTGTATAACTAATAAAGATACAATATCAATAATTAGAAGTGTATAATTAATAAAGATACAATATTACTGATTAGAATTGCATATCTAATAAAGATACAATAATACTAATTAGAAGTGTATAACTAATAAATATACAATTTTACCAATTAAAAGTGTATAACCAATAAAGATACAATATTGCTAATTAGAAGTGTTTGACCAATAAAGAAACAATATTGCTATTTAGAAGTTTATAACTAATAACGATATACTATTACTAATTAAAAGTTTATAACTAATAACGATACAATATTACTAATTAGAAGTATATAACTAATAAAGATACTATATCAATAATTAGAAGTGTACACCTAATAAAGATAGAATAATAATGCAATAGTAAACCACCAGTTCAAAGCAAGGGTCATCCAAGTTCTGTATACACTTTATGCTCTAGCTAAATTTGCTTCACAATCAGTAACTAGTAACATTGATTTTAAGTGTCCTTACCACAATAAAAAGAAGATATCAAATGAGAGTTGCTTGCTTAAGCACATTGATTTATACAAAATAGAACCTCAATTCTCCTCAGTATTTATAAAATCAAATAAATATCAATAATAAGAAAACAAATAAAAGAGATCTGTCTAACAATTGATGAATTGATAGAAAAATAATCCACAGTACTTTAAGATATGTAATCCCAATTGAAAGACATTTACCCTTGAAAATGCTTGAGACGCAAAACGAAGAATAAAACTCGAGTTCTTAAAATAAAAAAGAATAAATAAAACAATTTTACGCTTTAGTATTCAACATAATTTGGGACGTTTCTTTCATCAATACTCATGTTTAGTCGTCCACAACTCACTTTTTTAACACTGGGTTCTGTAGCATATCGAAAACTAAACAAAGAAATTCATGGGAAATTTCTTTTGTGAAGTGATTTTTGTTCAACATTTTCTTTAATCCTGAATAATTCTTGATATTTATAAGCCCACACACAATCAAATCAGAAAAAAAAAAAAAAAAAACATTTTACCTTAAGCTCATGATCATCACATCCTCTCTTACGCCTACTGACGCAATTGGGCCCAGGTTAGATTTCACCAGTCGTCTCTATCTTGAGCTTTTAATTCAATACTTCTCCATTAATCATCTCCCACTTTACGCTTCAAACATGTAGGTCTGGGGCTTTCAACTCTTCTAGTGCCTTGTCGAGCACAGTTAAACATTTGGTAAACTAATCTCTCTTGGGGAGTGAGAAGAGCATGACCAAACCATCTCCATCTACCCTTCACCATGATCTAATCAACACATGGCCCTCGAATAATCTCTATTATAGTCTCATTTCTAATCCTGTCCTGCCATTTAATCCTCAATATTCTTCTGAGGCCTTTGTTCTCAAATCTGCCAAATGAATGAATGATTTGAAGGTTTCTGGCATCCTGATATCATTTATTATAAATAAAGAGTAAACGAATATTCAATTAAATCCATAAAAACAAAAAGTTGAATAGTATTTAGAAGACCTGCTTTTGAAGAGAATTTAAAAATGCCGCTAACATTGTATGATACAGCATGTCCAGGGATCTTGGCAATGATGAACCTGCCATCCTCACCGCGAGGCTCACACAGATGTCTATTTCTTTCTGTGCTATAAGTGGGGCATTCAGTCAACAAATGCCTCACTGGCAAGGGTATCAAACAGTCGTCACAATATGGTTGGTGTTGGCCATCCAGAAGAAACTCATGTGTCAACCGAGTGTGACCAATGCAGAGACGACAAAGAGCAGTCTCCCACTTTCAGGGCAATGCGTTATAACTCCAAGGGGATATACCATTACTTATTTCTCTCATATTATTTTCAGTTAAACTATCCTAATGCTGTGGCCAGATATTATAAATAGAATTCTTAATTGTAGGAAAAAATCATTACAGGGAATGGAATATCTTCTGGGTAGCAACTCGGCTACAGCATTCTTTGCCAGAGAATCAGCCTCCTCATTTCCAGACACACCTATGTGTGCTGGAACCCAACCAAATTGAACTGTTATACCTCTCAGCCCACAAATAAAATGCCATTCTAAAATCGTTAAAAGTAAACGGTTACTGGAATCAAAAACTTCTAAAGCTTGAAGGACACCACTTGCATTACTAAAAATGGTAAAATTACCACCCTCCTCCGATGCTATTTTCTCAATAGCTGTTAGTATGCCATATAGGTTGGCAGTAAATATGGAAGATATTAGAGGAAGTGCACCTCTACAGTTAAAGGAACTACTATCTACTTCAAATCCAATGCCAGCATCAGATTTGAAGCCATCAGTATATGTAAAAGTCAATTCGCATTGTTCTTCCACATGTTCCATAAAAAGAGACATGGCTTCTAACTTAGTCATGTTCTTTTTATACCAATAAAATATCTACAAAAAAAAAAAGATATCTCAGGTAATTTCCATGGAGGGATTGGTGATATCCTAAATGGAAGAACTCTATTTCTTGCTATATCAAGACTGTTTATTAACGGTTTTACTCGAAAACTATAAGGTTTGTGGTCTAACAGGTTAAAGAATTAGGAAGTCTTTGTAACCTAAATGAATACGGAACAATAGAAGACTTCAGTAAAGGTCTTAAGGTAATTCTCCAGCGTCAACATGGAGACTTGAGATAAGCCAAGTTCTAAACACTCCTGTGGAAAATCTAATACCAGCATGATATATAGAATCTAATATCTTCAATTGGCCTAGGGTGGCTGAGGAGTATATTTCACACTCATAACTAATTTTTGAAAAAATTAAAGCTTTTTATAATTTCAAAATAGTTTTGTGGTCTGCCACCCATGATGTATGGGATAAAACTTTTAAAGCTTCAAAGCATCAACACATTTAGCTTTTAATGGCTTTAAGTGAGGAACCCATGTAAGCCTACAATCAAATATCAATCCTGAAAATTTAACTTTGCTTACATGTGGGATCTTTTACATTTGATGCATATATCCGTGTCTGGATGTACTATTCCAATAAGATAGAAATGGACAACAGTAGTTTTGCTTGCAGAAAACTTAAAAGCGTTTATATCAGTCCACTGAAAAATTCTGTCAATTGATAGTTATAGTTTTCTCTCAAGCATTGCCCTTCTAGCTCCAAAAAAGGATATGGGTTTTACTTAGCACACTACCCTAGGGAACTCCTTCTTTCTGATATTTCCTCTCTGATAGAGCATCCCCCACTCTCATTTGAAAAAATTTCTGTGAGATAAATGATTGAATGAACATTGGTAGCTCTTCTCGTAATCCCAAATTATGAATGATTTTAAGTATACCATATCTCCATGCAGTTTCATATGCCTTTTCAAGGTCAAACAAGACTGTTGCATGGTGCTGTTTGGGAGCAAAGTCTTCGCAAATAGAGGACTAGGGTTATCAACACATCAGTCGTTGAGTGCGTTTTTAAATCCACACTGGTTATGTGATAAAATAACCTTCTTTTCCAGGTGCCACATCAGTCTTGCATTGACCATCTTCTCCATGATCTTCCAAAAACAAGATGTCAATGTAATTGGTCGATAGTTTGCTGCTAAAAACTTATCCTTACCGGGTTTTAAGATTGATTGATTGATTTAAAGTTTTCGGGCATCCTGACATCTAAGGTCATTGACGCCGGTAACATTTAATTTATGTATACAAAAAATAAAAAATAAAATAAAATACAAAATAAAAGAGTATTCAATTAAAATCATAAAAGTTGAATGTCATAAAAGTTAAATAGTTTTCAGAAGGCCTGCTTCTGAAATAAATCTAAAAAGGCCACTTGCATAGGACACATCATTTCCAAGAATCTTGGCAAGGATGAACCTGCCACCCTCACCTCGAGCCTCGAGCCTCAAACAAATATCTATTCCTTAAGTTGTTATAATTGGGGCATTCGGTCAACAAATGCCTCACTGTTAGAGGTACTAAACAGTCGTCACAATACGGTTGGTGTTGGCCCTTCAGCAGAAACTCGTGTGTCAACCGAATGTTACTAATACGGAGACGACAAAGAGACATCTCCCATTTTCGGGGCATCATATTATACCTCCAAGGAGATATGACATTTGTTACCTCTCGCATTTTATTCCCATCTAGGCTATCCCATTGCTGTTGCCATTTATTGCAAACCAATTTCTTGATGTCAGGTAAGAAATCATTACAGGGAATGGGATACCTTCTTGGCAGCAACTCGGATGCAGCCTTCTTAGCCAGTGAATCTGCCTTCTCATTCCCAGACACACCTACATGTGCTGGAACCCAACAAAATCGAACTGTTATACCTCTCCGTCCAATAATAAAAAGCCATTCTAAAATCTTTAAAACTAGAGGGTTATTAGAAATAAAAACTTCTATAGCTTGAAGGACACTCCTTGCATCACTAAAAATTTTAAAATTACCCTCCTTCTCCAACGCTATTTTCTCAATAGCGATTAATATGCCATACAGTTCGGCAGTAAATATGGAAGCGGTCAGAAGAAGTGCACCTCTACAATTAGAACCATTACTATGTACTCCGAATCCAACGCCAGCATCAGATTTGGAGCCATCAGTATAGATAAAAATTGATCCTCTATATTCTTTAACATGTTCATTAAAAAAAGACCTGGCT